>NC_090744.1:43426031-43561031 GCF_036898095.1 Palaemon carinicauda
TTTTACAAATAGTTAAAATTGCTTCTCGATAATCTCTTGAAATATTCATCCAGGTGAGCAGTATTACAACCCTGTATGAGGTTTTTGTTCAAATTTAGGGAAAATAACGTATATCCTTTGTTTCTTTTACAGATTAGACTATGAAGTACGCAATAAAAAGAAGGAAAAGAAGGAGAAAGCTGCGTATGCTGCATACATCAAGGCCAAAGAGGAAGGGAGATGTGACATAGAGCCGATTAAGGTCGAGTGACATTGCGTAGTGGTGTAAAGCACCTTGATTCGGAATAGGAGATACTATTGTTTGAAGATTTATTCTAAAGATGCACGTTGTTAAGAGGCACTGTCACCGTTTACAGTTTTTGGAAATATTCGGGCACCAGTAATACCTATGTATTTGACTAAGATATATATACCATGTATATTATATTCATTAATAATCTATAATGTGCTACACTGCAGGCGATCAAATCATTTCAACCACCACATTAACTTGAAGGTGTATGATATCCAACATCTAAATAAAGCGAATGAAACAGTGTCGTTTTCATTAACCTTCCTCAACTTGAATTAACTTGTATCATAAATCCTCACAAAAATCTGAACTTCTCATGAACCTCCCTCGATGCTCATATTGCTTTGTTCTCTGTTTTTTCTCCTTAACCACCAAGGTGACATGTGGTTGCTACCAATCACCCATGGTGTTGGTAGAACGTACCCGTCATCCTCAGTCTCTCGTTGGTGTCGACTTAATCAACTCACCATTCACTATCAAGCTCCAAATTCTAAATTGCTAAGTGTAGTTGATGCTGTTTTCTCTGCAAGAATTGTTCAAGGGTACAGTAATACATTGAGATACGAGAGTCCCAACATACGAGAAAATTGAGGTACAGTACGAGGAGAGTTCCGAACAAATTTTTATCCCGAGATACGAGGCAGTTCCCTATGCGTCCGCCAGGTGGCCGAGTGTGCGAGAGGCTTCTCACCAGGACAGTATCACTCGGTCTTTCCCATCGGATCTCCGTCGCGTAAAGTTATCTCCGAGCATCGTCCGTAGTGTTTGCTTTTTTTACACGTTTTTTGCGTTAATCACTGCAGAATTAATTGATTAAGCAATGGTTCCAAAGTAAGCGAGTGCAAACAAGGGTAGTGAAAAGAAAAAGGGTATGATGACAATGGAAATGAAGCATGAAATAATCGAAAACATGAGAGTGGCGTAAGAATGACTAAGCTGGCGCACCAATATGAGAGGAGTACATCGACAATATCTACCATCCAAGCCTTCCAAAGGAGTAACCATCCTTTTCAAGCTATGCAATGATATTCACGACGAGATGGAGAGGCTTCTTTTATTATGGATAAAGGAAAAACAGTTGGCGGGAGATAGCTGGCCTTTTCACATATGATTGTCTCGATCATATGTGAAAAGGCCAGCAGAATCTATGATGACTTGAAAGGGAAGCAAGCAGCCAAGAGAGGGGAGACTTCGACGCCAGCAGAAACTTTCAAAGCCAGTCGTGGCTGGTTGGATAATTAAAAAAAACGGACTGGGATACACTTGGTTGTGAGGCATGGGGAAGCAGCAAGTTCCAACTCGAAACCCGCAGCAGACTTTGTCACAACCTTTGCCACTCCTATCACCCGATATGGCTTCATCCCCAACGTCTTCAACTACGATGAAACTGGCCTTTTCTGGAAGAAGATGCCCAGGAGGACTTTCATCACGGCAGAGGAAAAGAGACTACCGGGCCATAAACCCATGAAGGACCGGTTAACTCTAGCCTTGTGTGCCAATGCCAGCGGTGACTGTAAGTCAAGCCACTGCTGGTGTACCACTCGGAAAACTCACGTGCTTTCAAGAGCCAAAAGATCTTGAAAGAAAAACTGCAAGTGATGTGGCGCGCTAATGCTAAGGCTTGGGTTACGCGGCATTTCTTCACAGAATGGGTTAATCTGTGCTTTGGTCCGGCAGTCAAAAAATATTTGACCAAGAAAAACCTGCCAATGAAAAGTCTCCTGAAACCAACCCCCCACGATCAACAAATGCAAATACACAGCAGCACAATGAAAAAATTCAAGCAATGTCAGTCCAAGAAAGGCTAGGATAAAAGAGAGGTGATGGCATGGGGTAGCTATACCCATGCACCATATGAGCATTTCTTAACAATCCCCAGAACAGAGGCGACGGCAAGGACGTCGAGCTCAGAAAGAAATCTGGATTCAATCCGAGGGTTATCCCAACAAGGAAGAGTCTCTAGACAGAGACACTCTAGACCGCCGCACCCTGAATCCCAGGAAAGGTTAGAAAGACTCTAAAACAATTGCCACGGCGAAGCCAGATTAAGATAAATATAAGCTGCCGCAGGTCGATCAAGAAATCTCGGGCTAGGAGGTAACGGCAGTACAGGTAAGTCGGCGCGCAGACACGAGATCACCCTTTGTAAAGGGGAGCTCCAATGGACTGCGCACTCCTAGCATGAGAAATCACGAGCGAATGCAGCATGGCAGACCAACGGATTCGCCAACGAGGGCTAGGCTAAGCCTAATAGGTCGAAAAAACCGGGGGATCGAAGGCAGGCGGGCATAGGTGTTAAGTAAACTAGAATAACCGAGGTAAAAAACTTTTAAGGATAGAATAGCCGCTGCCAACGAGACCAGTAACAAAGACCAGATCGCCATCGGCGAGCCGATGGCAGGGCCCGTCACCAACTAAAACTTTACCACTCCCTAAGCTAGACTAGCCGGAACTGACACGCAAAATACTTAAACTGTATCAATGCATGGTAAATGTATTTACAAAACAGCCCAAGGCATCGCAATGCTAAAATAATGCTAGCTAACGTGATACTAGTGAAATAAGACTAAGTGAACATGAAATAAAGGGCAGTCGGGTAAGCGACATGGCGCCCAAAGGCTGGCTGGACTCGGAGCACCTGGCTCCCTCATTGACTAACAAGTTGAATAACCACTTCTAGAAGGGATCTAAAACATCTACAGCTAATTCAAACTGTAAAACAAGAGGGTACTCAACTTAGATGACAAAGAGGAAGCCATCATGTGAGGAATTGCTCCAAAAAAGCTGAGAAAAGGCGCACTCGAAAAACTGTGTACAAGTAGAAATGCTGCAACAAAGGAATTATGCCTTCAGGGACTTATGAGGGTACCATGGGGAAGGGGATATGTAACGGCTCCTCACTTATCCTTCTCCCTAGTTTCCTAGACTGGGTTAAGTCTATTAGGGGCGCAGATATCTATGGTTATCTACGGATACGTCCCTGATTATACACGATATCTTAAGATAGTCGTTTTGGGGGTTAGAACCCCGTAATACCTGACAGTAATTCTCTTGTAATATCACTCGCAGAAATATTATACAGTAGGAAGCTGCCAAAGGGACCTTCCATCAGGACGACATGGCTTGAGCCCAAAAAATGTACGTATTCTAAAAATAGGGAGGGAACCTACTGAGCGGTTTTTCACCTATCGCGGTCGGTTCTGGTCCCCATTGACCGTGATAGGTGAGGGATTACTGTTATGCGGAAAATTTTCATGATAATCAGGTTAGGTCTAAAACTGATTTTGCGTTTCGCATTAATTCTGTCAACAAAGGTGCAAAGAAACACATATTGGTAGAAGTGATCATAAATGGTAAACCAATTGTAATGCAAGTTGACACAGCTTCTGATGTATCAGTTATATCTGAGACAACAGCTAAATCCAGTCCTAATTTGTTATTAGAAGGTACAAATAGACTTTTGAAAGGTTATAACGGTTTTGATATTCAGGTAATACTGTAAGTGCTTTGAATGTAGAAGTACAGTATAAAGATCAAAAGTTAGATAGAATGCCATTAACATTAGTGAAAGGTAAAGGACAAACTTTACTAGGTTTGGACTGGTTACATTATATAAAATTAGATTGGCCTAGTATTTTGAAGGTTACAGGTACAGTAAAGAACACAAAGGCAATTTTAGTTTTGAAATCAGATAGTACTCCCAGATTTTTTGCTCCAAGACCAGTACCATATACATTGAAAAGTGCAGTTGAAACAGAAATCAAAAGGTTAGAAAGTGAAGGTTCATGGGAAAAGGTTACATACTCAGATTGAGCTACACCATTAGTTCCTATTGTGAAGGAAAACAGTCAGTTTAGGTTATGTGGAGATTACAAGGTAATGTTGAATCCACAGCTTCAGGTAGCCCAACATCCATTACCAAATCCAAAAGATATGTTTGCAACTATGTCAGGATGTAATGTATTTTTTGTGCTCAGGCCATGTTGTCCTGATGGAAGGTTCCTTCAGTAGCTTCCTTAGGGTATATTTGACTACAGTGATATTCCCAGAGAATTAGACTAAAGGTCTCCAGAATTCTAACTTCTGGTACGAATATCCCTAAAGTTTCCTTTTAGGATATCGCATATCAGGGGACGTATTCTTGACACGCCACATAGAAATCTGCACCCCACATAGCGTTTACGCTTCAAGTGGGAAAAGTGGCAAGATAAAAGAGGAGACGTTACAAAATTCTCCTCCTCCATTACTGTTTGAGTACTCAGATGACGTCATATTCATCCACCATCTTGGATGACGTCATATCCACCCGCCATCTCATTCCTTCTTTTGCAGCGCGTTAACTCAGTAATTTTTCCCAGTGCTCCTCGCTATTTTGGATGTTATGTCGCAATCTTCAGCCTCTTCTACCTCTGGAAAGTTGAGTATTTATATCTTATATCGTATAAATTTAGCTCTGGCTGTAAAGTGACGCTTCTCTCGAAATAAACTATTTTTTCTGTGGCAGAGCTATTGCCTGACCGGTGGCGTCCTTTGCGCTGTTGTTCGTAATGCCTGCGTTATTTAGTTAGCCAGAACAAATTTCCCGGTATATAGCTTACATATCTATAATTAGCTATATAGTCTTCATTGCTAGGATTTAGTTATATTATCCCGTTAGTATTGTTGGTTTCGGTGAATGAGGTAGGCGATCTGTTAAAACTAGGCTTCCAAGCCTAGGCGCTTTAGTTTACTCTCATGCATGATATAAGAAGTGTTCCTGGTGTTAATTTATTTAATAAAGATATTAGGCAATTTATATGTATAAGATGGAAGGATTGCATATACAGTAATTTCCTCTCCAAGATAGTATACGAAAGAGCTTTGATGACTCGACTAGTCCATTTCAATGTCACTAGGCTAATAGCCTAGTGGCTTTAGTATACTTTCATACAATCTCCCCGGTTACCTTTATGTACAAGGTAATCTCTTCCTCCCTCTGAGTATAGCCTATGGCTGCAATCCTGGCCGATTTTACCTCTAATTGTGATTCTGGTAAGGTTAGGCTAGGGTCTTCTGCTCCCTTTCAAGCCATTGATGATGAGCCTTGAGTTTGGGTCAGAACCTCAGAGTACTTGTCGTGTGCCTCCAGCGGTCCAATAGGATGAATGTACTCCCCTGTTGGACCTAGTTGGCTGGCATAGGGAGCTTGCCCCCCCCCCCCCCCCCTCTAGACTGCACTTGGAGGGGTCATGGGATCCCCTTCTCCCTGTGGTCTAGCGACTAGTCCTGTGCTAGCGGACCCTGAGCTAAAGGATAGCGACTATTCTTTGGTCCAGGATGAGCAAGCAAGGGAGTACTGTTTCTCTTATAGTTGACGACGGCTTGATGATGCCGGTCCCTATTTTGTATTAGCCCACCCTAGGCTGGAGAATGTACTCTCCTTCAGCCCGGAATGGCACCGATACCGAAAAAGAACCCCCTTTTTTCTGGTGTGACAAGGATGGCATGTGCCAGCCCTCTCGCACCTTATACAGGACCCGTTTCCCCCGTCCCTTCTATCCTTTGGTGATGACCTAGCCATCACACCTTTATGTCCGTCGTCCTACTATCTCACCGAGTGCCGGCGGGTTGTAGGGCCGGCTCGGTCTTCTGCCCGTGTGGCCTAGCCGTTCAGCTTCCCTTCTGGACATGACGTCCTGGGATAGCTGTTCCGACAAGTCTAGCTGCCGGCAGGAGATCCCCCATTGCTTTAGTGTGTTCTTCAGTCCTCCCTTGGGCTGCCATCCGTTGCCTTTGTCCGACTGATACTGGCATAGCGGCGGATGGGTGGAAGCCTGATCATGACATGTTCTCCCCTTCCATTAGAACTCTCATTCCGGAGGAAGGCAGTGTCAGGGTGGCGAATGCCGCCACCCTTTCGTCTCCCTTCACTCCTTGCTTTCTCTCTCTCTATGGGCTAGTACTGCAGGCTGGGCTTGTGGTCCGGCAGCCATTGATTCACTATCACATCTGACTCTGCCGGCGAGAGCCGGTGGTGTCTGCTCTTGGCCACAACTCAGTCACATTGTATGATGGCTGGGTTGGTGTGCCTTCAGTCGGTGGGCCACCGGCAGTCTGGGGGGTTGGCGGCGGGTCGGCGGCCAGCCGGCTATACTTAAGGTCTCACTATTGCCCAGTCACATTGAATGATGGCTAGGATGGTGTGCACCGCCGGCGTGCCGGCGGACCTCTAACCATACACGTAATGAAATATTGTGCCAGTTGAATTAACTCCAAGTACTAGCCTTGCCAGCAGCCTGAAGGCAATAACTGTTGTATAGGAGTATACAATAGCCAGTAAATCTGTAGTATAGAACATACTGCAGCCAGAAAACTACGGTATATAATTATACAATAGTTAGTTTTCCAACATACAGTACTCTGTGCGTCCAAGCGCAGTCTATTGTTGAGACCAATTGAATTGGGAAATGAATTCCCTTTTCTTTACACTGATTGTTGATCAGTTTCCATAATACTCATTATTAATTCTTTGGAAGTGTGTGTGGTTTACACTACTCTATCCCTATGGGCTAGAATTAATAGCGAGAAAGGTCACACCAATTGGCTGGGCGGGATTCACAGGTATGTGTCTTTCCTATTTCATTTCCAGCTTACCTATCCTAAGCTCCATGCAATAAAAAGGAATCTGTCATTATAATGATTATTATAATATTAAGTCAAATGTGATAGACTGCAACATACTCGTTTCTTTTTCCCCTCCTTACAGGAGGACTATGTCAAGTGTGAGAGCGCGTTTAGCAGCGTTCGCCGCAAAGACTTCTACGGTCACCTGGGGTGTAGGACACACTCACGTTGCTCCATCACAAAGGGACCTCTGAGGTACTGGGACCCGCAGGTATATACCGTTTGTAAAGACCTGCTTAATGAGGGGTTTGAGGCTCCCAAGTCTGCGGAGTCTAGGGACAACGCTCGGGAGAAACTACGCAAATGGGTGTGTGGTTTCCAGAAAAACGCTACGGGGCCTTACCTCCCTAACGAGCAAATGAGAACACTGCTGTTCCCAAGAGCATCTGCGGATGCTGTCATCCCTCAGCCTCCCCCTGAGATCCCGTGCATCCAGCTTTCTATTGACTCCGACGTCTCGGATGCGATGAAGGACATCCACATAGAAGATGAAAGGATATCAGAGGTGTCAGAGGACACCGAAAAGGACCTTCTGGCAGAAGGTCAAGAAGAGGAGTCAACGTTGGCTCCCAAGTCAGAGGAGGAGGAAGTCAAGTCACTCTCCGTTTCATCGGTTCCTGCCCCAGAACCTGGACCCTCTACATCCTCCACTCCTCAACCACCGAAGTCGAATGATACTATGACTGCCATCAAAGCTATGATGGGAATGTTTGATGAGAAGATCAAGCAAAGGGATGCGGATCTCAAGAAGGAGATTCTTCGCATCACGCTTCACCGTGGGTCTAAGCGTAGACTCAACGTTAAGGATCTTCCCCCGTGTTCTGAAATTAACCCATGGAAACATGCCGAATACATGCCCATCACCACTGGCAAGATTGTTATCTCGGACAAGCTGGGTGCTGTCCCCGTTGAGGACGTCGAGTTCTGGCCCAGCTTTGAGGCATATCCGGACTGCTTCATTCCTCTTAGGACGGAGCATGTTTCCAAGGAGGAAACAGAGCCGAAGGAGGTCATAGTATTTGACCATTCAAAAGCTCATGCTTTGTTTACCAGCAACCTGAAGGATAGGGGCTACACCAATTCCAAGGTGCCGGCCCTAAGCAAGAAGCACCCATCTTTTCTTGCGCCCACAACTATGGTCTTCCCCTTTGCGGAGAAATCCTTCAAAGCAGTGGAGGCGGGGAAACCTTGCCCTACACTGGAAGAATGTAGGCCCCTCTCCCTAGCCCTACCACCAGATGACAAAGACTAGAAGGACATTCAGCTAACCTTCTCAGTTGGGACGTTGGAGGCTGATATCGCTGGGCGCCACTTCAGCAAGAACCTCCCCAAGTTATCCGAGTTTCTCCTCCATAGAGAACAGGATACAAAAGAGAGGCTTGCTGCCTCTCTCTCCCTTCAGGTGTCCATGGAGACGATGGCCGGCGAGCAGAAAACCCCAGACATGTTCATGGTCTTAGCCAAACCTCATCTGGTGACCCTGACGAAAGATTTCTATAGCTTCGTCAGGGAAAGAAGGGCGTGTCGAGAGTTCGTGTTTGCCTTGACTACGGTCAAATACGAGCCCAGGAAGTTGATTGCTTCCAACATCTGGGGGAAAGATCTCTTCCCTCAGGACTTGGCCAAAGAAATCGTTGACAAGGCCGCCACGGAGAATAGGAACCTTCTCCAAAAGTGGGGCATGTCAGCAAAGAGTAAGTCTTCGGATGAGGGTCCCCAACCGAAGAGGAAGACAAAGCGACCAAGAGTATCGGCTCGCCCGGCCAAGCATCAACCTCCCATGACCGCAGCACCTCAGCTGGTGGCACAGCCACAACCTACCTACCAGTTGGTACCCCAGCAGGTGGTGACCCAGTTACCAGCCTTTACTCCCGCCTATGAGAGGCAGACCACGATATTTCACCCCAGAAGCAGAGGCTCAGGTAGAGACTCCTCTAGACGTCCCTCTAGAGGGAGCAAGCGGTCGAGGGGGCAAGCCCTCCGGGAATCAGAAGCAATGAGTTGCTTCCAGTAGGAGGAAGACTCCGACTCTTACAGGATCATTGGACCTTCTATCCCTGGGCCCACAGCATCATCACGAACGGACTAGGCTGGAGCTGGAGGACAGCTCCGCCAGCATTTCCTCAGTTCTTCCAACACTGCAACCCCCTTCTCGAAGAATATGTCCAAGAGCTCTTGATGCTAACCCTTCAGCAGCACATAAGGGCCCTATTGCCCAAGAGGGCATACTGTATACAGTCTTCATAGACATGGCAGACGCTTATTGGCATATTCCGATGAATCGCCAGATCTCCTCCTACCTAAGATTCAGGCTTCGAAAAAGAAAGTACGTTTTCAAAGCCATGCCCTTCGGGCTAAACATAGCCCCAAGTCTCTTCACGAAGCTTGCAGAAGCAATCGTTCAACAACTACGCCTACAAGGCATCCAGGTGATGGCTTATCTGGACGATTGGCTGGTGTGGGCAGCATCAGAAGCGGAATGCTTGCAAGCCTCCAGGAAGGTGATCCAGTTCCTGGAACATCTAGGATTCAAGATCAACACCAAAAAGTCTCGACTATCTCCAGCTCAGAAGTTCCAATGGCTAGGCATACATTGGGACTTACAGTCACATCACCTCTCCATCCCGTTAAGGAAGAGGAGAGAGATAGTGGGATCTGTCAAGAGACTCCTCAAATCCAAGTGGATTTCAAGACGACAACGGGAGCGAGTGCTGGGCTCCCTCCAGTTAGCTTCAGTGACGGACCCAGTGCTGAAAGCACAGCTAAAAGATGCATCAGGAATCTGGAGAAGATACGCATCAAACGCTCGAAGAGATCTAAGACGACCACTACCGACTCAGCTACAATCACTCCTCAAACCATGGTCTGAGGCCAAGAAGTTCAAGAGGTCAATACCTCTACAACTATCTCCGCCCTCAGTTGTCATCCATACGGACGCATCACTGGAAGGATGGGGAGGTCACTCCCATCAGTGCAAGACTCAAGGAACCTGGTCCTCCCTATTCAAGACGTTTCACATCAACATCTTGGAGGCCATGGCCGTCCTTCTAACATTGAAGAAATTATCCCCTCGTCCTTCAGTCCACATACAACTGGTTCTAGACAGCGATGTGGTGGTCAGATGTCTGAATCGTCAAGGCTCAAGATCGCCTCAACTCAACCAAGTGATGTTGACCATCTTCCGACTAGCGGAAAGGAAGAGATGGCACTTATCAGCAGTTCACCTTCAAGGGTTCCGTAATGTGATGGCGGACGCTCTATCCAGGACAGCTCTGATAGAGTCAGAATGGTCCCTAGACGCAGAATCATTCTCCTTCATCTTGTATCAAGTCCCGGAACTGCAGATCGACCTCTTAATCCACGACAGAGAACCCCAATAGAGGAGAGCCGTTCAACCTCACTCGGTACTACTACAATGCATCCGCTCAGAACCCAACTCCGTTTAGCACGACTTGTGCAGTAACCCGCATTTTTCTAGTGCTCTCGAATTTTTGGATATTTTCTAGTGAATTATGGCTTCTTCGTCGGTTTCCCAGGAGACACCGTCTAAGTTAAGTACCAAGCTGGGTTTTACTGTGTTTGGAGCAACCTAGATCGTTTAATATTTATATTATAATGAATATTTGTGCCATTACTCCGTTTGATCTGTCTGGTTGGGGATCGTCAGTTGGTAGCCCTGCTGCCTCGTATCACGTGATCCTCCCCCACGCTCCCCCTCTAGCTAGGTGGGAGGCTAGGCTTCCCCCCCTCCACTAAGGGACCGTTGCCTTCCCTCCTTTTAGAGGGGGTAGTTAAGTGTTTATGGACTTTGTCCTCCGGGTGGCCCGGCGGTTTAGTCTCTGTCTAGTCTGGTTGGCCACCGGTCAACAGAGTTGGATCCCGGTGCACCCTATTTTATATTCACTTTTCATTCTGGCTTATGTTATACGAAACCCTCCGGGTTCGATTGGCAGTTCTTAGTTACAGTTCCGCCCCCCTATTATTTTATAACATTTCCTATGATGATTATATATGACAGATCACTACCCCGGAGTCTCTAAAGGAATTGGTATTGAATATACCTTTATTTCCCGGCCCGGGGTCTACCCCACCCCGGGAAATCAGACACTATGTGTCTTAATTCCTTGTTTTTGCATCCTTTTTTATGCTCCCGGCTTGACCGGAATGGATGGCTATACTTTAGTTTCAAGTTAGACTTATGTTTAGGCCCGGGACCCCCGGTCCCGCCCCTATGTAAGAATATTACAGTTAAGCTCTAACCTTGCGTTAGACCTATGTTAGGCCTGGGTCCTCCGGACCCGCCCCTATTAAAAAAAAAAAAAAAAAAAAAAACGGATTTTGAGCGAAGCGAAAAATCTATTTTTGGGTGAGATAGCCATGGCGTCCTGATGGAAGGTTCCTGTTTGGTAGCTTCCTTGGGTATAAGACTACTAAGATATTCCCAGAGAATTTAACCACAGGTTATCACAGAATTCTAACTTCTGGAGCGAGTATCTCAAAGGTTTCCCTTTAAGACATCGTAATACAACAGGGGACACGCATGTCTGGTCGTGCCACATAGCTATCTCCACCCCGAACAGAGTTAACGCTTCGGTGTGTAAGGGCTGAGAATAGCTGGGAGCCGTTCCACAGCTAATCTCACTCGTGGCTACTACTGATACTCGAGACGTAAACAAACGGACGCCATTGCTCTAATGACGTCACGCGCGTCTTTATCCTGGCGCCAGTTGCTGCCCATCACCATGATACAATTGTGTAGGGTGGGAACAAACTGAACGAAGTAGTAGGGAGGGTCCATCAGGACGCCATGGCTATCTCACCCAAAAATAGATTTTTCGCTTCGCTCAAAATCCGTTTTTTGGGCTCAAGCCATGGCGTCCTGATGGAAGAGTACCAGAGAATCAATGTATCGTGGTAGATTTTCCCCCAGAGTTAAGTGCCTAGGCATTGACAAAACAGCAAAGTAATCTTAGGTAAGAACCATAGGAACGAGGTATCCTGCCCCCCATTGGTAGGAAGTTCCCATGGGCTATGCCGACGTCAAAGTGGTATTGAAGGGCTATTCATCTTGACAGAAGAGCTTTTAAGAGCTTAGAGATGAAGCAGAATGTTTGATATTTGTATAGGAACATTCTGAAGTAGGCCAGTGGTGGTTGGACACTGTGTGTAGAGTTCATCTCCTGATTATCAGAAGTAAGTATTCGTGTAGGAACCTTACTGAGACAAGGTGAATATAATTTAGGAATAGACATCTTAAATTCTTCATGACCATAAGAAAGGAGGAATAAATAAAACTATGACAGTATGTATTTCATAGTAAGTAGGAGCTGAAAGAGACGCATAAGTAATAAAATAGAAATTTTATTTCACAATGCAGAAATTAAATAATTTACAGCAAAAGTAAAGTTCATTTACAGTAATAATAATGTACATAGAAATAAAGGCTTGCTCTTGAATCTGAAAGGGAATTTCAGGATTAGTAGGTACTCGTTCTCGAGGAACGCAAGTCTTTAAATAACACATCATGCTCAAGGCATGCGGCACTTGTGTGACACTATGACATTTCACCTGGGATAAGAACAGTTATAAAAGCACTAAGTGTTTTTAGACATCACTATGAATCACTCGAGGGTCAACATAGGCACCCGAAGAGTTAGAGTCCCAAGTAACTCACTGTTCTACGCAGAGTTAGGTGCAGGTTTCATAACACTACCTGCGGCTACCACAAAATGTTTGATTTCGTGCACTTGTTTCGCATAATGTTTAAAGAAAACTCGCGAGGACTTCCAGCCCGTAAAGTTCTTAAGGCTCTCGAAGTCCATGCTCTGAAAGAAGTTCAGAGAAGATGCCACTTTTCTAGGATCATGACCAGCGGGTGTACTGTTCGGATCCGCTCTGCGAATGAAGTAGGTGATTTTCGCTCTTAATTGTTTCAGTGACAGGTCGCTGCCCGATGTTTCTCCTTTGAAGAGTTGGCCTCCACCAAAGTTTGAAGTTCTGCGAAGATAGACCTTGAGACTCTCTACTGGACATAGAGAGACATCCTCCTTCAGGGGGCATATTCTCCAAGGGCCCCATCTTTTGGTGGGTAATTCATTTTTGGCGAGAAACGTCGGATCAGGGGAGAGGGTCACTTCTCCTGAATCAGCAAACAGGATGTGTCCCTCTTCTCTTGATAATGCCACTATTTCGCTGACTCGAGCTCCCGAGGCGAGAGCAAATAAAAATATAACTTTCTGAGTCAGATCCTTGAGGGGGCATGAATCATTGTCCAAGTTGGAGGCGAAATGGAGCACCTTGTCTAGTGACCAGGAGATCGGTTTCGGAGGGGGTGCTGGGCGTAGGCGAGCACATGCTTTCGGCAGTTTGTTAAAGATGTCGTTGGACAGATCAATTTGGAAAGCATATAGAATTGGTCTAGTCAAAGCCGATTTGCAGGTTGAAATCGTATTGGCTGCTAATCCTTGTCCATGAAGGTGAATGAAGAAGGACATACAGAAATCAATGGTGATTTCTTTAGGATTTTTTGCTTTAACAAAGGAGACCCATTTCCTCCAGGATGATTCGTATTGCCGTCTCGTGGATTCGGTCTTGTATTCCTCTAGGAAGTCTAGACTTTTCTTCGAGATCCCAAACCTCTTCTTTGCGGCAAGGGAGAGAAAATCATGAGATGAAGGTCCTTGATTTTCGATGATGAAGCGAAGACAGTCGACTTCTGTACTTGTTGAGAGAGAACTGGGCCCGGGAGAGGGATCAGCTTGGGCTGCAGCTCCAGGACCAGGGGGTACCAGTTGCTCCGGGGCCACTTGGGAGCCACTAGGGCCGCTGTCCCTTTGAAGGTTCTCAGTTTGGAGAGGACTTTCAACAGAAGGTTGGTGGGAGGGAACAGGTATATCTTCGACCATCTGTTCCAGTCCAGTGACATGGCGTCCACCGCTTCTGCTTTGGGGTCCTCGTACGGGGCTACGTACAGAGGAAGTTGATTGTTGTCGCTCGTTGCAAAGAGATCTATCTGAAGTTCTGGGACTTGATGAGAGATGAAGGAGAATGATCTTGCGTCTAGAGACCATTCCGACTCTATCGGGTTTGTCCGAGATAGAGCATCCGCTGTCACGTTGCGGAATCCTTGTAGGTGAACTGCAGACAGGTGCCACTTCTTCTTCTCCGCCAGACGGAAGATTGGGAGAAGCACCTGATTTATCTGGGGCGATCTTGAGCCCTGGCGATTGAGACAACGAACTACCACCGAGTTGTCTAGGGTTAGACGGATGTGGATCGAGGGCGGCGGGGATAGCTTCTTCAGAGTAAGAAGGACCGCCATGGCCTCCAAGATGTTTATGTGGAACGTCTTGAATAGTGGAGACCAGGTCCCTTGAGCTTGTTTCAGGTGGGAGTGACCTCCCCAGCCCTCCAGTGAGGCATCCGTGTGGATGTTGAGTGATGGAGGAGGGTGTTGGAGAGGAATGGACCTTTTTAGGGCCATTGCTTCCGACCACGGCTTTAGGAGGCGTCGAAGTCTGTTTGGAAGCCGTCTCTTGAGGTCTCTTCGAGCGATGGATGCCGATCGTCTCCAGACTCCCGCGGCATCCTTTAGCTGTGCACGAAGCACTGGGTTTGTCACTGAGGCGAATTGTAGAGAGCCTAGAACTCGTTCCTGCTGTCGTCTTGAAATGCGTTTGGATTTCAGTAGTCGCTTGACAGACCCTGCTATTTCCTTCCTTTTCTTCTGGGGGATGGAAAGGCGGTGTGACTGAAGATTCCAGTGGATTCCCAGCCACTGAAACTTCTGAGCCGGAGAGAGGCGAGATTTCTTCTCGTTGATCTTGAATCCCAGGTGTTCTAGGTACTGGGTAACTTCGTCGCAAGACTTTGTACACTCTTCGGGCGATGGAGCCCAGACTAGCCAGTCGTCGAGGTAGGCCATCACCTGGACGTTTCTTAGGCGGAGCTGTTGTACTATGGCATCCGCCAGCTTTGTGAAGATCCGAGGGGCCACATTGAGGCCGAATGGCATGGCCCGGAAGGCGTAGCTTTTTCTTTGGAGTCGAAATCCTAGGTAGGAGGAAGCGTGATGGTTCATTGGAATGTGCCAATAGGCATCCGCCAGGTCTATAGAGACCGTGTAGGAACCTTGAGGCAGAAGGGTCCTTATTTGTTGAAGCGTCAGCATCTTGAATTTGTTGTTCTCTATGAACTTGTTGAGGGGGGATAAGTCCAGAATGACTCTGAGCTTGTCTGAGTCCTTCTTGGGAACGCAAAACAGTCTCCCTTGGAACCTGGTGGACTTTACCTTCCTTATCACCTTCTTGTTCAAGAGGTCTAGAACATATTCTTCCAGAATGGGGGTTGATTGTTGAAAGAACCGCTGGAAGATTGGGGGTGGTTGCACCCAACTCCAGCCTAGACCGTTCTTGATGATGCTGTGTGCCCAAGGATCGAAGGTCCAACGATCCTGGAATTGGCGGAGTCTTCCTCCCACCGGAAGCACTTCATTGCTTCTGGTGTCCCGAGGACTTGTTGCCTCGGCCGCTAGCTCCCTTTCCTCCTCTACCTCTGGAGGGACGACGAGAGGCGTCTCTGCTTGCACCCCTGGACGAGCCTCTACCTCTGGCATGAAAGGTAGTGGATGGCTGCTCAAAGGCAGGGGTGAAGACCGGTGACTGTGACAACACCGGTTGGGGGACCAATTGAAAGGTCTGTTGTGGTTGGGCAACCACTTGGGAGGTAGCGGGTCCCGGAAACTGACGTCGTTGTTGACGTTGCTGGGGTTTCGGCTTCTGAGGTTTCCTCTTAGGCTGAGGTCCATCGTCCTGAGAGGTTTTCCTTTTTCTGGACATGCCCCACTTGTGGAGAAGGTTCCTATTCTCCGTGGCGGCTCTGTCAGTTATTTCCTTGACAAGGTCAGAAGGAAACAGGTGCTTTCCCCAGATGTTGGAGGAAATCAGCCTCCGGGGTTCGTGTTTCACGGTGGCACCGACAAACACGAATTCACGACAGGCTCTACGAGCCTTTATGAAATGGTACAAGTCCTTCATTACCGTGAGTAAGTGGGATTTGGCCAGTACCATGTAGTGATCAGGTACTGCTGTGTCACAGGCCATAACTTCAAGTTGGACTTGATGAGAAAGAGATGCCGCAAGCCTCTCCTTCGTGTCTTGTTCCCGGCGAAGGAGGTGATCATTGAGCTTAGGGAGGTCTTCATTAAACTGACGTCCGGCGACGTCAGGATCGAGCCTACCCACGACGAAAGTATGTTGGACATCTTTCCATTGTCTAGTGTCAGGGGGTGTCACGATGGAGAAGGGTCTGCACTCCTCCAGTGCAGGGCAGGGTTTTCCTTCTTCCGCCGCTTTAAGGCATGCAGCTAAGGCCTTTTCCAAAAATGGAAGAATCGCAGTGTCAGGTGCGACATATGTAGGATGCTTCTTGCTCAAGGCAGGAAGCTTAGAGCAGGTAAAGCCCCTGCTCTTAAATGCGGAGGCTAGCATAGCCTGGGCCTTTGCGAGATCGAACACTATCTCTTCTTTAGGTTCGGTCTCCTCCTTCGAGGCAGGTTCGGAACGAAGTCGGACGTAACAGTCCGGGTAGGCCTCGAAGCTTGGGAAGAACTCCACATCTTCCAACGGGACCGTGCCGATCTTGTCGCTAACAAAGATCCTGCCGGTCGCAATAACCATATGCTCTGCATACCTCCACGGGTTGGCATGAGAGCAAGCTGGGAGATCCTTGACCGAGATCTTCTTCGTGTCTCTGGATCCAATCATAGACCTGATGGACTCCTGGTTCTCCTTCAGTCTGTCGTCCATGACAGCTCTAATCAGTCGGATCAGTTCTTGGGTAGAAGAGGAAGGATCCGGGGTCGAGGAGGTAGACGGAAGGGACATTTCCGTCGGTGTAGGAGTAGGCGGAGGGATGGACGAGGGAGTAGCTCCAATCTCCGACTCGGTGTATTCCACCTTGTCTTCGTCCTCTTCGGCTCCTTGAGCCATAAGCGTCTTCTCCGTGTCTTCCGAGACGTCAGAGATCTGTTCATCATCCTCGGAATCCAAACGACACTCGTGCATGGACTGAGCCATGACCACATCAGGTTCCACCGTAATTTGGACAGTGGGGATTGCTTCCTTTGGAACCACTGAGTCAGGGGAGGCCTTAGGGAACAACAGGGACCTCAGTTCTTCGGTGGCCAGGTACGGTCCAGTAGCATTTCTCTGAAAACCACGCACCCACTTGCGCAGTTTTTCACGAGCAATGTCTCTAACCTCCGCTGAGGGAGGGTTATGGAAGGCCTCAACTAGGTAGGCCTGGCAGACCGTACATTCCAGTGGATTCCAGAACTTCCAATCCCCTTTCTTGTCTGAGCAAGGGGCGTGAGTCCTGCACGCCGTATGTCCGTAAAACTGCGAGCGTTTCACAGCACAGTAGGCGAAATCGCACTTCATCTGCTCCTCCTGTGGAAGAAAGAGAAAATGAGTATGGGGGAGTCATAGGAATGGCTCTTAAATTAAGTTAATATTAATCATTAATTTTAACTTAAGGAAGGTGTGATGCATAGAGAGTGAAACAGTAAAGGAGAACACGCTCCATGCATCTCGCCCGGCTGGTTACCATAGGCTTGGTCCTGGGATAATCCAAATGACCGAGATCATTGGATATAGTTTCCTAGGATTCCCATTATATTGGAACTCCATGGAAAGCCAAGGACAAGGTTGGGATCGAATTCATTCGGTTCCCAGATAAGAGCCAGAAGGCCTCATTAAGGGTAACTGCTTCTGGCAACCAGCCGCGCTAAGATGCACATAGCATGCTGGAAATAGAAGAATGCAAAGAGACAGCATGATCACTAATAGAGCAGTACTAGGTACTGATCTTAGAAGCAAAGCAGCTTATCTATTTGCAAGGTAGGGCTATCTTAGTCTATGATAGCTACAGAGAGGGGGTGCAAGTATTCTTGACGCCTCCGGGGCATCCGGCAAGCCGCCGGCACGCCGGAGCTCGCTCCAGCATAGATTCTGGCACTAGAACAGACAATTTCAAAGTCAGTAAGATACCAGGATGGCGGCCGCCGGCACAACGGCGGCACGCCGGCAGGGAGCGGCGGCTCCGGCAGCCGGAGGATGCCGGATTGGTGACTGGGGTAAGGATGGTACAGGTAGTATCGGGTTGCCGGCAGTATATGCCGGCACTCCGGAGATCGACCGGCAAGCGGACGATTAGATAGGAGTAGGAGAGCTGCCGGTAGTAGCCGGCGGCAGCCGGCAGTCCCTCGGTACACGGGGGGCTGGCGGCAAGGGTAGGGAAGTCACCAAGAGGGAGGCAGGTATTGCCGGCAGTAGAGGCGGCAAGAGACCGGCACCCGGATAGATAGAGAGACAGGGGGAGGGGGGAAAGGATGCAGGAAGTACCGTCAGGGTTCCAGACATCCCTCCCCCTCCCTGAGGGGGTGTACCCATGATAGAGACAGGCTCTAGCATCCATAAGCAGGGGTCACTAGGGACCGGGAGCAGGTAGCCCAAGGGAGGACTAGGGAACACCCAAGAGGGGGGGGGGGAGACTCCCCTATGCAGAGCTACACTAGTAACTAACCTTATAGGACACTATGAAGGTATATGTACCAGAGCGGACAGCACAGGGAAGCTCGGGTAGCCCTACTCATCCACCCTAAGGAGGATTTGTAGGACAGGGGACAGATGAGTATAAACTAACCTAAGCATAGGCTAGGCTATACAAGAGATAGGTGGGGAGGGAGAAGAGAGGGGTCTTCCCAGGAAGGGTTTCTGTACCAGAGCGGCCACAAAGGGAAGGGAGGACACTCCCTAACCTAAGATTAGGCTGATCGGCTAAAACGGTGCAAGAGTACAGTTTCAGCATGGAACAGAGAAACCTTCCTAACCCGGCCTAGATCAGGGCTAAAAGTCCTGAACTAGGCAAGGAAGAAGACGTATCGCTATCGCAGGAAAGTCGTAGACTATCCTAGCCATAGAGGTAGGCTAGCCTAACCTCACTCTCAGACGCAATCCTAAAGGGGGTTCATTCCTTTAGGGAGGGCTGAGAGGCGATATAATACTCTATTAGACAATAAATCCCTTTACTCAGAAAAGGGATCAAGGCTAAATAGAGGGAGTGCCAAGGCAGGGGATGAAGGAAGCATATAGGGGTCCTAAGGTTAGGTTAGGCTAGAAAGAATCACTGACTAGCCTATCCCCTATATGGTCCCTGAAGGCGAAAACATTTGCATCACTAGTCAAAAGTATTGTAAAATAATAATGCCACTATCTTCATAACTTAGTCTAGGATCACTGATAAATCATGCATGAACACTTGTATATAGGCTCCTGGCCTGGGGGCTATAGTAGCCGACTGGTATGAGGTCAATCGATGACCGATAAAAAGCGTCTAAACACGATATAAAAGTTCCTAGCTATGAAGACTAAATAAACTAATGTATTCGATTAGTATATAATGCCGGAAGCGTTGTTGTGGCTAACTAAATAAGACATGCAAAACAACAACGACGCCATAAAATGGCGGGTCCGGTAGAGGCACAGCTCTGCCACAAAACATCAATTATTTCGCGAAATAATATTTACTTTACGGCCAGAGCTTAATTAAACAATACTGGAACCTTGTACTCAACTTTCCAGAAGAAGGCGAGGCTGAAGGTAACGACATAGCGAAGATGCAAAGCGATAAAGTTCACACAAGGGAAAATCCGTCTAAGTAGGGCAGCTACTAAACAAAGGATAAAGACGCGCGTGACGTCATTAGAGCAATGGCGTCCGTTTGTTTACGTCTCGAGTATCAGTAGTAGCCACGAGTGAGATTAGCTGTGGAACGGCTCCCAGCTATTCTCAGCCCTTACACACCGAAGCGTTAACTCTGTTCGGGGTGGAGATAGCTATGTGGCACGACCAGACATGCGTGTCCCCTGTTGTATTACGATGTCTTAAAGGGAAACCTTTGAGATACTCGCTCCAGAAGTTAGAATTCTGTGATAACCTGTGGTTAAATTCTCTGGGAATATCTTAGTAGTCTTATACCCAAGGAAGCTACCAAACAGGAACCTTCCATCAGGACGCCATGGCTTGAGCCCAAAAAAAAAATTTATTTTATTTTTTACAGTCTAATCTTGTGTTAGACCTATGTTAGGCCCGGGTCCTCCGGACCCGCCCCTACTTAAAAGAATAGTACAGTTAAGCTCTATTCTTGTGTTAGACCTATGTTAGGCCACTTAAAGAATAGTACAGTTAAGCTCTAATCTTGTGTTAGACCTATGTTAGGCCCGGGTCCTCCAGACCCGCCCCTAATTAAGAGAATTACAGTTTCTCATATACTATTCTTTTTACAGATGGTGCATTGTCTGACGCCGGCCTGTGCAGCTGTTCTGCACCAGCCTTGTGGCCACTCCGTCTGCCGATCTCACGCCCCTTGTGGGGTTCAACTGGAAGACGTTGTGGTATGGCACCCGGATAACTGTGTGATTTGCTTCGACCTCATCACTACCCTTGGATCTGACTCGGTGAGTCCCGTTGGCTATATTGCCTTCTTATTTTATTTACTATTAGTAAGATATCTATGGTCTTGAAGGACCATTGGGAGTCTCCCTTTTATAATTCCCCCTATTATTTCAGGCATCCCCGGAGCAAAAGTCTGCGGCTCGGGCCACACTG
Organism: Palaemon carinicauda; assembly: GCF_036898095.1. Taxonomy (NCBI): domain Eukaryota; kingdom Metazoa; phylum Arthropoda; class Malacostraca; order Decapoda; family Palaemonidae; genus Palaemon; species Palaemon carinicauda. The sequence continues at coordinate 43,446,654 of NC_090744.1, forward strand.
AAGGTGTGGATTGGTGGGTTTGCCCGGAATGTAAAGTCTAAGCGGCCGTACGTCCAATCTGAGGACTACTGCACCATGGTTTACCCCAACGCCAAGTCTTCAGCTGCTGTGGCTAGGCATGTGGCAGCTCCCATCATTGCCCACATTGATGCCACTATAACGGGTCTCATCGACCCAGAGCAAGATCCATCGGACGCCCCCGGAGGTCTGGAGGACAATGTTGCCTCCATGAACCTGGACGTCGAACCAATGTTGCTAGACGAGCCGGATACAGGTAGGGTGGTAAGTGAGGCAGGTGTGTCCGGCGCTGAGATTCCTATCCTCAGCCCCGCTCTTTCTTCTTCTTCTGATCGCTCTTCCTTTCTTGGATTTTCTGGGGACCGTGATTCGTCTCAACGTTCATACCCGGTTCCCCCTAAGGATAAGTCTACTTCAAGGACCTTACCCAAAGCTCGCAAGCCTCACAAGACTTCTCATGGCTCTAAACATGGTACGAACCCGTCTTCAAAGACCTCTGGTTCCTCCTCTAAGTCTCACGACCCGGGAGTTCCTTCCGCCCCTCCTGCTGCTAGCCCGGGCCTTTCCGAATCAGCTATGCTTCGCATCGTGTCGGAGATGCAGGAAAAGTTGGTTTCGGAGATGCAGTCGAGGATGGACACGATGTTCTCTAACTTCGGTCAGAGAATTGGGGCTTTAGAGCAAGGAGCTCCGGAGAGAGTCCAAAGCTCTCTCATACCGGATGCCTCTAAGCTCCCGCCGTTTGCCAAGAACAACCCCTGGCGGATGGCTCTTCATTCCCCGTTCTCAGACGGAATGTTGACTCTGGAGGGCCTTGGCACTCGTCCTCTAGAGGACTTTGAATTCTTTCCTCCGGGTCTGGCATTTCCATTTCATGGTTATGCCAGACTTACCGAGGAAGCTTTAGTCCGATTAGACAAGGTCCCCAAAGAGACGGTCATCTTCCCGAAGGAGCAAGCCCAATCTGTTTGGGCCAGATTTTTGAATGACATCGGCTGCACTAACACCATGCTGACGCCTCATAAAAGCTCCTTTACGATGTTCTTAATGGACAAGACCACCTTGACTCCATGCGTCAATAAGGTGGCAGAGCTTGCCTTTCAATATGCTCTGGAGGAGAAGCCCTTGCCTCCCATCCGAGAGGTGGATCCAATCTCCCTCCTTCTTCCCTCAGGTATTGAGTGTTGGGACAACGTCCATACCACCTTTACCTCCGGCAAGCTTGCAGCAGACTGTGCCTCAGTCTTGTTTAGTGAGAAGCTTCCCCGTCTCCCGGAATCTCTCATTAAACAGGAATATGATTCCCGCCTACGTGTGGGCCGTACTCTAAACCTGGCCACATCCACGGAGTCGATAGCCTTGACTTACGATACGGAGAGTATTTTTAAGTCTCTCAACAAGGCTACGTTACAGTCGTTATATTATGACTTGTATGACTTTGCTACTGCTAAACGCAGATGTCGCAAGCATGTTCTAGCTGAGGCGACGATTAGGCATGAACCTAATAAACTCATCCGGTCCTCCTGTTGGGGTTCAAATCTCTTCCCCGAGGATCTCGTAGAGGAAGTCTTGGCGGAGGCCACTAGGGTTAATCAGAGCCTTAAAGCCCGTTGGGGTTTGACCCCTAAACGCAAGTATGACCCCGCAAATTATCAAGCCCGGGGTAGGAAGAAGCTTAGACCATATACCTCCACCCAGTTCAGGCAACAACAGAGTGCTTCATCCAACTTCCGGCTGCCTCTTCCTCCATCTTCTGTTGCCCCTGCACAGCCTTCCACCTCTCGGGCTCCTTCGGATGACTATGTCACCGTTCTGCTACCTAAGAGCCAGCTTTCTGGTGCCTCCGCCACTTCCCCTGCCTTTAACCAGTCCTACGAGGCTCATAGCTCTTCCCAGAGTTATGGTAGAGGTAGAGGCTACCACCGTGGCTCTAACCAGAACAAAGGCAGGGGAAGAGCCTTTCGCAGAGGAAAGAACTTCCGAGGCGGACGTGGAGGCAACTCCTCAAACCAATACTGAGGTGCAGCAGGTAGGGGGGAGGCTCTATGCCTTCCGCAACAAATGGAGGTTCAGTCCCTGGGCGTTCAGTATCATCTCCAAGGGACTAGGGTGGAGTTGGATTCAAGGACCTCCTCCTCCGAACAAATTTCGTCAACATTCCACTCCGGACCTGGCCGAATTTGTCCAGGATCTTTTACAAAAGAATGCCATACAAGAAACGAAACATCTGAAGTTTCAAGGTCGGCTGTTCAGTGTCCCGAAGAAGGATTCAGACAAGAGAAGAGTGATTCTAGATCTATCCCTTCTCAACTTGTCCATTCAATGCGACAAGTTTCGAATGCTTACCGTCTCGCAGGTGCGGACCTTACTTCCCCGTGGGGCCGTCACCACCTCTATCGATCTTACAGACGCCTACTATCACGTCCCGATAGCGAGACACTTCCGTCCGTACCTAGGCTTTCGCTTAGGGGACAAAAGTTACTCCTTCAAGGTGATGCCTTTCGGGCTCAACATTGCCCCAAGGATCTTCACAAAGCTAGCAGAAGTCGCTGTTCAGGAACTCAGGAATCAAGGGATTCAAGTAGTAGCCTATCTGGACGACTGGCTCATTTGGTCAGACACCTCCCAAAATTGCCTAAAAGCCACTCACAAAGTCATCCATTATCTTCAATCTCTAGGCTTCCAGATCAACTTCAAGAAGTCCCGTCTTCTTCCAAAATCGAAGTTCCAATGGCTCGGCCTGCAATGGGATCTTATATTTCATACTCTGTGTCTTCCCAGACCCAAGAGGGTAGAGATTGCAAGGAACACCAAACGCTTTCTCAAAGACAAAGTAAGTTCCAGACGGCTTCAAGAGAAGATTCTGGGGTCCCTTCAGTTTGCCTCAGTGACGGATCTTCTTCTGAAGGCAAAATTGAAAGATATCAATCGTGTCTGGCGTTCGAGGGCGAACCGGAAGCTCCGGGACAGGAAAGTCCGCCTTCCTCCCATTCTACGGGAAAGACTTCTTCCTTGGACAAGAGCAAACAGTCTGTCAAAGTCAGTTCCCCTTCGATTTCCGCCCCCGGAATTAATCATTCACACAGACGCATCCCTATCAGGTTGGGGCGGCTATTCTCAGCTCAAGAAAGTTCAAGGTCTTTGGACTCCCTTGTTCCGCCATTTTCACATCAATGTGCTAGAGGCCATGGCAGTTCTTCTAACCCTGAAACGTCTCGCTCTTCCCAAGAAACAACACCTTCGTCTGGTCCTCGACAGCGAAGTGGTGGTCCGCTGCCTCAACAGAGGCGGGTCAAAGTCAGGGCCTCTGAACCATGTTCTAGTAGCCATATTCTCCCTAGCAGCCTCGAACCGTTGGCATCTTTCAGCTGTCCACCTGGCGGGAGTCCGGAATGTAGTGGCAGACGCCCTGTCCCGGACCTCCCCTCTAGAATCGGAATGGTCACTCGATCTAAAGTCATTTCGGTGGATTCTCTCTCAGGTTCCCGGTCTCCAAGTGGACCTCTTCGCCACGGAATCCAACCACAAATTGAGAGTATATGTGGCTCCCAATCTAGACCCTCAGGCTTACGCCACAGACGCCATGTCACAGAATTGGGACAACTGGGAAAAGATTTATCTCTTTCCCCCGGTGAATCTTTTGCTGAAAGTTCTAGACAAACTGAGATCCTTCAAGGGACAAGTAGCCTTGGTCGCACCCAACTGGCCCAAGAGCAACTGGTATCCTCTCCTGCGGGAGTTGAGACTATACCCTCACCCGATACCCAATCCGGTTCTGTCTCAGATAGTACAAACACGCGTTGTGTACGCTTTCTCAAACATTCAGAGCGCCCTAACTTTATGGACTTTATGAAGTTTGCGGCTATGCATGGTGCCAATATTGATCCTCAAAACACCTTGTTCCTAGAATCAGATAAACGGGATTCCACCATCCGTCAGTATGACTCTGCAGTTAAAAAGTTGGCAAAATTTTTAATAGACTCAGACGTGAACTGTATGAACTTGAACCTTACAGTCACTTTCTTTAGATCTTTATTAGAATCAGGTCTGGCAACCAATACTATCACCACTATTAAATCGGCTCTGAAAAAGATCTTCCTAGTGGGTTTTAACATAGACTTAACCGACTCTTTGTTAGCTTCAATTCCGAAAGCTTGTGCCAGACTGAAACCGGTTACTCGTCCTACCCCGGTGACCTGGTTCCTTAATGACGTACTCAAATTGGCTTCTGATACCATTAACAGTTCTTGTGATTACATGCCCCTTCTCAGGAAAACACTTTTCCTAGTGAGCTTGGCTTCCGGGGCAAGAATTTCTGAATTGGCAGCCTTGTCGAGAGACCCGGGTCATATTGACTTTCTGCCTTCAGGAGAGGTCCTTCTTTCTCCTAACAAATTCTTTTAGGCTAAGAATGAAGACCCTCAAAACAGATGGACCTCCTGGAAAATTGTTCCCCTCACGCAAGATCCGTCGCTGTGCCCTGTCACTACTCTTAGGTCTTATCTATCCCGGACCTCCTCTAACTCCTCGGGGCCTCTATTCGTTAGAGAACAAGGCGGTACCATTACTATTAGAGGGATCAGGCAACAAATTTTGTATTTTATTAAACAAGCTAACCCTGACTCTTTTCCTCTTGCACATGATATCAGGGCGGTTGCCACCTCGGTGAACTTCTTTCACCACATGAATTTTACAGACCTTTCCAGGTATACAGGGTGGAAATCACCGTCAGTGTTCAAGAAACACTACCTTGCCGCAGGGAGCGTAGTTACTCCCGAGTAACTCACAGGTTAATGCCTTGACTCTTTTTCTCTCCCTCTTACCTGCCTCATTTATACCCTATTGTATTCGTTGGTCTCGCACCTGAATACTGTTATTATATTTGTAAATTTTATGCTCCTGAGTATCTGTATATATTATCACTCACGGCATTATTATACCTACCTTATTGGATTTATGTTCATATTTAAGATACCCTTATAATTGTTTTTTGGTACTCATCTCTGATTAAAGCATCCTGTATTTCTCTTACGCTTATGTTTTTTCCTTTATTTTTGCAAGTTTGGTGACATTTTTCTCTTGTATAGATTCACTGGGCGGCACGGGTTCGAGCCCAGAAAAGGGATTTTGACGTAGGAAAAATCTATTTCTGGGCGAAGGACCTGTGCCGCCCAGTGAACCCTCCCAGCTCCTCTCCCTTGGAGTCCCCAAACTTTGGGTGCTAAGGAGTTGGGTTCTGAGCGGATGCATTGTAGTAGTACCGAGTGAGGTTGAACGGCTCTCCTCTATTGGGGTTCTCTGTCGTGGATTAATCTAAATAGTGCGGGACCTCTGGTATATACGCCCAATTTTATACCGACACCAATAGGTGAGCGAGCTAGTTAACCTAGCACTCCTTTACATTTTTTCTCTGGTATATTTAGCAGTAAATTACCTAAGAATAAGTGCTTAAATGGAGCTTATTCACTGGGCGGCACAGGTCCTTCGCCCAGAAATAGATTTTTCCTACGTCAAAATCCCTTTCTACACTTACAAATATATGAATTATGGGTTAACAGAAACATGTTATGAAACGATACATATATCAAAGTGTAGCTCTGGTAGAGCGGAATATATATACATAGGAAACCACAGTGTGGCGAAGAGAGAATTTAAATAAATAAGTAGTTTGTCGATTTTCTGGACGACGAAGGGATCGGTGTCCTTACAAGTGGAATACTTAGGTTTTGTAATCAACGGTGAAGGAATTCACAAGACTAAGGAGAAAATTAATGCAGTGATATCAACTAAGGTACCACAAAATTTTAAGGAATTACAGTGAACCCTCGTTTATCGCGGTAGATAGGTTCCAGTCGCGGCCGCGATAGGTGAAAATCCGCGAAGTAGTGACACCATATTTACCTATTTATTCAACATGTATATTCAGACTTTTAAAACCTTCCCTTGTACGCAGTTCTGTTAACAAACTACCCTTTAATGTACAGAACACTTAATGTATGTACTACAGTACCCTAAACTAAAACAGGCACAAATATTAAAGGTGATTTTATATCATGCATTTCCTAAACACGCTAAAAAGCACGATAAAAAATGGCAACCAATGTTTTGTTTACATTTATCTCTGATCATAATGAAGAAACAAACTGGAGGTAGAGCTTTGCTTATTACCCAGATATATTTCCCATACTTTTCCCTTAGAACTACATCACATCTTCCTACTTTAGATATATATATATATATATATATATATATATATATATATATATATATATATATATATATATATATATATATATATATATATATATATATATATATATATGTGTGTGTATATATATATATATATATATATATATATATATATATATATGTATACACATATACATACCTACATATATACATAAATACATGCATACATATATTACTGTATATATATAGGTTATGGAAAAAATCCGCGAAGTGGTGAATCCGCGATGGTCGAACCGCGAAGTAGCGAGGGTTCACTGTACAATAATTTATTAGTTTAGAAAGTCTCCCAAAAGAAATTTTTCCCCTTGTTCTAACGTCATGGTAAGACAATACATCACTCCAGAAAAGTGGGTACCAAGTGAAATTGTAAGAAATAGGAAATTTACATGATGATATTAAAGTTGGTGGAAATATTGTAAAACGTCATGTTGATCAATTGCAGCTGTTAAATAAAAAAATCTGTAGATCATGTGAATTTTAGAGATGAGAAATTTTCAGTAGTTAAATCAAATATTAACCAAGATGCTCAAACGTCAGATGTAGATTTAAAATTTATTCATGTACCAGTATAGGATGAAGTTAGAGTACTGTACTTCCCTATCGGATGAATAGAGTGAAGCTCCCCGAGAGGATTAGATTTGTAATTTTGTACAATGTCAAGTTAAGGGGGAGTAGACTTACGTATTTTGTACTGTAATACTACTGTATATGCCTTACAGGTATTAAGAGTAATGTTGCACAGTATTGCATTGATAGAACGTGTTTCAACATAGTTCAAGTGTAGTAGCATATGTTATGAAGGATTTAATCATTAATTGTAATGTGATTCTTCTTACTTTTGTATAGCAGTAAGATTCGATCTTTTTAGAACGATGCTCATTCTTGTTTTTTGTATGTATGTATACGAGTTTTGTTTACATATTCACACTGGAGAGTCATAAGTTGTTTTAACAAGTTAGAGTGTAGAGCTGTAATGTAGACCTTAGCAAGATTAAACATATTATAATGCGAAGTCTCTGATTATATCCTACCAAGACAAGTCGGCGAAGATAATGGGATAGGAATATTCTCATCTAACTACTGTATTATTATTCCAGGTATGTATGAAGGGGCAATTCCATTTTGGCAACCAATATCATACCTTAACAATTCTTCCACTATCTTGGGGTACAGTTCTCTAGCTTCAGGGTACACACGGGCACACTACAGTATTCTATCATATTCCTCTTCTTTCTGTAAGGAGTGCAAGTAAAACACGTGGCCACTAGTTTTCCACCATTTTAGCTCAAGATTAATTTTTACTCGATTTAGGTCCAACTGGCTTTTACATATTTCGGGCTGAATGCGTGGGTTATGTGTACAGATTTTGCATATAACTTTTGCTTTACGGACTAATAGTCTTGGGCCGCATGTCCGACCCCATTTAACTCATTAACCATTGCAAGAGACCTCCAGTCATGCATACTGTATTTTTGGGCTCAAGCCATGGCGTCCTGATGGAAGGTTCCTTTTTGGTAGCTTCCTTGGGTAAATAACTACTAGATATTCCCAGAGAATTTAACCACAGGTTATCACAGAATTCTAACTTCTGGAGCGAGTATCCTAAAGGTTTCCCTTTAAGACATCGTATATCAACAGGGGATGCATGTATTAACGCGCCACATAGCTATCTGCACCCCTCATAGAGTTAACACTTCGATGTGGAGGGGCGGAGAATAGCTGGGGAGCCGTTCCACAGCTAATCTCGTCCGTGGCTACTTTTGGTACTCGAAACGTAAACAAACGGGCGCCATTGCTAAATGATGTCACGTCCGTCCTCATCCTTCTCATGGTAGCTTGCCTTACTAAGACGGATTTTCCCTGTGCTAATTTCATCGACTTGCATCTTCGCTATGTCTCTACCCTCGGCCTCGCCTTCTTCTGGAAAGTTGAGTACCAGGTTCCAGTATTGTTTAAATAAGCTCTGACCGTAAAGTAACTTACTCTTCGAGATATTTTATGTTTTCTGGCAGAGCTGTGCTGCTACCGGACACGCCATTTTATGGCGTCGCTGTTACATTGCATGCATTATTTAGCTAGTCTGTACAGCTTATTCCGGCCTTTTTAACTAATTGATGCTATTAGTTATTTAGTCTTCATAGCTAGGAACTTTATATATCGTGTTTTGACGCTTATTTATCGGTCATCGCCTGACCCCATACTAGATCGCTAGCTTAGCCCCTAGGCCAGACCGCCTATCATCAGTGTTCATGCATGATACATTACAGTGATCCTAGGTTAAGTTATGAAGATAGTGGCATTATTTTATGATACTGTTTACTGTGATGCAAGTGTTTTCGCCTTCAGGGACCATATAGGGGATAGGTTTGATAGTGTGCCTTTCTAACCTAACCTAAATGTAGGACCCCTATATGCTCCCTTCACCCCCTGCCTTAGGGCATTCCCTCTGTGTAGCCTTGCTCCCCCTACCACGTAAGGGGATCAAGCTCATATCAGAGTACCTATCGCTTCTCTGTCCTCCCTAAGGGAATGATCCCCCCTTAGGGTTGCGTCCGAGAATGAGGAACGGCCTGCCCTTCCTCAATTGCTGAGGTTAGGTTACCTGACCTTCCTTGCAATTGCGGTACGTCTTCCACCTTCCTAGCTTAGGGAGTAACATCCCTGCTCTAGGTTAGGCCTTGGGGGGAGCTAGTTCTGTGCCTTGCTTGAAATGGTACCCATGCACCGTTCTCAGCCAGGCTGCCTACCTTAGGCTAGGGAGCGTCCTTCCTTCCTTGGTGGCCGCTTTGGTACAGAGCCTCCCCTATGGAAGACCCTGCTTCTTCTCCCCTCCCCACCTATCCCTTGTATGGCCTAGCCTATACTTGGGTTAGCCTATACCCATCTGTCCCATGTCCTACAACTCCTCCTTAGGGTGGAGTGACAGGGCTATCTTGAGTCCCTGTGTGCAGTCCGCTCTGGTACATATACCCTTCATAGTGTCCTATGGGGTTAGCCATTGGATGCGTTTTGTCCGCAGGGGTTCTCCCCCCTCTTGGGTGTTCCCTAGCCCTCCCTTGGGCTACTATGGCTCCCGGCCGCCTGCGGCCCACTGCCATTGGGTGATAGGGCTAGCCCTATCATGGGTATACCCATTCAGGTGGGATGCCTTGGGGTTCGTGTCCTTACCCCTACATCCCTCCTTCTGTCTCTTTTAACTGTCCTGGTGCTGGTCCCTTGCCGCCTCTACTGTCGGCGATACTGCCCTCCCCCTTGGTGACACATTCCTTGTCCCCCCCCTGGCCGACAGTCCTCCGTGTGCCGGAGGGCTGCCGCCTCCCGTCGGTTTACAGCCGATGGCCTACCCTCATACCTCCTAGCTTCGGTCATCCGTCCATCGGGCCTGCCCCCGGCGTGCCGGCATCCATTGCCGGCGGTCCGGTTTTGCTATAGCTTATCCTTTGTCCCTGTCACCAAGCCGGCAGCCTTCGGCTGCCGGAGCCGCTGCCTCCCACCGGCGTGCCGCTGCTGTGCCGGCGGTCGCCATCCTGGCATTACTCCTGACTTCTCTATATGTCTTCCCTAATGCCAGAAACTCTGCTGGAGCGGCCACCGGTCTGCCGGCGCATTCCGGAGGAGCCAAGAGACTTGCACCCCTTCTCTTAGCTATCAACACCATGCTGATAGCCCTACTTTGCAACCAGATGGTTTGACTACATAAATAGATAGGTATTGTCTTACTGTTCTATCAGTAGCTGTGCTGTCTTCTTGCATATCACAATTTTCCAGCATGCTGTGTGTATCTTAGCACGGGTGGTTGCCAGAAACCGTTACCCTATGGGGTCTTCTACACCCCCAATTTAATGGTCTGAGTGGTCTCAGTCCCAGATTTATATCTTAGGCAATTCCTACTAGAATTCCCTTTGCCTCCCTGGCAATCTATGAAGAATTCTGCCATGTGTCCTCGGCCACAAACAAATTGCCTATGGATAAGGTTACGGTAACCAGCCGGGCGGGTTACACGGAGTATGTGTCTATCTACTTCATTTCCCGCTCCACTCTATAACATCACAATGTTGATAATCACTTAAGATTAAGTTGAAAATTAACCTTTTAATATTTAACTTTAGAATATGTCATTAGTATGACTTCCTCATACTCATGTTCTCTTTCTCTTACAGGAGGAGTATGTGAAATGCGACCACGGCTTCTGTGGAGTGAAGCGCCCGCACTTCTACGGGCACACGGCGTGTAGGACCCACGCCCCTTGCGCCAACAAGAAAGGCGATCTGAAGTTTTGGGACCCGCAGAACTGTACAGTCTGCAAGGACCGCCTGGTCGAGGCGTTCAACAATCCTCCTTTAGCGGAGGTTAGGGACGCTTCTCGAGAGAAGCTACGCAAGTGGGTGCATGGCTTCCAAAAGAACGCCACCGGACCATACCTTGCCACCGAAGACTTGAGGGCCTTGCTTTTCCCGAAGGCATCCCCAGACTCTGCGGTCCCCAAGGAGCAGATCCCCACCGTCCAGATAACGGTGGAACCTGATGTAGTCATGGCTCAGTCCATGCACGAGTGCCGTTTGGATGCCGACAACGCGGAACGTATGTCGGAAGTGTCGGAGAACACGGAAAGGAACCTCATGGGCGAAGAACTGGACTATGAGGAAGACCAGGTGGAATACCCTGAGTCGGAGCAGGAGGTCGCTCCACCTTCCACCCCCACACCGACTCCTACACTGACGGACGTATCACTCCCGTCTACGTCCGCTACCCCGGATCCCACCCCATCCAACGCCCAGGAGATGTTCCGAATGCTCGAGGCTCTCATGGATAAGAAACTCCGTGAGACACACGAGTTCTTCAGGTCCAACATGGGAAGTTCGAAGCAGCCGAAAAGGAGTTCGGTTAAGGACCTCCCTGCATGCTCAGATACCAACCCCAGGAGGTATGCCGAGCACATGCCAATTACAACGGGCAAGATCTTCATCAGCGAAAAGATCGGCTCGATTGTACTGGAAGAAGTGGAATTCTTCCCGAACTTTGAGGCTTATCCGGACTGTTACGTCCGACTTCGATCTGAACCTGCCTCTAAAGAAGAGACCGAACCAAAGGAGGTGATTGTGTTCGATCTCGCGAAGGCCCAGGCTATGCTGGCCAATACAGTAAAAAGTAGGGGCTTTACCTGCTCGAAACTTCCGGCGCTTAGCAAGAAGCACCCTACCTACGTCGCACCAGACGATGCGACCCTCCCCTTCTTGGAAAAGGCCTTCACTGCGGTACATAAAGCAGTGGAAGAAGGAAAACCTTGCCCTGCACTGGAGGAGTGCAGACCCTTCTCCCTGACTACTCCCCCCGATGTTAGACACTGGAAAGATGTCCAGCATACATTCGTGGTAGGAAAACTAGAACCTGACGTCGCTGGCCGTCAGTTTAACGAAGACCTCCCGAAACTTAATGACCATCTCCTTTGACGGGAACATGACACGAAGGAAAGGCTCGCCGCATCCATGTCCCTCCAGGTACAGCTCGACGTCATGGCCGGTGACACTAGGGTCCCTGACTACTACATGGTTCTCGCCAAAACACATTTGGCGACCGTAGTAAAAGATCTGTACAGCTTCACGAAGGCTCGTAAAGCCTGTCGTGAATTCGTGTTCTCCAGTGCCACAGTGAGACACGAACCCCGGAGGCTGATTTCCTCCAACATCTGGGGTAAGCACCTCTTTCCCTCCTCCCTTGTGAAAGAGATCACCGACAAGGCCGCCACGGAGAACAGGAACCTTCTCCATAAGTGGGGCATGTCAAAGAAAAGAAAATCCTCTCAGGACGACGGCCCTCAACCTAAGAGGAAACCCACTAAGCCAAAACCTCAGCAACGTCAACAGAGACGGCAGTTTCCGGGATCCGCTACTCCCCAAGTGGCAGCTCAGCCACAGCAGACCTTTCAGCTGGTCACCCAACCGGTCTTGTCACAGTCGCCGGTTTTCACCCCTGCTTTCGAGCAACAGTCAACAACCTTTCGTCCCAAAGGTAGAGGCTCAAACAGAGGTGCAGGCAGAGACGCATCTCGCCGTCCCTCCAGAGGCAGAGGAGGAAGGGGAGCTAGCGGCCGAGGCAGTAAACCCTCGGGAAACCAGAAGCAATGAAGTGCTTCCGGTGGGAGGAAGACTCCGCCAATTCCAGGATCGTTGGACCTTCGATCCCTGGGCACACAGCATCGTCAAGAAGGGTCTAGGCTGGAGCTGGACTCAACCACCCCCAACCTTCCAGCAGTTCTTCCACCAATCAACCCCCCTTCTGGAAGAATATGTCCTAGATCTCTTGAACAAGAAGGTGATAAGGAGGGTAAAGTCAACCAGGTTCCAAGGGAAACTGTTTTGCGTCCCCAAGAAGGACTCCGACAAACTCAGAGTCATTCTAGACTTATCCCCCCTCAACAAGTTCATAGCGAACAACAAGTTCAAGATGCTGACTCTTCAACAGATAAGGACCCTTCTGCCTCAAGGTTCCTACACGGTCTCCATAGACCTGGCGGATGCCTACTGGCACATTCCAATGAACCACCACGCTTCCTCCTACCTAGGATTTCGACTCCAAAGGAAAAGCTACGCTTTCAGGGCCATGCCCTTCGGCCTCAATGTGGCCCCACGGATCTTCACAAAGCTGGCAGACGCCATCGTTCAACAGCTTCGCCTCCGCGGCGTCCAGGTGATGGCCTACCTCGACGACTGGCTGGTCTGAGCTCCATCGCCCGAAGATTGTCTAAGATCCTGCAACAAAGTTACCCAGTTACTAGAACACCTGGGATTCAAGATAAACAGAAAGAAATCTCGCCTCTCTCCAGCTCAGAAGTTCCAATGGTTAGGAATCCAGTGGAATCTTCAGTCACACCGCCTTTCCATCCCCCAGAAGAAAAGGAAGGAAATAGCAGGGTCTGTCAAAAGACTGCTGAAATCCAAACGGATCTCAAGAAGTCAGCAGAAACGAGTTCTAGGCTCTCTACAGTTCGCCTCAGTGACAAACCCAGTGCTACGTGCACAGCTAAAGGATGCCGCGGGAGTCTGGAGACGTTCCGCATCCATCGCTCGAAGAGATCTCAAGAGACGGCTCCCAAACAGACTTCGGTTACTCCTAAAGCCGTGGTCAGAAGCAAAGGCCCTGAAAATGTCCATCCCTCTTCAACACCCACCTCCATCACTCAACATCCGCACGGACGCTTCGCTGGAGGGTTGGGGAGGTCACTCCCACCAAAAACAGGCTCAAGGAACATGGTCTCCCCTATTCAAGACGTTTCACATCAACATCTTGGAGGCCATGGCGGTCCTTCTAACTCTGAAGAAACTTTCCCCGCCTCCCTCGATCCATATTCGTCTAACCCTGGACAACTCGGTGGTAGTTCGATGTCTCAATCGCCCCAGATAAATCAGGTGCTTCTCCCAATCTTCCGTCTGGCAGAGAAGAAGAAATGGCACCTGTCTGCAGTTCATCTACAAGGATTCCGCAAAGTGACGGCGGACGCTCTATCTCGAACAAGCCCGATAGAGTCGGAATGGTCTCTAGACGCAAGATTCTTCTCCTTCATCTCTCACCAAGTCCCAGAACTTCAGATCGATCTCTTCGCAACGAGCGACAACAATCAACTTCCTCGATATGTGGCCCCGTACGAGGACCCCAAGGCAGAAGCAGTGGACGCCATGTCACTGGATTGGAACAGATGGTCCAGGATCTACCTGTTCCCTCCCACCAACCTTCTGCTAAAAGTCCTCTCCAAACTGAGAACCTTCAAAGGAACAGCGGCCCTAGTGGCTCCCAAGTGGCCCCGGAGCAACTGGTACCCCCTAGTCCTGGAGCTACAACCCACGCTGATCCCTCTCCCAGCAAGTACAGAAGTCTACTGTCTTCGCTTCATCATCGAAAGTCAGGGACCTTCATCTCATGATTTTCTCTCCCTAGCCGTGAAGAAAAGGTTTGGGATCTCGAAGAAAAGTCTAGACTTCCTCGAGGAATACAAGACCGAATCCACACGACGGCAATACGAATCATCCTGGAGAAAATGGGTCTCATTCGTCAAGGCGAAAAATCCTACGGAAATCACCATCGATTTTTGCATGTCCTTCTTCATTCACCTTCATGGACAGGGCTTAGCAGCCAACACGATTTCTACTTGCAAATCGGCCTTGACTAGACCACTACTGTACGCCTTCCAGATTGATCTGTCCAGCGACATCTTCAATAAACTGCCGAAGGCATGCGCTCGTCTACGCCCAGCACCCCCACCAAAACCTATCTCCTGGTCCCTGGACAAGGTGCTCCATTTTGCCTCCAATTTGGACAACGATTCATGCCCTCTCAAGGATTTCACTCAAAAGGTTATATTTCTTTTTGCTCTTGCCTCAGGAGCCCGAGTCAGCGAAATAGTGGCATTATCAAGGGACGAGGGTCACATTCTGTTTTCAGACTCAGGAGACCTTACTCTCTTCCCGGATCCGACGTTTCTCGCTAAAAACGAACTACCCACCAAAAGATGGGGCCCTTGGAGAATCTGCCCCCTGAAAGAAGATGCCTCTCTATGTCCAGTAGAGAGCCTCAAGGTCTATCTTCGTAGAACTTCTGACTTTGGTGGAGGCCAACTCTTCAGAGGAGAAACATCGGGTAGCGACCTGACACTGAAACAACTAAGAGCGAAAATCACCTACTTCATTCGCAGAGCGGATCCTGGCAGTACACCCGCAGGTCATGATCCTAGAAAAGTCGCATCGTCTCTGAATTTCTTTCAGAGCATGAATTTCGAAAGCCTCAAGAGTTTCACAGGCTGGAAATCCTCGCGTGTTTTCTTCAAGCATTACGCGAAACAAGTGCATGAAGTCAAACATTTTGTGGTAGCCGCAGGTAGTGTTATGAAACCTGCACCTAACTCTGCATAGAACAGTGAGTTACTTGGGACTCTAACTCCTCGGGTGCCTATGTTGACCCTCGTGTGATACGTAGTGAATTCAGAGACACTTAGTGTTTTTCATGGACTGTTCTTTCTCAAGGTGAAATGTCGTAGTCGTCACACGAGTGCCGCATGCCTAGAGCATGATGTGTTTTCCTTTTTAAAGACTGATGTTCCTCTGGAACCTGTGCCTTCTAATAATTTGAAATTTTCTTTCAGATTCAAGAGCGAAGTCTTTCATTACTATGTACATTATAATTTATTGTAAATTACCTTTACATCCTTTATTGCATTTATTTACCATATTCTGTAATTGTGAAATAAAATTTCTATTTTATTTACTTGTGCGTCTCAATCCGCTCCTACTTATACTATGAAATACATGGTTGTCATAGTTTCATTATCCCCTCCTTTTTTCTTTATAAAAACAATGAAGATAATTGGTTCAATCCATATTATATACTCACCTATGCTATGTAATATTCCTAACTGAATACTTACCTGCGCTATACCTTCGAGACCAGACCGTTCTCTTTTACAATATACAGTGCCTAACCACCACTTGTCTGTCATTGAGAATGTTCCTATATGAATAGCAACCTTTCTGTCTTGTCTCCGAGTTCTTCACGTTCTCCCCGCAAGGTGGGTAGCCCTTCAAGAACCACTTTGATCCTCAGCATGGTCCGTTGGGACTTCTCTGCCAAGGGGGGCAGGAAGTTTCAGCCCCACGGAACCTCTATCAAGATTACCATGCTTACTCTATTCAAAGCCCTCGGCACTTACACTACAAGGGGAAAATCTACCACGATACATTGATTCTCTGGTATTCTTCCATCAGGACGCCATGGCTTGAGCCCAAAAAACGGATTTTGAGCGAAGCGAAAAATCTATTTTTGGGTGAGATAGCCATGGTGTCCTGATGGATCCTCCCTGCTACTTCGTCCAGCCTTTCAGGTCCCACCCTGTCCTGCTGTATCATGGTGATCGGTAAGCAACTGGCTTCAGGATGAGGACGGACGTGACGCCATTTAGCAATGGCGCCCGTTTGTTTACGTTTCGAGTACCAAAAGTAGCCACGGACGAGATTAGCTGTGGAACGGCTCCCCAGCTATTCTCCGCCCCTCCACATTGAAGTGTTAACTCTATGTGGGGTGCAGATAACTATGTGGCGCGTTAATACATGCGTCCCCTGTTGATATACGATGTCTTAAAGGGAAACCTTTAGGATACTCGCTCCAGAAGTTAGAATTCTGTGATAACCTGTGGTTAAATTCTCTGGGAATATCTAGTAGTTATTTACCCAAGGAAGCTACCAAAAAGGAACCTTCCATCAGGACGCCATGGCTATCTCACCCAAAAATAGAATTTTCGCTTCGCTCAAAATCCGTTTTTTATTGCCTTTCTTTTATTACATTTTGTATTTGCTTGATCCTCTTTACTTGATGTTAAGATGTCTGTTTCTTTCAATGTAAATTTGTGTAATAAAGCAAGATTAGGTTAATTACACGTCTTCGTGTTTTAACTCCTTCATTTATTTGATTATGTCCATTATGAATGTTTAATACCCAATATATTGGAAGGAATAAGGGGTGTGTTAGCAAGTGACTTAGTATTTAATCTAAGCTTCAAGGGTAAAGATCCTTGTCTTCAACTTTACTACAATACATCACTGCTCCAATCCATTGCCATTGTCTCAATAATTACTCAACATAAAATTCCTGTTCAGCATCTCACACAGCCTACGAGTGTAGATGACCTTAGACCTGACAAAGCTAGAGTAGGCCATCAAATTACTTTTATTTCATGTATGGAGTTTTCAGGCCTCTGGACAGATTACAGTTTTTTGCATTTAGAGTGAAGATACAGTATGTGAACTATGTCATCAAAATTATTAATAGGGTGTTTGTGCCTGAGTGATAGCGCTCCTTTTCCTCCTCTGCTGATATTGTAGGACATGACGTATGGAGACTTCCCCGGAACAACAAGTTCCCATTCAACAATTAAATAAACACACATTCCTCCACACGCATCAAAGTAATCATTTATATCATTTTGTGTTTGTAAAGATTGTTTATACTAAACAGTATAGCAATTAAAAACATGTTTGTTCCAGCACTGTACAAACCCTTACACTCTTTAGAGTCGAGATATATTTCGGTGATAGCTGAAACCAGCCGTAAAACTTTTACGCAAGGTGTAACTACCCTCCGCTAGTTAGTGGAGGGGGAGGAGGGTAGACCAACAACTCAATCACACCAGCGCTAGTAACCGAACGCCACTTTTTATTTCGGACTCAGTAAAGACGTAACCTTGCTTTCTTATTTTAAACCTTTTAAACGTCTAACGATTAAAAAGCAACTGGCCTAAGAGCTCAAAATCCCTCTTTTCTTTTCAGAGTGCAGGCTCTACTTCTCTTAGGTGCAATAAAGGAAGCGATGGTGGCCACCAAGGGGGGAGTCTCTCCCGTTGCTGCTTAAGGAAACTCCTGCCTTCCTTTGGGTTCTCAGGTTTTCCGGTAAGGATTGGCCAAGGGTACTACAGTTAGCTATAGCACACACTGCTGCTCAGCTTGGTTCATGTCATGCAGTTCTGGCGTAGGAATGAGAAGTGGGGGATCCCTTCATAGTGAACCCAGAAACTAGCTTCATTCGTTTCACAGCCAGCTCTCAATTCCATCCTTCAACTAGAGCTTACTCAGCTAGATGACAAGAAGCAGAGCGAGCTGCCGCGAGGTCTGCCTATAGGTGTTGGGCAACTCACCCGTCTGCGGGAGGGAGGGGGGGGGAATTACCTTTCACCAACTAGTGAGCAGCTGCCTTCCCCTTGCAGGAAGAGCTCCCTGCCGTGGTCAGAGGTATTGGTCCCCCTTTCCGCAAACGGCCTTCGACTGAGTGGTTCCCAACCCCAGGGTTTCTGCCAGCAGGTATTGGATTTGTCCATGCCTAGCTCTAGCTCTTTGGAACAAAGCTTCTTAGAGCTTCACGACAACGAAGTTAGGCGACTTTGCAGTTCCTGCTCATCGGAACAAGTCTCATGGGCAATTTCCCTTCGTGCGCAGATGGTGATGCCAGGCCACTTCTCCCATCAATGAGTCTCGTAGGTTATAATTCTTCAGGGTTATTGCCTACAACAGGAACAACAAAGCTCCTGGAGTTCTGTGAGGCAAGGCCCTTCTGGACCTATGCCTCATGGCTTCAACCTTTCACAAGGGAGAACTTACTAATTAAGTTTAGCACAGGCTTTTTCGTCTCCTTGCAAGGGGAGGACATAAGGCTACTCACCAAACACCACCCTGAATGGGAGTAGGACGAGCACGAGTATTTCGTAAAGACCTTAGTTTCAAAGAGACGCATCGATCCACTGAGCACTAGCGAAGCGGGTAGGCGAACTCTTCTGCCTGACGAAGGTCTACGTACCACCCATGTTGCATGCCATAGTATCCATTACAACTTTGCAAGACCGTTCTTGCAGAGCTTTAGCTTACTGTTGCCTCAAGTATGCACTACTACTCACATTACCTAAAACCATCTTCTCATGCTCTAGTCAACACTTTTCTCTCCAATGTTTCCGACAGTAAGCACAGATTGGTGTTTGGAAAGCTCCCCTCCCCAAGGTCTACATAACTACAGGTGCTCGCTAACAGCCCTGTAAAATAAGGAGCTGTTATGAGCTTCTCCCGTTTCGCCTGTGTGCTTGCTCAAGACAAAACCCTCAGGGGACCGGGGTTACGCCAGTCGACACGATGCACCTGCCGCTTGCAAACATTGTGCTCCGCGGCACGGTTCTCGTTAAGACGTAATTTTGTGGAGCAATTGCTGCAGATACAAATGCAGCTGGCGTTTATCACTGTTGTTCGCAAGACACCAAGTCCAGTGAAAATTAATCCTTCAAGGTTACTACCTCTGGCTTCTCTTCTACTTTTATCTTTATCCATTTTCTCTCACCTGTCAGTTCATCCTTAATGACAAATTTCTCTTCCCTCACTGTCACTTCCATTCCCCATTATCACTCACCATGGTATTCTCTTCCACTATTATCCCTTTACCAGAAGTAGAGGCCACTACACCAACTGGACCTTCCCCAAGGAAAATTTTCATCATTTTTATCAACAGACCCATCATAGCTTCTATTCGTTCCTCTTTCTCTAGCATCCTTACCTAAGCACCCTCTCTAAAATTCCCTTCAGAGCTTTCAGTTCCTTTCACATCTCAATCTAACTACTCAAACTTGCATTCTCTACTAACTTCTGTTCTCGTTCCCTACACAATCAAAATTCCTCGATTAACAACTTACTTTGCTCTTCTAATTTTCATGTCCTAAATCCAATTCTAATCCACCCTTCATCCAACAGTCCATTTTCTTTCCCACCTCAGCTGTCCCTGGTCAAGCATCATTATAATGTGGCAGGATGTTACGAAACAAACCCCACACCCTTGACCACCAACAGACAATATTCTAAAGTATTAGAAACTTTCCCCTGACGTTATTCAATTGGACTCTTGGACAGAAGGAACAATTAAACATGACACATTTGAAAGACATTTGTATTTTTCCTAATGGTACAAACTTTTAGCTATTTATAGGGATTATCTTTCAGCAAAGCTGTTAAGAGTAGCCATAAAAACTTGCAAGTGAGGCATAACTGCCGCAAGTTAGAGGGGGGTAGCCTGATACCCTCTCACTCGCACACACGTGTTACCTTCTCACTTTTATTTGCAGGCAGGTGATGGCAGACCAAATTGGAACAACCACCAGGAGTAATGTGATGCAAGTCTTGCTGACTCATCCGCTCTTACTGGGTGGGATGCTGGTAATGATTCAGTGTTATCAGAATCCCACGATTTCTTTAACTTTGGTTGTAGCAAATCAGCAATGGAGTAAAAACACATTTAAATGAAGAGGGTTTGTATCTGCATAGAGACTAATTGTGCAACTTTATTTTATATGCAATTTTTGGTTTTGAGGGGAAAATTAACACTCCTCTTTATTTTATTTATTTAATTAAAAAATATTCATCATCACCATTTGGTAAAAATTCATTGTAATGCAGCATAGCCCAATAGTCAGAGAATACAAAAAAAGTAAATGAGTAATGACATGAACAATATGTACATGATGATGTCAGTTTCAAATGACACCACAATATGGAGGAACGTGCACAAGAAGGATTACTCTGCGTCATCCAAGATAAAGGTACAGTACTGCCAAGTACATTTATAGATACTATACTTGGTAAATTCCGTAGCATATTGTTATGCTGTTTACATGAACCTAAAAACATTATCTTCACCAGGAGATCTGGTCTACATACCTTGCACAGCCTCACATTTGGCCATGCAAGGCAAACAAAACATCCTGCAATAATCTTTCATAGTTGTAGAAATTTGCAGCAAAATAACAGAGAACAATATACAGTAAAAGATAATTCTTATGAGAAAAAAATCGACATCACACTTGTGTAGATGTGAAAACAAATTACAGTACAGTATTGCCAACTAGTTTGGGAAATTCATTTAATGAACAATTCAATAATAGACCAATCAATATTCTATAACAACTTAGAAAGGAAACCTCACCTAATACGGAAGGAAATCTATCATCTATTTGAAAAGAGGTATATTTGTACAGATATCCTACAAGACCCTCATCCAGTACACCATGAGGATCTGATCTTGAATAAGGGATGAAAAGATGAAGCAGGAAAGAAATCAGCCAGGGAAGAGCAAAAAGTATAGATGTAAGGCTTGATAAAAATTAATAGCTGTACTTTAAAGAGGAGCTACAAAAATACTTGAAACTATTGCTCCCAGTGTTGCAAGGAACACTGCAGGCAAACCGAGAGAGGAAATAGGCTTACACAGAAGCTTTCTTACGACACGAATGAAGACAGCCTCACTAGATGGAAAGCAGTTCTATGACAGTAGCTTCTGGGATAAAATACTGTACTGTACATGTAACATACCACCTTGCTCTCAATTAAGTGAGAACACTTAGTAAACATGAACCAACAAGACACCAAATAAATTTACTTTGTAATGAATTACAAAAAACAAACATGATTGCAAACCACATTGGCAGCAAAAATAAATCTGCCCTGGTCAAACAAATCCAATTGGCTAAAAGCATATGTTTTGCAAGAACACTCCTTTGTCATTTCACAAAGACATAAGATTAAACTACAGCATAATTTTCAACTTAACCAATGCTTTTCTACATTTAAGTGTTCATAACCACCTATCATCACATCATTGGAAGTTAATTAGGGCTGGGAAAACATTGCCTGAACAACCCTATCCTCCCACAAGTCAGAACCAATGTTTCAGAATATGAAAACCTAAAAATCCTACATAACCTTTTGACTTTAAATTCTTGAAATTATTACAACAACACTGAGCATGGTTAGCCAAAAAAAAACATTACTATCAAACAAAAAGTGAATAACAAACTTTTAACCACCACAATATTTCTAAAATATATCTCTCCCCTTCCAACAGAAGACAGACATCATCCACCATGCACTGGCATCAAGAAATATTAGATAAAAATAACAATGTGAAATTTGTCTTTGGATGATGTACTGTCAACTGTAGCACCCATTTTCCCTAATTAAGAATGAAAAAAGTTTTAGAATTAACTGTTAACAAGGGAAATGCCCATCCTACAATACTAAATTTTTTGTTGATAAACCGTTTGCACTAGGAATAATGAAGTGAAAGTAATGAACCCTGAGGTGAACCTCTAGAACATGAATGATGCTGTTGACACACTAGAGCTGCAGTAGCACAGTGCTCAGTAGGAGTACAGTAACTTTGAAAACAAAGAAATCTTAATCAGAGTCAAACTTTATAGAATTCACTGTTAAATCTAAATTCCCTCCTTGGTAACTACCTCTCTTCTTTTTGTTCTTCTCATGTCTAAAGCCTTTGCCTTTGGTCACTTTAAGGTCGTGGTATGCTCGTTCTCCCCAGGAACCAGCACTGCCTCTCTGTAATGAAACAAGATGTATGTTAATATCAACCCTGTTAATCCTAACTATACAGCATTTACAAAGATAATATTCAAGACTACTCTTCACCTTCATGATTTAATGCCAATGTTATTCATTATTCACAAACTATACAACATATACAACATTTTACTCAATGGACAAGACTCAATTCACCAATATTGTACAAAGCCTTTGTCAAGACCACAACCAAACACAGAGCATTGAAATATAAGGCATCAGTAACAATAAAGATAAAAAAAAAATTCTGGCTGACTTAAATCAAAATATCCATGTATCCTGTATATAAAACACAATGTACTTATTTCAAAACTTACTATTAAACTAGTTGCTCTGTGCTTGGCCGTCATGGGTCTAGTCGTCAAAGGTTATCTTCTTGTTTTCACCACTTCCATCTAGTCCTAGGCCTGGGCTCTTGTTGAAGCCACCCCTGTTCCCAAAGCCACCACCACCTCTTCCTCCTCTGAAACCACCCCTATCCCCACCCCTGAACCCTCCTCTATCTCCTCCGCGACCACCTCTGAACCCACCTCTCCCTCCTCTGTCACCATCTCGAAAACCACCTCGAAAACCACCTCTCCCTCCCCTGAACCCACCAGGGGACCCTGATTCATCCCCTTCATCCTCTCCTCTCCCACCTCGGAAACCCCCTCTCCCACCTCGGAAACCACCTCTCCCTCCCCTGAAACCACCGAAACCACCTGGAGAACCCGACTCATCCCCATCACCATTTCCCTCTTCATCATTGCCACCTCGGAAGCCGCCTCGTCCACCCCTAAATCCACCACCACCTCTAAACCCTCGCCTATCTCCGCCCCTGAACCCTCCTCTACCCCGTTGGTTATTAAAACCGTTGACATCCTCCTCATCGGCTTCTCCCCCTCCAAAACTGTTCCGCTGAAAACCTTGCCCACGGCCCCTGCCCCTTTCTTTACCCTTGTAACCCAGGCCAGGACGAAATGATCCCGATCCAAATTCCTGATCTTCTTCATTGTCGCCCTAAAAAGAAAAGCAAAAAATTTCAGTAATAAATTACCTTGGACTGAAATGAATTGTCAAATTTTGGATTGATGATCACTTCTTCTTCGCGCACTCTCCGGAATGGCTCTCGCTGTAAAATAATTCCATAAAAATTACCATCAGTTAATTGTTTTGTTAAATTGATGCGTAATAGTCCTCACATCACCAGTTTAACAATATATGTATTACAATACTTTCAATAAAAATTGTCTCACAGAAAGCACTATACCACCTTGACAACTCTGGGCTAACTAAAGAGCCATTCGCCGGTGAATTCACAGAGGAATTTAACGATTTATTGAATGATGAATTGGCGGTATTCTGAAAGGAAACATTTTGCTGTCAAATGTAAATAAAAAGTATTAACTGTGACACACAGAGAGAGAGAGAGAGAGAGAGGAGAGAGAGAGAGAGAGAGAGAGAGGAGAGAGGAGAGAGAGAGAGAGAGAGAGAGACTATTGGTTCATTTCATAATTTCTGGGGTTACAAAATCAGTAGAAATTTTTTTTTTATTCCTTACAGTAAATATATTGTTAATTAAACAACGGTGTACAAAACCAATAAAATCTAGAAATACCACTATACTCGTATTTTCACTTGCATGAAACAAAGGAACTAATTGTATGGAAGTTTATAGCTTCCTAAAGGCAACTTGGTACTGTACTACCAACCACTGTAGTGTTCATTCTCTAAACCATACAATTATTGGCTGCCTTTCTCAAACCAAATTATTCATTTGAATTAAAGACTTTAGACCATATGCCCCAGCAAGGCCATCCAATGCCTGGGGGAAAAAGCACTACTTTCTCACTGTGATATTGGACAAAAAGGGAAATAAATCAGCAAATAATGTGAAATTAAAGGTTAAAAAGTGGGTGCTACAAACAAGAAAATTTTACAATGGCAAAGACAACCCTTATATTCTTCAGTGCAATTCATCCCTTTTCGTTGTAATTATTCACTTTTTTATTTCTCACAAATAAATTTCCAGAATAACATCAAAATCATTTAAAAGCAGTACTTTCACCATTTCTGAGTCAACAATAATTATCATTCATTCCCCATTCACAAACCGTTTTTCTTTACTATCCACTGACTTGTTAATTGGGGAAACTAAGAAATTTTTTAATAGGTGCTGATGAAAATCAAGGCACGTTATAATTCCATATCACAAATTGAAATGAACAAAACTTAGCAATGGATTGAGGTTACATTTAAGAATTATTCTCTTGGCAAGCTTAGAAAACTATGGCACGATAAAATAGCCTCATAAAACTAGTTTTTTCTCACCTGCTATATACTACAATATTTGGACTATAATATTACTATTATTATGTCAAAAATTGCTCGTAAAAACTTTAACAATGTTAGTTTGACTTCCTTATGCTGTAATACTAAATTTAAATATATTTAATAAATTGTAGTTCATAAAAATATCCTACACTAGATTATATTCTACTAGTGTAAGTTTGTTAAATTACCTACATGCCTAACCAGTCTAACCACATGTAATTTGAAAAAATGCCAATAAAACAATATTTGTTTGACAAGCTTCAATATGTAACCTGATTGAAAACTCACATTCTTTTCACAATTTGTTCCAAGTAAAAGAAATATTAATATCCTTCTAGTGCTTGTAATGAAACTTGACTGAATAAAACAATCTACAAAACAATTTCTTGAAATGACAAAAGCATGCCTTACCTTATTAGCTGTACCATTGTAAAGCTTCCCAGGAGTAAAGGTATTGGCCTTTTTATTAGGTTCCTCCTCTTCACTTTCATCAGATTCTTCTCCAGAACTGCTTTCCTTAGCTTTAGGCGCTGGCTTTGCAGGAGCAGGCTTGGCTGGGGCTTCCTCCTCCTCATCTGAACTTTCTTCTTCAGAGCTTGATTCTTCTGGCTTTGCTACCGGTTTGGCAGCTGGGGTTGCTTTAGCTGGAGTTGCTTTAGCTGGTGGAGCATCATCATCATCAGAGCTGGACTCTTCCTCAGAACTAGATTCTGCTGCTGGCTTCGGAGCAACAGCTTTTTGAACTGGTGTGGGTGCTTTTTTTGCCACGGGTTTTGCTTCTTCCTCCTCTTCTGAACTAGATTCCTCTGAACTGGACTCGGCTGGCTTTGCTGGGACTTTAGCTGATGGCGTGGTAGCCTTTTTGGCGACAGGCTTAGCAGGTTCCTCTTCCTCTGAGCTAGATTCTTCAGAACTGGACTCTGCAGGTTTAGCCGCAGGCTTGGCAGCTGGTTTTCCAACCTTTGGAGCAGGTTTTGCAGGTTCCTCCTCTGAGCTTGATTCTTCCTCTGAGCTTGATTCTTCTGGCTTAGCAGCAGGAGTGACAACAGCCTTAGCAGGCGGCTTTGTAACCTTAGGAGGTTCATCATCCTCCGAGCTTGATTCTTCTTCTGAACTTGATTCAGCTGGCTTAGCAGCTGCTTTAGGAGGAGCAGGCTTTGCAGCTTTCGGAGTAGGC
Source organism: Palaemon carinicauda (assembly GCF_036898095.1). Classification (NCBI taxonomy): domain Eukaryota; kingdom Metazoa; phylum Arthropoda; class Malacostraca; order Decapoda; family Palaemonidae; genus Palaemon; species Palaemon carinicauda. Next base: position 43,472,331 of record NC_090744.1, read on the forward strand.
TTTGCAGGTTCCTCTTCAGAGCTTGACTCTTCTTCGGAACTAGATTCAGCCTGCTTAGCTGCTGGTTTACGAGCAGGTGTCACAGCCTTTGCAACTGGTTTTGGAGGTTCATCCTCCTCCTCAGAGCTAGATTCTTCAGAACTTGATTCAGCAGTCTTAGCAGGTGGCTTGGCAGCTGGTGGAGCAGGTTTCTTTGCAGCTGGCTTTACTGGTTCTTCCTCTTCCTCAGAGCTCGACTCTTCTGAACTCGACTCGGCAGGCTTTGCCGGAGGCTTAACAACTGGAGTGACAGCTTTCTTGGCGACAGGCTTCGCCGGTTCGTCGTCTTCCTCTGAACTTGATTCTTCGGAGCTAGATTCAGCTGGTTTGCTTACTGGTGTAGCTACAGCTTTAGGAGATTTTAATGCTAATGGATTAACAGGCTTATAATTTTGTGCAGCTGGTGCAGTCGTTTCTTCTTCTGAACTAGACTCCTCAGAACTTGACTCTGCTGGCTTAGCTGCAGGTTTCACTACTGGAGTGGCAGGCTTACTAACAGCAGGCTTGGCTGGTTCTGCCTCATCTTCAGAGCTAGATTCTTCAGAGCTGGATTCAGGTGCGGCTGAAATATTTTCCCTTATGTTGAGTTATATGTTCTGATAACGAATGACTCTTTAACTACCAAAATTAGCAAATCCAATGAAGACAAGTTCCCAGACAAAATCTAAAACTACATTGTACTATATTGGTTTTCAGCACGTGAACAATAACTGCATTCTAAATTTCAAGATCATGGCAAATATGGATTACTCAAAATTTTACTTAAAAATATGACAAATTCGTAGATAATTTGTATATTTCCTAACTATACAAACCTTGGCTATTTAATAGGGGTATTACTTTCGGCGTAGCTGAAATGACGAGCCATTAGAATTTTAACGAGGGTTTACTACCCCACCGCTAGTTAGCAGGGCGTAGGGGAGGGTAGCTTGCTATCCCCCGCCCTACCCCCCACACACACACACCTGTGCTTGAGCTCACTTTGCTTGGAGGTAGGACTTCAAGGGGGAAAGGGCTGGCGGGCAAGTTTGACTAGATAGCTAAGGTTTGTATACATAGGAAAAATACAAATTATCTACGAATTTGTCATTTGTTCCGTAACTGACATACAAACCACGCTATTTAATAGGGGTGACTCACCCATTAGGAAGGGTGGAACGTTCCAGACAGTACTGGCTTTTGGCTTTGCTCGGGGGCTCATTATTTGAGAGTGTCTGCACTCAACAATAAGGAGTCCCTGAACCCCGCTAGAACCTTGCTACGCAAGGACTGCGGCCTACGCAAGCTGTGTGTGAAGGTCTAATAAAGTGTAACTCGTCCTAGGAAGTTGATCTGTAGTCCTTTAGATGGAAACTTTAGGCTAGGACTCTCAAAATACCACCTCGTCAGGGTATGGGGACATGACAGTATTAGCTTAATATTAGGAACACAAGGAAACATGGTTTACCTGCAGTGGTTTGAGGTCAGCTGTGCAGAGAACCCAAGATAGATGCTGCTTTCCCCAAGAGAGGGGAAGATGAAGAAAAAAATAAGGGCCAGACAAACCTTTTCATTCATGCATACTAAGACCGGGTAACAATGCCCTCAACCTTCTGCTACTTGTCCAATAAGGAGCCTGAGGTTTTAAACCAGCTGTTGTGCAGCCACCACAGGGCCGATAGAGAATGTATCGAGCCTCCTGTGGGTCACGTCTTGCAGGTAGTGGGCTGTGAAGGTCTGACGCTTCCACACCCCAGCCTGAAGAACCTGCGTCACTGAGAAATTCTTCTTGAAGGCCAGGGACGTAGCTACGCCCCTGACATCATGTGCTCTAGGGCGACGTGACAGAGGAGGGTCTGGATTCAGGGACAGATGGATCACCCTACGAATCCATGCCGAGATGGTGTTCTTGGTGACTCTCCTCTTAGTCCTCCCAGTGCTAACGAACAATGCTTGCACCTGAGGACGGACTGCAGCCGTTCTTTTGAGATACAGCCTCAAGCTCCTTACTGGGCACAGTAGGAGATGGTCTGGGTCATCTGTTACAGAACGGAGACTCGAAGTCTGGAAGGAGTCAAACCGAGGGTCCGCCACCCCCGGATTCCGAGTCTTAGCAATAAACTCAGGGACGAATTTGAACGTTACCTCCCTCCATCCCATTGAATGGGCGATGTCGTACGAGAGACCATGAAGTTCACCGACTCGCTTGGCCGAAGCCAAAGCTAGTAGGAAAACCATCTTCCAAGTTAGGTGGCGATCTGATGCCTGGCGTAATGGTTCATAGGGAGGTCTCTTAAGAGACCCGAGAACTCGAACCACCTTCCAGGGAGGAGGTCTCACTTCCGACTGAGGGCAGGTAAGTTCATAACTTCGTATGAGTAGAGAAAGTTCCAGCAAGGAAGAAATGTCCATTCCTTTGAGCCTGAAGGCTAGACTTAAGGTTGAGCGATAGCCTTTCACCGCCGAGACTGAGGCGCATTTCTTCCCGCAAATACATGAGGAACAATATTGCTGGAATAGTGGCATCGAGTGGAGAGAAACTCCTTCCACGACACCAACCACAGAAGACTTTCCATTTTGCCTGGTAGACAGATGCGGATGATTTTTGTAGATGTCCAGACATCCTGATCGCAACTTGTTGCAAAAATCCTCTCACAGCGAGGAGATGCTGGATAGTCTCCAGGCGTGAAGTCGTAGCGAAGCTACGGCTTTGTGGAAGACGTTGGCATGTGGTTGTCTGAGTAGATCGTGTCGCGGAGGGAGTTCTCTCGGAAGTTCCGTTAGGAGTTGCAGAAGGTCCGGAAACCATTCCACGTGATGCCATAGTGGAGCTATGAGGGTCATTGAAAGATTGACCGATATTCTGGTCTTGTTGAGCACCCTCCTCATCAGACATTACAGGGGGAAAGGCGTACACGTCGATGTTGTCCCACCGATGTTGGAATGTATCTTGCCCGAGCACCTTGGGATCCGGGACTGGGAAGCAGTATAGCGGGAGCTTGAAATTCGACGCTGTCGCGAACAGATCCACAGTAGGGGAACCCCACAAAGTCAGGACTTTGTTGGCTACTAGACGATCCAAAGACCACTCGGTACTCACTATCTGAGACGCTCTGCTCAGGTTGTTGGCGAGTACATTCCTCTTGCCTGGAATGAAACGTGCCGATAGCGGAATCGAGTGGACTTCGGTCCATCTCAGTATCTACTGCAAGATGGGATAGCTGCTTCGAAAAGGTACCTCCTTGCTTGTTGATGTAAGCTACTACTGTGGTGTTGTCGCTCATCACCACCACATTGTGACCCGCCATGTATTGTTGGAACTGTTGAAGGGCCAAGAAAACGGCCTTTGTCTCTATATGATTTATATGGAGGCGCTTTTCTGATTCTGACCACAGGCCTGAGGTCCTGTGGTGTAGAACGTGGGGGCCCCACCCCTTCTTTGAGGCGTCCGAAAACAGCATCAAATCCGGGGGAGGACGAGAAGATCCACTCCTCTTCGTAGGTTCTCGTCTCACCCACCACTGGAGGTCCGTCCGTTCCGCAGGTCCCATAGGGATCATGACGTCCGGGGAATCGTAACCTTGATTCCACCGGGACTTGAGTCGCCACTGGAGGGATCTCATCCTGAGGCGACCGTTGGGAACTAGAAGAGCCAAAGATGAGAGGTGACCGAGGAGACGTAACCACGATTGGGCTGTAAGTTCTTCTCGTCTGAAAAAAGGGCTTGCGACCTTCCTCAGCCTTGCTATCCTGTCGTCTGATGGGAAGGCTTTGTGGAGATTGGTGTCTATAATCATGCCTAGGTATACCAGTCTTTGAGTGGGAAGCAGAGAGGACTTCTCGAGATTTACCATGATCCCCAGATCCTGGCCAAGTCCCAGAAGTTTGTCTCTGTATTGAAAAAGGGATGGTTCCGAGTCTGCTAGGATCAGCCAGTCGTCCAGATAACGGAGGAGACGGATGCCGATCCTGTGTGCCCACGACGATATTAGGGTGAACACACTGGTGAAAAACTGTGGTGCTGTGGAGAGACCGAAACACAGCACCATGAACTGGTACTCCTTGTTGTCTAGGCTGAATCTTAAGTACTTCCTCGAAGATGGATGGACTGGGATCTGGAGGTACGCGTCCTTCAGATCCAGTGTACACATGAAGTCTTGCGGTCTCACTGCGAGTTTTACCGTGTCTGCGGTCTCCATGCTGAACGGAGTTTGTTTGACAAACTTGTTCAGAGCTGACAGGTCGATGACTGGTCTCCAGCCCCCAGACGCCTTCATTACAAGAAAGAGTCGACTGAAGAAGCCTGGGGACCCGTCGACGACCTCTTGGAGAGCGCCCTTCTTCAACATGGTCTGGACTTCTGCCCGAAGGGCCTGCCCCCTGGCTGATCCCATGGCAAGGGAGCTCAATGACACTGGATTCATCGTCAGGGGAGGTAGAGATGTGAATGGGACGCGATATCCCCGACTGATTACGGAAATCGTCCAGGAATCGGCCCAGAGTTGCTGCCACCTGTCTGTGCAACTTTGTAGGCATCCCCCCCACTGACGGACATGCAGGGGGACTGCCTATCCTAGCGTTTGCGGCCTCGGCTGCTCCTCTAGGATTTTTCCCTCCCCCGGAGGACTTCTTGCCTTTCCTGTCCTTGATAGGAAAGGGCTTAGACACCACTGTCTTCGCTGCCGTTGTCGGTTTTGTGGTCTTTGTAGGACGAGGCTGCTGGGGTGCTGGAGGCTTATAGGGCTTGGATGTCAAAGCCCTATGTAGGAGGGAGTCTTGGTGGGACTTCCTCCACCTCTCAGCAGCATGCTCCACGTTTTTAGGCTCAAACAGATTCGTTCTCTCCACGGAAGAATGTCTGAGCCTGCTTATCTCGGTGCTAGGGACCTTCTGATGGAACCTCTCAGCCACCGTATCCCAACATTTCAGGATGATGTTCGCCCACAAGTTCGAGACTTGGTGGGCCAAAAACTCGATGGTGCGAGTGCCTGAGAGTAGGAAGGTCTCCATAGCTTTCCTGGTACGTTCTTTGGAGAAATCCTCCGAACGTATCAGGATACCTAAGGTCCCTAACCAGATGTCAAGCCACGAAATGGCCTGCATAGCACACTTTGCAACCTTCTCCTGATTAAGGATCTCAGTCGCCGAGAATGAAACCTGCCGGTTGGAGTCTCTCTCAAGAGGGACTCCCCTGGTAAGCTCTTCCAAAGAATGGTGAAGGGGAAGAGCTAAACAAGGGTCCTCTATGATCTCGAAGTACCTCCTCTGCTGAACGCGAGATGGGAGAAGCTTGTTGCCGGCACTGGATCGGCTGGAGGAGGCTAACTCAGAGAGCTGGACCGCGATCTTGTCCCTAGTACTCTTAACCCCTTGAGACCAGGGCAGAGCCGCACTGGCCTTAGAGGGTTTTTGAGTCCCACATACTCGGTCCAAGACCGTGTCTTTGCCCTCTCGAGGGAGAATCTCTGGGTCAGCAAACCCATTGAGTCCTCATAAGGGTCAAAACTTGCCAAAAAGCATGTTCTGACTCCAGTAGCTCTCCTCCGGATGGACTTGCAGCGAAGTCTCCTGTCCCCAAAGGCTCTTCTTGGGGAGAATCGCGGACGTTCTCCGAGTGACTGGCTGGCTCCATTCAAAGTCTTGACGAGGATTTCGGTACTGTTCTAGAGTCCTTTGACTCCCTTCTGGGAGAGATGCAGGACTCCAACAACGACGGAGGTAGGCTCTTCTCCGCCCCTACCCGAGAAGACTTTCCAGCGCGAGATGGGGTTTCCCCCATTGGTGCGATGGGGGAACGTCTCACCTCACGTGACTCCCCTGAGGACGGGAAGTCCTCGTCCGACAGGGAGGGAGAAAAAGTCTGGGGGCAGAGGGGGCCTGCCTCAAAGGCTTACGAGGAGACAGCTTAGTGGGGGGGGGGGTAAACGCAGCCAAGGATTTGTGGCCCAATTCAGAGAGAACAGCCTTGAAGGCCTGCGTAACTGCTGACTAGTGCCCCAAACCAAGGCTGCTGGCTGACAGCTGTGCTGTCAGACACTCACTCTGGAGGGACGGATCGACCGATCTCTGGGAGGAGTTTCCACAGGGGGGTTCGCCTGTAAAGAAAAGGAAGAAGAAATGTCCCAGGACCTTTCTGGAACCTTCCCCCCCACCGGCGAGCGCGCTGTTCTGCGCTTGCGGGGGGATGTGGCGATGGCGACCTTGCCGTGCGTTGTCCTGCAGCCTCACGCAGGGGAGGGTATTGACGATCGCGCGGGGGAGTGGCGCTCGCGCGATGGGGAATACCCGGGGCCGCGCGCAGCATCAGTCGCCTGCGCGGGGGGACTGCTGATGTGCGCGAGGGGGATTGCGAGGGCGCGTAGAAGCGTGCGCAGGAGGCTGATTGTGTGCTCGCGCGTGAGGGTGAATGTTCGCGCGCGCGCAGGATCAAGATGAAAGGCCCGTGGGTGTGCAGGCGAGAGATGGCTCGCCCCAGATGATGATGTAGGGCGCGCGGAGATATATCCCTTGCGGGCGGGCGCGTAGTCGGAACCTGTGTTCGTTGGCATGCCTCTTGTGGGCGCACGTCAGGCTGGCGGTGTGTAGCTGCTGTAGGGGATGGGCGTAAGCGCGCATCCTCGAGGGAGCACGCAGGTGAATGCGCGCGCTGGCGAGCGTTGGCAAGCGCTGATGAGTAGGAGAAGTCTTAGACTTCCCTACCACACCCAGATCCGAAAATCGTGGGCGCGCATGAGATCGTTGGCGTACAGGAGAGCGTTGGCGCGCAGTAGGTTGAAGGCTCGCATTAGCGCGCTGGCGAGCAGGTGAGCGGTGGGGGGCTATCTCAGGAACAGCAGCAGGTGAGCGCCTGTTCGTTATCTCAGGAACAGCAGCAGGTGAGCGCCTGTGCGCTATCTCGGTGAGGTTAGGTAATTGTTGGCGTGCATGCTTAGCATGGTGCGTAAGGGACGTGTGCGCGTGATGGCGCGTACGCCCTTGTTGCGCGTAAGGGACGTGTGCGCGTGATGGCGCGTACGCCCTTGTTGCCCAGAAGGGACCGGTGCCTGACTATGAAAGACAGGTTTAGCCTAGTTGGCGCATAAAGCGCATCAGCTGCCAGGAACGGCGACGGCAGGTCAGCAGGTCTGTCGGGTGGTAGGTCGACGTGTTCTTTGAAAGGACAACCTTCCACCGAAAGGGATCGCGAACGATCCGCAGAGAGGTCCAGGGTTGTAGCCGGAACAGTCGGCGATTGATGATGAGGCTCCTCTGCTGCGGACTGCAGCGACGATGGTGAACCGAAGAGGCGCCTCCTTACCGTCTTATAAGGTGAAGGAAGGCCTCTCCAGCGAAGAGGAAGGCGAGCCTTGCGACGTATACGCCCTCTGGGGGGCGTTGGATCAGCAAGCTGACCTTCAGCAGTCCTCCGAAGAGGAATCTCTGTGAGTGAACTCCCCCGAGGGAGAGAATCACCGGCAGGAGAGACTGTTGGACTTAGTTTCTCCCTCGTAGGTTGAGCAGGAACGGGAGAAACTAAGCCTTCAGCTACTGCGGGATGAGAAGAGGCAGAGGTATTAGGAGATACCGCATTGGATACCTCTGACATCACAACGTCGACAATAGACAGAGGATCAACCTCTGCCAAAGTCGGCGAATGTTTGACAGCGGCACCGGATGATGTCAATAAGTGCTTCCTTGGAGGGCGAACCCTCGAACCCCAAGGGACACCAAAGCTGGAATAAACTTGTTACATTTAAATTTAAATTTAAATCCTCCCCGGGGGAAGAGGTGGAGCTGCCTCGCTCGGGGAGGCAACGCCATCTCTCGAACCCCAAGATCGGTAAACAGAACCACGGTCTACGCTACTACTCGCCGGTCTCTCGAAAGAGACCGATCGAGTGGGAGGTTCGGAGGAGGTTTGGGCAACGGTAGAAGAGTCCTTGGGATTTTCTCCTTTCAAAGAAAACTTCGAAGAAATATCCAGCCTGGACTTCATCTTACGTCGCCGAGAAAACCTCTCCCACTGGGAGGTAGACCACTCCCTACTCACCACACTTATTACCACTATCACACCGTTGGCCTCTACAGTAAGGGCAAAGGGTGTGAGGGTCCGTCTCGACTGCCGACATGAATGTTCCACAAGGGCGGTCGGGAAATCCAGGACAGGTGCGCATATTCGCAGAGACCAACTTCACACTCAAAACTGTAGGAAAGCAAAAAGACATTAATGGCTGTCAGAGAGGCGAGGGTGAGAGCGGACACGTCCGACTACCACCCGAGCTGAGAGCAAAGTGGGCTCAAGTACAGGTGTGTGTTGTGTGTGTGGGGGGGGGGAGGGTAGCAAGCTACCCTTCCCCTACCCCCCTGTTAACTAGTGGTGGGGTAGTAAACCCTCGTTAAAATTCTAATGGCTTGTCATTTCAGCTACGCCGAAATTAATACCCCTATTAAATAGCGTGGTTTGTATGTCAGTTAGGAACAAACTTATGTACATACCAACTTTCTGGACTTTTTTGGCTGGCGTCTGCTTCTGAAATAGAAAAAAAAAATTGAATAAGTATTTTCAAAACTATGAATATTCTCAAGAACACTACCAAAACCATTGATCTGGATTACGTTAAAATGATTAAACAGCAATTACCCAACTCAAAATACAAAGTATTTCAAATTCATGAAACTCGCTATTTCACTAGTTTATCAAAAAATTTTCAACTATATGCCTTCAAAACATAAGCTCCTTGACAAGATTACGTATGATTATCGCCAAAAACTGTAAGCCTTCAATTCAGAAACATAACACATAGTTGTGATGAAGTCATGAAATTTCTCATAAATGTTTTCGTGATTTCATGTGAACTTGATTAGCGAAAATCCTCAAATCATTCTTTTTCATAGGAATTCAATGCCAACAATTGTCAGCAGGTTTTATGTTTCCTTTATGATAAGGCATCTACTGTAGTGAATTCTTGTTGGTCACAAGTCAATATTATTTATTTTATGGTAGAATCCCTATACATCATTCAATTCCCCATAGTTTTAGGTTCTGAGTTAGCAGGTAGACCAACAATTATACAGGTACTGTACTAGGAAAACGGTCACAGTGTTCAAGCAATTATCCATGGCAAAAATCAGATTCTAACGGAGACACAAATATGCTGACTAAGCTTAGGATTACTTTATTATTACAAGGTTACAGCACTAAAATGACAAAATAACTGATTATGGCAGTCGACAACTGCAGATGACAGTGATCAATTTACATTTGACACTCTTGAGTTGCTTCCTTGAGCTCCTGACTCCCACTGACTTGCTAATGTAGCGCTTGAACTTTTAAAATATTTCAAAATTAATGAAACTTTATACATTTTCTACAAGGCATATGGCTTAATTCAAAATTGATTCCAAAATATTTCTTTAAGACATACAATAATAAAGATTCCATAAGAATTGTTACTTCCATCTATTCAATTTCAATTATTAAGGTAACAAAGTATCACAGAACAAGTTCATATCTTCTTCATTTCAGTAGATTCTACTTGCATCAACTTACTCGACCATTAATCTTCATCAAGAATTTTATCTCTAGTCTTGGGCACTAACAATACAATGCATAATTACATACTATTACTAAATTATAGCTAGACTAACAACCTTAGTTGGAAAAGCAGAATGCTATAAATCCAAGAGTTAACAGGAAAAATAGCCTAATGAGGAAAGGACATAAGGAAACATAGAATAAGTGTTCCCCAGTGTACCCTCAAGAAGAGAACTCTTAACACAAGACAGTGGAAGATCATGGTACAGGATTTATGGCACTACTCAAGATCAGAGAACAATGGTTTGAAAGCGAGTGTCCTCCTAGAAGAGCTGCCTACCATAGCTAAAAGTCTATTCTACCCTTACCAAGCAAAAAAATTAACCACTACTAGTGCATTACGCGGTTAACTCCTTGAACGAAGAATGTTTTGCAGATATCTCAAGTGTTGTTGGTTGTATGAGAAAAAAGGATAATGTATAAAGAATAGGTCAGTCTATTCATTGTATATGTAAGCAAATAAATTGAGCCATAACCAGAGATGGGTCCAATGTACTACTGTGGCTAGGCAAAGGACTAAATAACTTGCAGTAATATCTCACTGGGTGGCTGATGCCTTGGCCAACCTACTACCTACAAATTTGTGTTGAAATAGTATATCTTGATAAACCTGAAGCATCCCAAAATTTCTTACCTGTTTACCAGGAGTGGGCTTTGCAGGTTCCTCATCAGAGGACTCTTCAGAAGATGATGATTCCCTCTTCTTCTTGGCACCTACAGGAGTCTTTGGACTCTTCCCATTGACCATGGGAGGGGCTTTCTTGGGTGCTGTTTCCTCTTCTGAAAAATAAAGAAAGTCAAATTAATCAGGATTTGAAAAGTAGATTACCTTTGCATGACACCATTTTGACGTTACCAACTCGTTTGTGAATCTATCTCATAATTCCATAGTAAAAACTTCAAAATACAATTGTATTATTCCTTCGGTTTCATTTCCATAATCATACTTGTGCCCTTTGTACCAAGCTTCTACCCGCAAGTGAACTTAAGGACCCAATGTCAAAGGTATGTTCTCTAGTGACAATTTCGGTAACATCTTTAGCTCGCAGGTAAAGGATCGCCATTAGAGTAATGAGGGGGAACTACACATTTCCAAAAATTGACAAAAGTCTTGTTCCCCTAAGGCTTAGATGAACAGAGGCCTTTATCAAGGGATTTCTGTACAGCATTGGAGATTGTAAGAAGGGCATCACATGCTCCAAGACCTTTACGAAAACCAAATTACAAACTAGGGAACAGATGATTACCTTCAGCAAACCTATTCAGACATTTTGCCAAAACACATTAAAAAAAATTTAAATAATAAGGGAATTATGGAAATTGGGTGGTAATCAGTTGGACTTGAGCTACCACAAACACATTTATAGTGAAGTAACATTACCAATTCTCCAACAAGTGGTAAAAGCTCCTCTTCCTGCTAACTTGCACAAAATAACATATAACTTTGGAGCTAAGAAATCTGCTGTCTTTATAAAAAAAAAAAACACAAAGGAAAAATACCATTTGGGTCTACACATCCATAAGCATCAAGGTCCATCAAGAGCGCTTTAATTTCACGAGATTGAAAAGCTAAACTAGCCTCAGGAAAACAGGAATGAGGAAGTTAAGAGTTTCTCATTACTCTGCTTGGTGTCAAACACATCACCCAAAAGGGTTGCCTTGTCCATTGGACAGTGAGTGACAGAGCCATCTGGTTCAAGTAACGGAGGAACCGTTGCATCTACACCAAAGAGTGCAGATTCAAGGGTAGTCCACCACTTATGCTCCTGGGTTGTACCAGAAAGGGTTTCTTTTATGGTTAAATTGTATTCTTTTTCAGTTGAAGCATAAACTCTCTGAGCAAAAGCTCTAAGCTGAGTATAGTTATTCCAGGTCAAATCTCATCTGTTACCCTTCCAAAGATGAAGGTTTCCTAATTCTCCAAATAAGCAAGTCTACAATTATCACTGAACTGTGGTTTCTCCTTCACTCAGTACCTTAGCACACGAGAAGGGATATGTCTATCAATTATGTTGACTAGATTCTCATTCAAGGGGAATACAGGATCAACACTACCATACAATTGTGACAAATTCAAGTCCAAAATATCATGCAAAATCCCATTCCAGTCAGCTTGAGATTTCAAATAAATCTTATATTAGTAAGATACATCAGAGACAGGTTGTTCAGTCTTCACTACAAATGAAATCAACGCATGAGCAGATGAGAGAACCAACCTTAATTGTTATAACGTCAGGGGAGTCTGTGTATAAGAAGTCCAAGCAGTTACCAAACCTGTGAGTAGCTTCACTTATGATTTGCTCACAGCCTGATTCAGAGGCAGTCTAAAGCTCTTAAGCCATGGTAATAGGTAGGAGAAACAGAATTTAACCATTCCCTACGGTGAGCATTGAAATCACCAACAATAACAAAAGAGACCTTTCTATCATCTTGTATCTTGCCCATAATGGTAAAAAGACAATCGAAGATAAAATCACCCATGTCAGGATTCCGGCATCATTCGAAGCATTATATAGTCTAGGCTTGAACAGTAACCCCCCCCCCCCTCAATCTTGAATAGAGCAATTTAGTACAACTGGGATATGCAGTGTAGAAAAGGAGGATATCTATGACTAATAGTTGTAACAAGATAAAAAAAATACATCAAAAAGCAAAATAAATCTTACCTGAACTTTCCTCTGAACTAGACTCATCTTTGCGAGCTTTCTTGGCACTTGGAGTCTCTAAGCTTAATCGTCGTTTGTTTGGAGAAGTTCTGCAAGACCACATATCCCATACATTAGATAAATTACAAAAACATTAGTTTCTGCTTCTACAGTGAAAAGATACAAGGAAAGACAAACTCAAGATACGTAGTACTACAGTATATTCAATAAAATACTGTACTATATTCCACTAGCGTGTTTCCACAATGGCAAAAGATTTAATATGACAAATTCGAAGATAATTTGTATTTTTCCTAACCATACAAACCTTAGCTATTTACAAAGGGTATTACTTTTAGCGTAGCTGAAATGGCGAGCCATTAGAATTTAACGAGGGTGTATTACCCCCGCGCTAGTTAGCGGGGGGGTAGGGGAGTGGTAGCTAGCTACCCCTCCTCCCCCTCACACACAGGTGAATACTCACTTTCACTTAGAGGTAGGACTTGTCTTGGGGGACAGGGCTGGCGGGCAAATATGTGTAAATAGCTAAGGTTTGTATGGTTAGGAAAAATACAAATTATCTTCGAATTTGTCATTTGTTCCGTAACCGAAATACAAACCACGCTATTTACAAAGGGTGACTTATCCCTTAGGAAGGGTGGAAAGTCCCCAGCCATACTGGCTTTGGCTTTACCCGGGGACTCAGAATCCGAGTGAGTCGCACTCGAGAAAAGGAGTCCCTGCACCTCACAAGTTCCTTGCACCGCAAGGAACCATGTGGCCTACGTAAGCTTGTGTGTGAAGGAAGAAGTGTGACCCGTCTTAGGCAGTTGACCTGGAGTTCCAGAAGGAACTCTGGGTTAGGACGTTCCCAATACCACCTCGTCAGGGTATGGGGGACGCGACAGTATTGACTCAATACTCGGAACACAAGGAAACATGGTTTACCTGCAGAGGTTCGAGGTCAGCTATGCAGAGACCAGGATGCTGCTTCCCCGTAGAGGGGATGATGAAGAAAGAAGTAAGGGCCAGACATACTTCTTTCGTTCATGCAGACTAAAACCTGATAACAATGCCCTCAACCTTCTGCTACCTGTCCAAAAAGGAGCCTGAGGTTAGACCAGCTGTTGTGTAGCCACCACAGAGCGATAGAAAACGTATCGAGACTCCTGTGGGTCACGCCCTGCAGGAAGCGGGCTGCGAAGGTCATCAGACGCTTCCAGACTCCAGCTTGTAGCACCTGCGTCACAGAGTAGTATTACTCGAAGGCGAGGGACGTTGCGATGTATCCAACATCGTGCTGTAGGGCGACGTGACGGGGGAGGGTCTGAAGACAGGTCGAGATGAATGTCCTTGAGTCCGGGCTGAAGAGGTATACTGGTGACTCTCCCCCCATGTCCTCCTTGTGTTCCCAAATCGGCTGCAACTGAGGCCAAACTGCAGCTGTTCCCAGCGCTAACCTCTCGATTCCTGTACTGGCAAGAAAGAGAAGGTCTTGGGACATCAGACACAGAATGGAGACTCAAAATCTTGAATGAATCGGACCGAAGGGTCGGGACCCTCAGATTCTGAGTCTAGCCAACAACTCAGGAGCGAGCCTGAATGTTGCCTTCCCCTCTTCCTTAGAAAGGGGGGGAGTAGTAAGAGACCAAGAAGATTGCTTACACACTGGCCGTGGCCAGAGTGAGCAGAAGACCCAAGGCGGAATACAATCCGAGGCCTGTCGTAAAAGGGTCTTGAGAAGATCTCTTAAAGGACTAAAAGTCCGAGCCATGCTCCAAGTTGGAGGTCTTCCTCCGACTAGGGCAGGGACGATCGTAGCTTCGCATGAGCGAGAATAGATCCAGCGGGCAGGAAAAAGTTATTCCTTTAAGCCTGAAGGTCAGGGAAAGGCTGAGCGACAGGCTTCATTGCCAAGAGCGGAAAGGAGTTTCCTCCCGCCGAAAGGCAATAAGACCGTTATTGCTGGAGAAGAGGCCTCACGGGAAGAGGTATATCTCCCACGGCACCAACCACCTTAGACTCTTCACTTTGCCTGGGAGACCCCTGTGGATGACTATCGCAGATGACGCGACCTCCGTACCGCGACTGTAGCGGGTTGTCTCTTCTAGAGGAGGAAGCGTAGTGTCTCCAGGCATGAAGCCGAAGCGACGCCCCGGTTCGGGAGAGATGTCGCAGTGTGGTTGCTTGAGTAGCCTGCGCCGTGGGAGAAGCTCTCCCGGGAGTTCCGTCAGGGGAAGCAGAGGGTCCAGAAACCGTTCTGCGCATAGTCCCAGTGGAGCTCTCCCATTGAAAGGTTGACAGACAACCTGGTTTTGTTGAGACCCATTGTCCGCAGACAAAAAGGAGGGAAGACGCAGGCGTCGAAGTTGTCCCACCATCACCGGAATGCATCTTGCCAGAGTCTCGGGGTCTGAGACTGGGGGGAAAACTAGCGGAAGCTTGAGGTTCCAAGCTGTCGCGATCAGGTCCCCCAGATCAGCACTTGCTGGTTACCCAAGGTCAAAGACCCCTAGGTACACTCTCTCTATGAGGCTCTGCTTGGATAGTCTGAGAGAAACATTCCCCTGCCTGGAATGAGAGAGCCGATGGTGGAATTGAGAGAATCTCAATCATCCCGGTATCTCTACTGCAAGATGTGAAGGTGTGAAAATGCGTCCCCTGCTGGTTAGCATGAAGTCGACACGCAACGGGGCGACTTGGCAGGAGCGGTAGGACTGAAGAGGGGCCAGACTAAGGCCCTTAAGCCTGCCTGAATGATGGAGAGGTATCCTTCAGGTCCTGACCATAGGCCTGGACCGGAACATGCCCCCCCCCCTTTCCTTTGACGAGTCCGAGAACCGCATCAAGAATGTGGGGAAAGGACGAGAATATCCACTACCATCAAGAGGCTCCATAGGTCAACACCCATTGCAGGTTTAATAGTTCCGCTGGTCCCATAGGGCCAGGGAGTCCGGTTAAACATTGCCTGAAGCCACCGGAACTTGGATCGCCCCACATGGAACTTATCCTGAGGCGACCGTTCGGACTATAAACGGGTCAATGAGGAAAGAAGAACTAGGAAACGTTCCAAGGTAGGGCTGAAAACTCTGCTTGACTGAGAACAGGTACTGCGACTCTCCTCAGTCTTGCCACAGTCAACCGAAAGGAAGGCTCGGAGGATGTGGTAACAGAATCTGGCGTCCCCAGGTGGTCACCCATCCAAGTGCCGACGTTGCTTAACCTCGCTGGACGGACGAGAAGCGGGGTTTCCAACGTGGTAAGGCGGTTGACTCAATATCATGGCCAGATACTCCAGATGTTGAGGCAGAGGAAGAGAAGGCTCCGAGCAAAATACCATGAGCCCACACTCATGGTCAGCATTCGGAAGCTTTTCCCGGCGCTGAAGAAGGTCGAAACCCGAGCCTACCGGAGTTGACCAGCCCTCCAAACAGCAGAGGAGGCGGAAGTCTGCACCTGAGCGGCCAAGAGGAAGGCAGGGAGAGTTCTCTGGGGAAACAAACCTGCTATGCCACGGCGGGATAGCCACACTGCATCATAAGCAGGAATACTTGCAGTTTAGGCTGAATTCGACGAGCACCCTGGAAGATGGATGGAATGGAAACTGAAAGTACCCGTCCTTCCGATCCAGGGTTAAAGGAGTCCTGTCGCCTCGTTACCAGTCTGATCGATTCTGCTGGTCTACGCTGGCCGAAGTTTGTTCGACAAACTTGATCAGGGCTGAGAGGTCGACTATGGACATCCCCTCTCAGATCCTTCCTTACAAGAAAGGATCGACTGAGGGGGCCGGGGGTGAAGCCGTCGATGATCCTAAGGAAGACCTTCGCCTAAGGTATGGATCATTCTGCCCAACCGGGCAACTCTGCTGATGCTATGGCATAGAGGTTCAGAGACACTGAATTCGCTGACAGAGACGGCAGGCGCGATATCCTTGGCTACTCACAGAGATTGTGCGGGAATGGGCATCGGGAAGCTGTCATTCGGATGAGTAACCTTAAGCATCCTCCCAGCGAAAAAACCTGCAATCCTAGAGTTCGTGAACTCCTTTTAGGACTATGCCCCCCCGGGGGAGTCTCCCGTGCCATCTGTTCCTGACAGGAGGAAACTGCAATTGGACACCTTGTCCCAGTTGTCGTAGCCGATAACTTAGACCGACGTGGTTGAAAGAAGAGGGAGCTGGAGCCCTGCAGAGTCTGGAAGAAAGCGCCTTGGAGGAGTGAAACCGGAAGTCGATTTACTCCGCACAGCAGATGTTTAAGTCTCTGTCCTTGGGCAAAGACAAAACTCTTCTCAAGGATGGAAGGGTGTCTGAGGTCGTTGACCTCCACAGATGAGACACCCGAAGGAAGCCTTCAGTCAGTGCGTCCAGATGGTAAAACATCGAGCTTGTCCGCAAGTAGATACTTAACGACGAAAGGCCAAGGTGCCTGAGCTCGAGAGGAGGAAAGTACCCTTGATCTTCCTGTAGCTTCCTTGAACCAAACCTCGGGCCGTAACCGAGGAGGGAAAGAACCTGGTAAGCTCCCAGAGGAAGAGGTAAGCAGTCACCCCTTGTCCGATGGAGAAATCTTCAACGGAAAGCCCCCCCGCCAAAAATCCTTCCAGGGCGGGAGAAGGAGAGAGTACTCGTGCAGGAGAGGGGACCCTCGAGACCGACCTCTTGGGAACCAACTTCGCCCTGGGGGAAGTCACCACGAAGTCCACTCCTCTCTTTCTCTTCAGCGTAGGAGAGACAGCCGCTGGTTTGTTACCCTGGCCGGTGAGTGCTGGTTTCATAGCCCTCATTAACGCCCGTGCCAGCGGATCAAACCATGTCTGCTGCTCCAAGGACACAGAGTCCGAAATCCTCGCTAAGGTGAAAGGGATCGGGCGATCCTTTGGAGAGGACACGACGGTTCCTGCCTGAAAAGAAGGTGGGAAGAATGCTGTACTGACCTGTCTTCGTCCTGCACTACCAACCTGTGCTTGGATGGAGGTGATCCCGAGTGCCGCCTAGGAGCACGCGTCCCTGCTGCTACCACCGGCTGTGGAATTCGCCGCAAACTATGGTCGCGCGAGGGCGAACGGTCGCGCAAAGGCGAATGGTCGCGCGGGCGCACAGGCGAGCGGTCGCGCGGGCGCGCAGGCGAGCGGTCGCGAGGGCGCGCAGGCGAGCGATCGCGCGGGGCGCGCAGGCGAGCGATCGCGCGGGCGCGCAGGCGAGCGATCGCGCGGGCGCGCAGGCGAGCGATCGCGCGGGCGCGCAGGCGAGCGATCGCGCGGGCGCGCAGGCGAGCGATCGCGCGGGCGCGCAGGGGAATGGGCGTGACGGCGAGGGATCGTGCTGCCGCGTAGGTGAAGAAGATCGCTGGCGGTAAGCGATGGCGAGCAGCATGTGTAGGTGAATGATCGCGTGATAGGGTGCGATGGTGATCAGCATCCGCAAGAGGGCGAGCGTTCAGGGTTGTGCGATGAGGAGCAGCATGCGTAAGCGGGCTATCGTTCAGGGTTGTGCGATGGCGAGCAGCATGCGCAGGTGAATGATCGCGTGAAAGGGTGCGATGGTGATCAGCATCTGCAGGAGGGCGATCGTTCAGGGTGGTGCGATGAGGAGCAGCATGCGTAAGCGGCCAATCGTTCAGGGTTGTGCGATGGCGAGCAGCATGCGCAGGTGAATGATCGCGTGAAAGGGTGCGATGGTGATCAGCATCTGCAGGAGGGCGATCGTTCAGGGTTGTGCGATGAGGAGCAGCATGCGTAAGCGGGCAATCGTTCAGGGTTGTGCGATGGCGAGCAGCATGCGCAGGTGAATGATCGCGTGAAAGGGTGCGATGGTGATCAGCATCTGCAGGAGGGCGATCGTTCAGGGTGGTGCGATGAGGAGCAGCATGCGTAAGCGGGCAATCGTTCAGGGTTGTGCGATGGCGAGCAGCATCTGCAGTTGAGGGTCACGCGATGGCGGTCAGCATCTGCAGTTGAGGGTCGCGCGATGGCGGTCAGCATCTGCAGTTGAGGGTCGCGCGATGGCGGTCAGCATCTGCAGTTGAGGGTCGCGCGATGGCGGTCAGCATCTGCAGTTGAGGGTCGCGCGATGGCGGTCAGCATCTGCAGTTGAGGGTCGCGCGATGGCGGTCAGCATCTGCAGTTGAGGGTCGCGCGATGGCGGTCAGCATCTGCAGTTGAGGGTCGCGCGATGGCGGTCAGCATCTGCAGTTGAGGGTCGCGCGATGGCGGTCAGCATCTGCAGTTGAGGGTCGCGCGATGGCGGTCAGCATCTGCAGTTGAGGGTCGCGCGATGGCGGTCAGCATCTGCAGTTGAGGGTCGCGCGATGGCGGTCAGCATCTGCAGTTGAGGGTCGCGCGATGGCGATCAGCATCCGCAGTTGAGCTAGTAGCTGGCGAACCATGTTCCTTCAGAAGTGTTGGAGAACGTTGGCGTGCCAGCTGTAACACACGTGGGCGATCTGGAGATCGCTGGCGAGCTGATGATCGCTGACGAGCTGACGATCGCTGGCGAGCTGATGATCGCTGACGAGCTGACGATCGCTGGCGAGCTGATGATCGCTGACGAGCTGACGATCGCTGGCGAGCTGGTGATCGCTGTTCTAGATCGCGAGGGCGAACGTGGGCGCACAGGGCACGTAACAGGAACCACAGGGAAGATCATCTTGAAAGCGCTGACGAACAGGAGAGCGCTGACGAACAGAAGGGCGCGCAGGGAAACCCTGACACGCAAGGGAAGAACCCCCGTGGGGGCAACCCTTTGCCCCGAAGGGATCGTTGTCCGCCGGGAGACTGATGTCCGTCGGAAGACCGCTGTCCGTCGGGAAGACCGTTGTCCGTCGGGAAGACCGTTGCCCGTCGGAAGACGAGATTAGACTGCTGTCCATCTGCACCAAGACGGAAGATCGAGAAAAAGAAGTTGTAGGCTGCAAACGGAGATTCAAAAAGGCGCCTCAAGCACCCTTATAGGGAGATGAGAGGCCCTTACGACGAGGCGGACGGAGGGCCTTACGGCGAGGGAGGCCAACAGCAACAGCAACAGAAGAAACCTCCGAAGAGGAGTCTCTATGAGTGTACTCTCTCGCGAACGAAAGAGAAACACTTCGTGGAAGAGACTGGTCAGCCAGTGACCTAAGAGGGGCAATCCTCCGAAGAGGAGCTCCTGCAGTTGCCCAGCCCCTTGAGCGAAACTGCAGGTGCGACCGCTCAGCACCAAGAGCATAGTCGCACGAAAAAAAGGCAAGAGAAGAACCCCCCAAAAGAGGAAAAGCTCAAGCCTGGACAGGAAAAAACTTCCCTCGGAAGGAAAGTTATCCGCCCAAGGAGGCAAGCCTCCTGACTGTTCTAAAATGAACTGGAGAGCTGTCCGTCGACACGGGAGTACTACCAGTAGAAGGAGACACGCCCCTGACGACAATACAAGGGGGGAGGCAGCAACAGCCGAATCCCCAGGACTCAACCAGACAGCTCACACCGTTGCTATATTACAGAAACGAACTAGATCGGTAACTGTAAAAAAATAAAACAAATAATATTAGTACACATTCATTCCCCCGGGAAGGCTCCGAAGAGGAATCCCGAGGAAAAGGAACAAGAATTACACAACAGGCACGTGCCCTCACAACCACTTACACTCGCGGAAGGAGAGCTGTAACCAAAACAGAATTATAACAATTATAATTATGTAACTATGTAATTAAGTAATTTAAAAATGAATGAACACTAAAGAAAAAACGAAAACCCCGAAAGGAATCGTTCTACAAGCTGAAAAATTAACAACTACAATTAGATTCATAAACTAATTGAGACAAAATGTACGGCGTAGCAACCCCACCCACACGGGAAGGAAGCTACAAGGGCGTAGTAAAACATAGTAAAAGGGTGAACGACCTCAAGAGAGAGAGAGAGAGAAAGACCGAAGTCAAACTCGATCGCAACCCATAAAATTAGGCCGTGGTGGCCTAACTGCCGAGGCCTCCACGTAGATATCGTACACTACACACACACATCTGAAAAGGAAACTTACTTATTTCTATACTCAAATATATATACAAACATGAAAACATGTTTACATATATATTGAGTAAAAGAAAAGTAAGCGATTAAGTAAAGACAAAACAGACAATGGCTGCCAAGCGAGGACCAAGACAGAGACGTCTGTCACAGTCCGAGCCAAAAGTGAAAGTGAGTATTCACCTGTGTGTGAGGGGGAGGAGGGGTAGCTAGCTACCACTCCCCTACCCCCCCGCTAACTAGCGCGGGGGTAATACACCCTCGTTAAATTCTAATGGCTCGCCATTTCAGCTACGCTAAAAGTAATACCCTTTGTAAATAGCGTGGTTTGTATTTCGGTTACGGAACAAATAATTGTTGAAATACTCACTTTATGAAATGTTCTACTAGTTCCACAACACTTGGTGAATCAGATGGAAGCTTTACTGCCGGCTGAAAATATAAAATCCGATATAATAAATATGAACTGAAGGTTTAAGACTCGACAGGTTAAATTATTAAATCATGCTAATGCACAGTATCTCCTTATTGACTAAGCTAAAACACTAGGGCTCTAACAGGGAAAATAGCCCAGTGAGGACAGGAAATAAGGAAATAAACTATAGGCTATATGTGAAGCAATGAATACAAAAAAAAAAATATCTGAAGAACAGTAACAAAGTAAAAATATATAAATTATGAAAAGATTCTTATAGAATATCAATATCAGCCAGTTCAACATGACAAATTTGTAGATACTTTGTATTTTTCCCTAACTAATACAAACCTGTAGTTATTTATAAATCGCCAGAAGTCTTCTATGCTTCCATCTTAGAAGCTGGTTTATCTCGGAATGGTTATAGACACCAACCTGCAGTCTTTCCATCAGATGACAAAATCCTCAGACCAAAGGAGGTAGCAAAACCCATCCTCAAATGGGAGATTCTACCAGGTCAATGCAGGTTGAGCCTCCTAGGCCATTCAACCTCCCTGATCCGGTTAGTTCCCCACAGCCATCTGAACAAGATCCCTAAAGTGGCAGTTGAAAACGCCATGGAACCAACACTCCGATTCCCTACGCACTGATCTATATATCACAGAACCAAATGACGGATCTTCTTTGGTGGGTGGCAGAGAACAACCTCCACAAAGGCCAAGATTTTTTAGTTACCCCTCCAGACTTGTTGCTCTTCACAGACGCATCAAAGGAAGGTTGGGGAACTCACTCACTACAGCATTTGGTACGGGTCAATGGTCCGAACCCAATAAAATACCAGCACATAAATCTCTTGGAAATGAGAGCAGCCTTCCTTGCTCTTCAGCAGTTCCATCATTTACTGGTGGGTCACTCTGTGGTGTTGATGAGCGACAACACCACGGAGCTTTTGTAGTTTGTTGGGTCAGGGTTAGGATCGCCAGAAATTAGAGTACAAAGAACCAGTTGTTTTTCTAGGGAATCATAACATAATGAAATATTAATAAATTAACTAGTTTTGTAAATGCTTGTCCCAACAAACTACATACTAGAACAGGGTTTGGGATCGCCAGAAAATAGTGAAAAAAATTAAAATATTTTCATAAAAATGTTATTTTCCTTAGTAAAATAAATTTTTGAATATACTTACCCGATGATCATGTAGCTGTCAACTCTGATGCCCGACAGAAATCTAAGGTCGGGATACGCCAGCGATCGCTATACAGGTGGGGGTGTACACAACAGCGCCATCTGTGAGCAGGTACTCAAGTACTTCTTGTCAACAAGAACTCAATTTTCTCCTCGATCCACTGGTTCTCTATGGGGAGGAAGGGAGGGTCCTTAAATTCATGATCATCGGGTAAGTATATTCAAAAATTTATTTTACTAAGGAAAATAAAATTTTTCAATATTAATCTTAGCCGATGATCATGTAGCTGATTCACACCCAGGGTGGTGGGTGGAGACCAGCATACATGTTAACATTAGAAGCTAAGTATCCCGTATCTTATTTTAGCAGTTATTCAAAATAATAAACATAAAATAAATAAGTACCTGGTAAGGAAGTCGACTTGAACCATTACTCTGCCTTTTTAAGTACGTCTTCCTTACTGAGCCTAGCGATCCTCTTAGGATGCTGAGCGACTCCTAGGTGCTGAAGTATGAAGGGCTGCAACCCATACTAAAGGACCTCATCACAACCTCTAATCTAGGCGCTTCTCAAGAAAGAATTTGACCACCCGCCAAATCAACCAGGATGCGGAAGGCTTCTTAGCCTTCCGGACAACCCAGAGATATTTCAAGAGAAAGATTAAAAAGGTTCTGGAATTAGGGAATTGTAGTGGTGGAGCCCCCACCACTACTGCACTCGTTGCTACGAATGGTCCCAGAGTGTAGCAGTTCTCGTAAAGAGACTGGACATTCTTAAGATAAAAGACGCGAACACTGATTAGCTTTTCCAAAAGGTTGCGTCGAAAATATTTTGCAGAGATCTATTTTGTTTAAAGGTCACGGAAGTTGTGACAGCTCTAACTTCGTGTGTCCTTACCTTCAGCCAAGCTTGGTCTTCCTCATTCAGAAGGGAATGAGCTTCTCGTATTAACAGTCTGAAAATAATAGGATAAAGAATTCTCTGACATAGGCAAAGATGAATTCTTAACTGAACACCATAAAGCTTCAGACGGGCCTCGTAAAGGTTTTTAAAATAGAACTTAAGAGCTCTTACAGGACATAATACTCTTTCTAGTTCATTTCCAACCATACGATAAGTTTGGAATAACGAACGATATTGGTCAAGGCCGAGAAGGCAGCTCGTGTTTGGCTAGAAAACCAAGATGTAGAACATGTAGCCGTTTCGGATGAAATTCCGATGTTCTTGCTGAAGGCATGAATCTCACTGACTCTTTTAGCTGTGGTTAAGCATATCAGGAAAAGAGTCTTAAAGGTGAGATCTTTCAGGGAGGCTGATTGAAGTGGTTCGAACCTGTCTAACATAAGGAATCTTAGAACCACGTCTAAATTCCAACCAGGTGTAACCAAACGACGCTCCTTCGTGGTCTCAAAAGACTTAAGGAGGTCCTGTAGATCTTTATTGTTGGAAAGATCTAAGCCTCTGTGACGGAAGACTGATGCCAACATGCTTCTGTAACCCTTGAAAGTGGGAGCTGAAAGAGATCGCTCTTTCCTCAGATATAAGAGGAAGTCAGCTATTTGAGTTACAGAGGTACTGGTCGAGGATACGGATACTGACTTGCACCAGTTTAGGAAGATTTCCCACTTCGATTGGTAGACTCTAAGGGTGGATGTTCTCCTTGCTCTAACAATCGCTCTGGTTGCCTCCTTCGAAAAAACCTCTAGTTCTCGAGAGTCTTTCGATACTCTGAAGGCAGTGAGACGAAGAGCGTGGAGGCCTTGGAGTACCTTCTTACACGTGGCAGACGTAGCAGGTCCACCCTTAGGGGAAGAGTTCTGGGAACGTCTACTAGCCATCGAAGTACCTCGGTAAGTTATTCTCTCGCGGGCCAGAGGGAAGCAACTAGTGTCAACTTTGTCCCATCGTGAGAGGCGAACTTCTGCAGTACCTTGTTGACAATCTAGAACGGAGGGAATGCATATAGATCTAGATGAGACTAATCTAGTAGAAAGGCATCTAAAAGAACCACTGCTGGGTCCGGGATAGGTGAGCAAAGTATTGAGAGCCTCTAGGACATCGAGGTTGCGAAGAGATCTATGGTTGGCTGGCCCCAGGTGACCCATAGTCTCTTGCATACATCTCTGTGGAGGGTCCAATATGTTGGAATTATTGTCCCTTCCTACTGAGACAATCTGCTAAGACATTCAAGTTGCCTTGGAAGAAACTTGTTACTAGTGAAAAGTCTAGACCTGTTGAACAGGAGAGGAGGTCACTAGCGAACTCGCACCATGTCAGAGAGTAGGTCCCTCCTTGCTAGGAGATGAACATCAAAGCAGGGAGTTGTCCGTGTTGACCTCCACTACTTTGTCTTGAAGGAGAGACCTGAAGCTTTTCCAGGTCAGACGTACTGCCAGAAGCTTCTTGCAGATAAAATGCATTGTCCTTTGACTCGAGTTCCATAATCCCGAGCATTCCCTACCGCCTAAGGTCGCACCCCAGCCTACGTCCGATGCGTTTGAGAAGAGAACGTGGTTGGGAGTCTGAACAGTCAGGGGAAGACCCTATAAAAGGTTGATAAAGTCCTTTCATCAGGTTAGACCAGACTTATCTTCCGAAAACCGGGATCGAGACCGCTTCTAGCGTCTTGTCCTTTTCCAGTGAAGAGCTAGAAGAAACCGAAGAGGACGGAGGTGTAGTCTTCCACGTGACACCAATTGAACCACGGATGACAGTGTCCTAACCAGACTCATCCACAGCCTGACAGGGCCGTATTCCTTCTTCAGCATCTTCTGGATGGATAGCAGGGCTGGGGGTTGATCGTCTTGTTCAGCCATGTCCTCATCAGAGGGTTCCTCATCCGAAACTGATGAGGAAACGGCAACGGAGTGGGCAACGTCTGACTCGCTGAATCCGGTCGCACTGGTGGATGCGTGACGGAGCCGGACACAAGATCATGGTACTGCTGCACAGTCTGTGAACTGTCAACCATGGGGATGCGAGGAAGTACAGCGACAACCCGAAACTGTCTAGACTGTCTGGGTAGTGCAGACAACCCCTTATCGGGTTGCTGAGGTTGCCGCACTGCGTCACAACAAGTCACCTCTGCTGGTTGTTGAACGTCTTCCCAGTGACACACTGAACGTCCACAATCACCTCCGAGAGTAGCTTAACGTCAACGTGCGACTGGCAACCCACACTGGGTCGCACCGGAGGAGGAACCATCTCAACTGGCGGACGTGAGTAGGATACCTCATCGTCAACAGGGCGTACAACCAACCGGTAGGAAGGTCGTTGGCAAGAAGGTTCTTCTCCGTAAAAAAAAATCCTCTATCAAGGACTAAGCTTGGACTGCATGTCTTGCAACAAAGCCCAAGGTCTATGGGAGCAGGTGTGGCAACAGACGGGGTTAGCGACTGAAGCGGAACCATTTACCCTCCCTGGAAGCATGTTATGCTTTAATTAAAGTCCATAGGAGGCTAAGCAGCTTAAGGCTCCTCTCCAAATGACAGAGTCCTCAAGGGAATATCAGAAGGAGGGAGAAGAGCACTTTCTCATCTACAGGAACCATGTCCGAGAAAAGCTAGGTTATCTCAGTGAGGGTTTCACTGGTGCAAAAGCAGCAGACCAGAAGGCAACGTTATGAAACTGCTTGACAGTCTGTGAACTGTCAAAAACTGTCAACCACAACAGGAGCGTGAGGACATACAGCACTGGTGTATTAGTAGCAGACCAGAAGGCAACGTCATGTAACTGTTTGACAGTCTGTGAGTTGGCAACAACCAAAGTTGTGTGGGGAAGCCTCAACTCCTGACTGACTAGTTTGCTGCGGGCGAGTGGCGGTAACCACAGTGCGTTGCGGAGGCTGACACACCGTGTCAAAACACGGCAGCTTGTGGTAGATCACGCACGACAACGGAGTGCTCCGTGTGTCTGTGGGAGTCATCATACATCTGGCAGGATTGACTGTGCATGGGTGGAGGAGCTCTCACAACAAGAGTGTGGGAGCAGGAAGCCATGCCGGGCGCACAACCGTAGTAGGTGTAGGCCCACGGGTGCATCGTCAACCTTCTCCGCAGTCGGAGTGTGGGAGCTGGCAACAACAAAAGCGGAGTGTTGGTGCGTGGGAGGGACTGCCGTGGGTTGCGGAGCATGCCGCATTGTGTCAAAACACGGCAGCTCTACAGCACCTTCCCACTGCTGATGCGGTAGCTCACGCATGTCAATGGAGGGTGCAGCATGAACATGCGTCTGGCAGGGTCGACTGCGCATCGGAGGTGGAGCTCTCACAGGTGGAGTGTGGGAGCAGGCAGCCGCAGTATCTGCTGAGCGCACAACCGTGGAAGGTTGTAGATTAACAGGTGCATGTCAACCTTCCAGCACGATACTCCTGCATGAAGGAGCAAGCTGAGACTGTATAGTCTGCAGCATGGACCACTAGGGTCTATGAAAGACGGCAACAAACGGAGCTACTGTCCGTTGTGACTGAGGGTCTAAAACAGCTGGTGCGGCAACAGACGGAGTTACTGCCTGTTGCGGTACCATCTTGCCTCTCTTGGGAGGTGTGCAGTCGTCGGATGACTGGAGCGAGTCCGAACTGACCCAGTGGCTACACCTAGGCCGTTGGACTTGCGCGGAAGGGACCGACTTGCACTTAAAAGCTGCAAGATCTGGTCCATGGTTTCTGCGAGAAACCTCTTCCGCAGACGAGGAATAAATGGGCTCTCTCGTCTTTGTGTGGGTGGGGTGATCACGTCGGCAACGTGTGTAGATACACCCGAAACCACGGAGGGAAACGTCTGTTCGTCGATCAAGGCCTGTGGAACCCATAAGTCGTTCGACATTACTTCTCCCCTGGGCTTGGGAGCTTGTAAGAGGTATCGGACTAGGTGAACAACTGGCACGAACAGACGAACCCTCGAACGCAACACTGTAACACTTTGCGCATATCACTTTATCACTTTTGATTTTCTGTTTGCACTTATTTCACTGAACTCGAAACTTTAAGTGATTTGTACCTGAAACACGCAACTCTATCCTTCATTAAAAGGTAGTAATTGCGAAAACAGTTTTACAATGTAACAGAAAAACATAATGAAAGATAAAGAATTCAGTGGCTGGAAAAGAGACTAAACACTAGATCAAATAAACTACGTTTAAAATCTCTCACCGCATAAAGCCTGGGAACAAGAATAAAACTCTAGAAACGTTTACCTTCTTCCCCTATAGCGACTAGGGAGAAGAGTAAAAAAACGAGAACAACGTTACCCGCTTGAACGAAACGTTTATTCTCCTCTCTCTCCCTCCGTCTCTATCTCTCTCTCTCTCTCTTGACTTAGAACCTGAGAGATGAGCCCAATTATATATCGTTAAAACATATTATTTGTTAAAGGAAAAAAACTGAAAGGTTTCCCAAATAAAAAGTTCCTTTATTAGAATTAAAACCATTTAAGCTAAGAAAGAATGAACGAAACGCTAGAATCGGTTTACTCTTACTGCAACGTGAAACCGTGAAAAACTCTCTCTCTATCGTAACGATAGAGCGCATGTTGAACGTTCTGAACGTCAACAACTGCGGAGACTAAACTAAACGTTAGTTCATCTTTGAAAACAGTACGAGACTATCAAAGAAATTCTTTCAAAGACCTTAAAATTAAAATAGCATAAATTCTTAAAAGGAAATACGATATGACGGGCTCAATGTTAATTAACTTCGGTTCCAAGTAAGGACCGCCTACTATTAGGAAAGGTCGCATATAAACAAACATAAAAATTAATTTTTATAAGTTTATAAAAAATGGAAAGTTAATCGAAGAGGCCTATAAATGGCGGAGAGATATAAAATAAATCTATAACTTTGTTAAGCAAAATTACCAAAACCTAAACACACTTCCGTCTAAGGGAAGGGTCGGTCATTAAAAAGTGAAAGAGTCCATACTCTCTTGGTCACCAACACTTCCGTCTAAGGGAAGGGTCGGCCATTTAAAAGTGAAAGAGAGTCCATACTCTCTTCGTAACCATAATTAAATCTATCCAAAACGAGTTCAAGTTTTGAAATGAAGATAAAACCCCTGCATAGCGAAAGCTCAAAACTGGAATAGTGTACTTCACCAAAAAGTTGTGAAAACAAATCCAGTTAGGGACGGCGTATTAGTAGGTCTTGCCGGTGGCACGACAGAGGAAAAATTGAGTTCTTGTTGACAAGAAGTACTCGAGTACCTGCTCACAGATGGCGCTGTTGTGTACACCCCCACCTGTATAGCGATCGCTGGCGTATCCCGACCTTAGATTTCTGTCGGGCAACAGAGTTGACAGCTACATGATCATCGGGTAAGATTAATATTGAAAATAAATTTTTGAACATAGGCTACTTACCCGCTGGTTATATGCAAATAGCTTTAGCCCTCTGACGTCCGGCAGAAATTCAAAACTTGCGGCAATCACAGATAGAGCAGCCAGGTGTACACTAGCGCCCTCACGCGAGCTACACAGAACCATTCCATGAATCCCCAGATTTTCCATGAACATAGAATGTCTCTAGAGGGGAGGAGGGGGGGAATAAAGGTTATATAACCAGCGGGTAAGTATGTTTAAAAATTTATTTTATGAAAATATCATTTTTAAACATTCAAATTACCCGTTATATAAAAATAGCAGATTGACACCCTTGGTGGAGGGTTAGAGACAGCAACATTGTTGGAATATTACTTAAGACTTAATTAAAACAAGCTTAAGGGTTTGCAACTGTTAAGGAAGCTGACTTCAATGATTCACTGCCTCATTAAGTCTGCTATCCTTATGAGATCCAGCAATCCACCCAGGGGGCTGAAGACCTCTAGGAGCTGTCAAACCGGTAAATAACCTCTAAGCTGACAGGACCTCAACTAATACCCTTGTTCCTGGTGCTATCAAGGAACAAAATGACCACCTGACTAAATCAAAGATTGCAGAAGACTGTCGATCAATCTCCACATACTACCATAAAAATATATAAAAGTTCCAAGAGAAGAAAAAGGGACTAGGGTTATGGGAACGTAGTGGTGGATCCTTCCCCCACTACTGCACTCGCTGTTACGAATGGTCCCAGAGTGAAGCAGTCCTCAAAAAGAGTCTGGACACGTTTCAAATAATGTGAAGCTAACACAGATTTATTCCTCCATAAGGTTGTGCTCTTAATGCTTTACAATGATCTATTCTGTTTGAAGGCCACCGAAGTTGTTACAGTTTGAGCTTCAAGTGTCTTGGCCTTTATAAAAACTTGCAGTCTGCCTTACTGCAAAGTGCATGAGCCTCTTAATTAAGAGCCTGATGAAGAATGAAAGAGCATTCTTCAACATCTGTAACGAGGACTTCTAGACCGAGCCCAAAGAGCTTCCGACTAGCCTCGGAACTCTTTTGTTCAGTTCAGATATAACTTCAGGACTCTTACTGAGCACAGGACTCTCTAACTCCTCGCCAGCGACATCCGAAAGGTTCGGAATCTCAAAAGCCTTGAGTCAAGGTTGAGAAGGACATTCGTTCTTGGCGAGAAAGCCTAACTGCAACGAGCAGATAGCTTTGTGATCTCGAAAAAACCACTCACTTAAGCTAAAGGCATGAATCCCACTGACTGTGAGCTGTCGCCAGACTGACCAAAAATAGTCTTTTCATCGTGAGGTCCTTAAATGAAGCTGAATGCAAGGGCTCAAACCTGTCACCCATAATGAACTTAGGGACAATATTCAGATTCCAAACTGGTGAATCCTGGAGATGTTGCTTTGATGTTTCAAACGATTTGAGAAGTTTCTGTAGGTCTTTAACATTAGAAAGGTCCGGTCCAAGTCTTAGTGCCATGAATACGGTTGCTACATACTCTTGTATCCTATGATGGTAGAGGAAAACAAAATTGCATTTCCTTCGAAGATGTAACAGAAAGTCAGCAATCTGAGTTACCGAAGTACCTCATACCTAGATTGTTAAACCTTGATGGAAGATGTACTCCTTGCTCCTGCAATAGCTCTGGTTACTTCCTTCAAAAAAACCTCTAGGTCTTGTGAGTTTTTCGATAATATGAAGAATGTTAGATGAAGAGTTTGGAGATTTAGATGGTACCTTCCAAGTGGGGTTATTTGAGTGAATCCACTCTTAACAAAAAACTTCTTTGAGTGTCTACCATCCATTGCAGTACCTCTGCGAACCACTCTCTGAGGGCCAAAAGAGGACCACTAGAGTCAATCCGTTCATTCCGTATGACACAAACTTTTGCATCACTTTGTAATGAATTGAACAGTGGAAATGCGTACAAGTCCATGTCATGAGCTGTTTGACGCTCGGGGTCGCATTCTGCTTGATGGTTAACGTCGCGTCTCAATAGACGCTCGACATCACGTCTTGCTGGACGCTCGACGTCCCGTTAGGTGGACGTTCGACGTCACGTCCATTTGCTTGACACCTTGGGTTAAAAATGGCTAAATTATCTCAAATTTTAAGTAATTTGTATTTTTCCTAACAGTACTTACCTCGAACTACTTTCTTAGGAGTACAGTATCTGGGATTCTCCTTCCAACTGACCAGATTTTTGTGTAGTTTCCCCTATCTCCGTTTTCTGTAGTGGGTCCCTCTGTAACGGATGAATACGCGCCGAGGCAACCCGGGTCAATGAGCACGCATGGCCAGGTCTCGGTCACCAGTAAGTTTATGATGGATATGGTATCAAAGTCCCGTAAGACACTCGGGGAAGGATGGGCGGGGCATAACCCGAAAGTAGTTCGAGGTAAGTACAGTACTGTTAGGAAAAATACAAATTGCTTAAAATTTGTGATTTGTTCCAACACGGAGTACTTACCTCGAACTACTTTCTTAGGAGACATACTTTAGGAGGCGGGGGTGGTCTTTCTCGCCAGCCTTTCGTGTGCGAGACCTCGTACAACAACCCATCGAGTTTGCTTACTCTTTTAGCTGATGCCAGGGCTAGAAGGAAGACAGTCTTGAGGGTGAGCTCCTTGTCTAGGATGTCCTAAAGGGGTTCGAAGGGCGGCTCCGACAGAGCCTTCAGAACTCTGGCAACGTCCCATTGGGGCACTCTAGAGGCACGGGGTACACACACTGCCCCTACACGAAGAACACAAGGTGTGGGGATCAACCTCCAGCTTAGAGAGGAATGCACCACAAGATTTACCGGCCATAGGCCCGGGGCAACAACGAGGATGCTCCATAACCGAACACTAAAGCACCAAGCAACACAGGAACACAGGGGAAAGAGGTGGGTAAAGGATTATAAGGTGAATGTCGAACACGTGGGAACCACGTGGGGACATAAAGGGTCGCACGGGATGAGAGAGCGCGGTGAGATATTGATCACGTCGCGACCAGAAACTTACTGGTGACCGAGACCTGGCCACGCGCGCTCACTGACCCGGGTCGCCTCAGGGCGCGTATTCATCCGCTACAGAGGGACCCACTATAGAAAACGGAGATAGGGGAAACCACAAAATTCTGGTCAGTTGGGAGGCGAATCCCAGATACTCCAAAGAAAGTAGTTCGAGGTAAGTACACCCTGTTGGAACAAGTCACAGACCCTATCCGGGGCAATCCCTCGGGCCCCCTTCACAGGTCACAACCCAATTTAGTAGGTCACAACCTATAACCCACAGACAGGGATAAGCCAAGGACCCATTTCCCACATCACAACCCCTAGCAAAACAGAACCTAACAAACCCAACTAACCTACCCTATTGGTGTCCCAACCAACTACAAACTTAACCGAGAGGTAAGAATGTATATTGATAGGCCAGCATTAAATTGTAATAACAATCGCTTCACAGAATGGGACCACACGGGCTCTATCTATCGGGAAATTTGAAAATAAGGAAAAGCTACCCATGACTTGTGTGCAGACCGGACTGAACTTAGAAAATTTTGCCGTGGTAAAGGTAAATCATAATATGCAAGATGATAAAATAACTTCATATTATGGTGAATTGGATCATAATAAAGAACATATTTATTTAAGGCACAGGTAATATAAGCTTAATAACAATAATAAGAATAAGCTTAGAAGCTTTGCACCTTTCTATAAAGTGATAGTGCCCGCAAACTTATTTTGCGGAGTGAGCAATAAGGAACCAGGAGGAACCAGGAACCCGGCTAGGGGTTGTGACCTGGGAACTAAGGTTTGGTTAGGTTGGATTTGTGGGGTTTGTATGATAGTGAAAGTGTTTAGGGGGTCGCAGGGGGGCGTAAGCCCCCCGTTAGGTCATTTGGAAGGTAAAGGACACGGCTTGTAGGTCAGGTTGGGGGGGGGGGGGGAGTTTGGGCTAGTTGTTGTTCATTTTTCTTGCACTTTCCAACATTCATGCGCAAAGTGGTACTAGTATGTAGATTGTTGAGACAAGCATTTACAAATTTACTAAATTCATTATTTCAATCTGTTAAAACTTCCCGTGAAAAACTCGATAGGTGATGATCTTTACTCTATTTTCTGGCGATCGCAACCCTGTCCTAGTATGTAGTTTGTTGGGACAAGCATTTACAAAACTAGTTAATTTAATATATCATTCTGTGATCATTCCCTAGAAAAATAGCCGATTTTGGACATTTTCTACTCTATTTTCGGGCGGTCCAAGGCCTGTCCCCACAAACTACAAAAGCTCCGCCCTACCTGTAAATGCAGCCAGATCCCTGCAAGAATTTTTCAGCGTACCTAAACTTATGTCTACATTCATTAGCTGTCCTTATTTTGGGCATAAAAATAAATGTTCGGTAGTATCTTCTTCATCTTTGCACAGGTCACACAAATTATCTTCATATTTTCCCCTGAAATTTGCTTTTAAATTGAGCATATTTAATCTTGTCTTCACTACGAAGGATTTCTTATCCAGAATCATTTCTCTGATATAAGGCTGTGGGCCATTTCCTTTAATAAATCTTAATTTTTTCATTATTTTCTTTTTTTTTTCAATAGTTTCTTCTTTTTTTTTCCATAATTCTTTTCTTGATTTCTTTTTTCAGGGTCCTTTTCCCCCACTTTCTTATTTCTTCAACTTCCATCCCATATTTACTACAGATTTCTTCTATGTTCTTGCTCCAGCACTTTCCATACGGGTTCTTCAACTGATCCTAAATTATCTCTCTTACTAATCTTTTTTCCTCAGAGTTTGATACTATGGAAGAGCATTAATTTCTAATATTCTATTCTGCAGGACACCGGCCATATTCCTGTTTCTGCAAGTATGCCCCAATATGGAGTACTTGCAGGTTGTTCCTATTTCTTATTATCTTATATTAGAGGTTTTCCAGATCTTTCATATCTTTGTCCCTTATAACACTCCAGGTCTCCACGTTGGCAAATATTGTTGGTACTACTACTGTTTCATATATTTTCTTTCTGACTTCCAATGCCATTTTTCCTACTTTTCTCGTATCCCCACATTTTCTTATTTCTTGGGTCATATATACGACCCTCTGGCTTTTTTTTTTACTGATATTCAATTCTTTGTTTTCCTTATCTGTGTACCATTCACACAGATACTTATATTCCTTAACTATACTTACTTGTCCGTTCTTCACTTTTGTTTAAATCTCCTACTCTTTCTTATTCTTTCAGGATGTCTGTAGTTTTTGGGGCCAGGGCGATATCTTTCTTATTACTAGCCAAATTGTATTTCATTATGGGGAGGATGTTCTTTACAATGATCTAACATACCATAATATGATGTAATTTTATCGTTTTGAATAATAGCACAATTTACCTTTACCACGGCAATATTTTTTAAGTTCAGCATGATCCGAACGCAAGTCACAGGTAGCTCCTGCTTAGTTTCCAACTTTCCCGATAGATAGAGCCCGTGTCATCCCAGTCTAAGAAACGTTCGGTTTTACAATTTAATACTGTCCCGTCAATCTACATATTTCCCTCTGATAAGTTTGTAGTTTTTAGGGACACGTCATTTATAGTGACATTTGATACTGCTAGGATAATTATCATGAAATGTTTTGTTAGAAAAAGGTCGTTACAATGCGTCGTACGCTGAAGCCACGGCCAACTTACTCGATCGTAAAACTTCCCGCAAGCATTGTTTCCTTCCTGACTATAACAACACCCGTTTGGTGGCGCTCGGTTCACCTATCAGCTGGTCGCGCAAGCATGAACAGTTTTCGATGTTCGGACTTATGTTTTCGCTAATTCCAAAAATTTTCATTTTAACCTCTTGTTAAGATTGTTATTTCGTTGGGACACGTCCCGAAATTATGCCGAATACTAATTTGTTTTATATACAAACATAGGTTAGGTTATCTAACATCTAGGTAAGATATTTTGTTAGATAAAGCCAGTGTCAAACAAAGCAACCGAACTAACCCTTTCGTTGGCCGCGTGATTTCAAATTTTTAATCCCGCCCCCCCATGACCCGAGATTGACCTGGAGTTGACCCTTTCCAACTCTAACCGCCGTGATGGACAGACGTGTTTCGTACAGTTTCTCTTCGAGTGATGTTGTTGAGTTTATCTTCCATATTGATCAAATTGATGCGATTAAGACTCTCAGGTATACACATCTACGTGATTTTACTCGTGTTACCCCCTAAATTCTTTCAATATTCATTTCGAGAAGGCTTCTTAGGAGATTTTAGTTTTTGGTTTTAGCGACATCGAATATTAAGGTAAGCCTGAGTAACTCTTTTATTATGACCATGTGGATAAGATATAATTTTGAGTGCTGCCCAAAGCATTTATAGTGTAGGAGAGAGACTTACGAAGGGAGTCCGGGGGGGATAGGGATAGTGACCTGGGAACTACTAGGCTTGGTTAGGTTGTGTTTGTGGGGTATGTATGTTAGCGACAGTGTTTAGGGGGTCGCGGCATTAGCCCCCCGTGTTAGTTCATGGGGACAGGCCTTTGACCGGACGAAAATCGAGTAAAAAAAGTCCGAAATAGGCATTTTTTTTCACGGGAATGAAATAATAATAATTTCACTAGTTTTGTAAATACTTGTCCCAACAATCTACATACTAGGACCACTCTGGTCATGGATGTCGGAAACGTGCGAGAAAAACGGACAACTAACCCAAAATTTCCCTCCTAACCTGACCTACAAGCCATGTCCTTACCTTCCAAGTGAACTAACAGGGGAGGGCTAACGCCCCCCTGCGACCCCCCAAACACTGTCGCTAACATACAAACCCCACAAACCCAACCTAACCAAACCTAGTAGTTCCCAGGTCACTACCCCCCGGACCCCCTTCGTAAGTCTCTCTCCTACACAAAAAAGGTATGGGCAGCACTCAAAATTATATCTTAACCACATTGACATAATAAAAAAGTTACTCAGGCTTATCTTACTATTCGATGTCGCAACATCACCAATTGTACACTTCTCACATGGACCCTTAAAATCCCCTAAGAGGCCTTCTCGAAATAAATAATGAAAGAATTCAGGGGTAACTCGAGTAAAATCACGTAGGTGTATATACCTTCAAGTCTTAATCGATTCAATTTGATCAATATGAGTGATAAACTCAACAATATCGCTCAAAGAGTAACTGTACGAAACACGTCTATCCAATTCATAACCGCGAGCTGACGTCATCGATCACGGGACAGCTAGCGCGGGAATCAAGCGAAGTGAAAACAAACCAGAGCAATGGCTTACGATTACGTGAATTCTTTGGATGGAGCTGCTAAAACACGTTACAATATAAAGTTAAATGCTTCAGGTGAGTACTAAGATATAAAATACAACTGTTCTAACTTCTAGCAACACTTGCAAGTTAAAAATGATGATAAACAATAATTATTTTGAACTGTTTACAGCACACAAGTGTGAGGTGTATTACTGCTGGCCTCAAAAACCAATCGCCTTCTCTTGTTATTTCGCTCATACCTCTCAAGTTGTCGTTTGGCTTTGACATAGCTGTCTTTCAAAGGCAGTATGCATGGAATGTAGTCTGGGTGTTCTTTCTCAGTCTTGTTGGGTTTACCTGTATTTTGGCAATATAATATAAATTCATAATGAACACCAATAGACATACTGTTGGAACACCAGCCACCAGAATGTTAAATTATATTAAAATATGTTAAATTTCATAAATACCTGAGATAAAGTGTTCACTACAAATAACCCGACTCTGGTGGGGACCATTTGTGTCCATTTGGATTCATTTGCTGGCATGCTGCAAGCCACTTACCCCTCCTATCCGGGCTTCTGCTACGACTGGGGAACTTGTAAAAATGCAACATCTTTCCTTGCATCATATTGTGATTCTTGCAGTTGAAAATAACACATGATGATGGCATAATGGCGAATAATTTAGCTTTAACAGACGACCGTTCATGCAGCCCCACGTTAAAGTGTGGTTTGTTTTCACTGGGCCACGTGCGGGAAGTTATGTGACTGCTCAGTTACCCGGATTGGCCGCGGTTATCAATACGGCGGTTAGAGTTGGAAAGGGTTGACTCCAGGTCAATCTCGGGTCATGTGGGGGGGGGGATTAAAAATTTGAAATCACGCGGCCAACAAAAGGTTTAGTTCGGTTGCTTTGTTTGACACTGACTTTATCTACCGAAATATCTTTAGATGTTGGCTAGCCTAACCTTTGGTTGTATATAGAACAAATTAGTATTCGGCATAATTTCAGAACGTGTCCCAACGAAATAACAATCTTAACAAGAGGTTAAAAATGAAGATTGTTGGAATTAGCGAAAACATAAGTCCGAACATCGATAACTGTTCAAGCTTGCGCCAACAGCTGATAGGCGAACCGAGCGCAGCCAAACGGGTGTTATTATAGTCAGGAAGGAAACAATGCTTGCGGGAAATTTTACGATCAAGTAAATTGGCCGTGGCTTCAGCGTACGACGCATTGTAACTACCTTTCCCTAACCTAACAATTCATGATAATTATCATAATGGTATCAAATATCACTATAAATGACGTGTCCCTAAAAACTACAAACTTAACAAAGAGGTAAATATGTAGATTGACGGGACAGTATTAAATTGTAAAAACGAATGTTTCTTAGACTGGGATGACACGGGCTCTATCTATCGGGAAAGTTGGAAACTAAGCAGGAGCTACCCGTGACTTGCGTTCAGACCGTGCTGAACTTAAAAAATATTGCTGTGGTAAAGGTAAATAATGATATTCAAAATAAAATATCATATTATGTTATGTTGGATCATTGTAAAGAACATCTTCCCCATAATGAAAAACTATATGGCCAGTAATAAGAAAGATATCGCCCTGATGGTACAGAGGATACGGCACTACCCAAGACTAGAGAACAATGGTTTGATTTTGGATTGCCCTTCTTCTAGAAGAGCCGCTTCCCATAGCTAAAACCTCTCTTCTACCCTTACCAAGAGGAAGCAGCCATTGAACAATTGCTAACTCTCCTGCATTTTGCGGCCTGACCTGAGACCAGAGAGAGAGAGAGGGAAAAAAAGAACTGAAATGAGAATGGTCCTGCACACTTTCCAATCCGAAATGCAAGGTTTCAACCAGACGATGTTATCCGAATAGTACCTTTCCTTGACTTGCGGTCAATTGACCTCATTACAGTACTTAATCTGAAGACGTTTCAATAACTTGGTGATACAAAATCCAGTTTTTCTTCAAGTGTGGCATAGTAGAAAGTATATTACTTTTATAATGAATATTTTTAATGGCTACTACCATATCCGATGTTACATGCTCGATAAGCGAACGATACATCGTATTACGCGTTAACGAACAACTAACAATATCTACAGAATTTAACAGACTATTCATTACAATAAACATCTACCTAAAGGTTGTGTTTGCATAAATAACATAAACAATGCGACAAAACAACAGAACATCAAATTATAGATTTCAGCTCGTCCACGTGTGGAGGGAGAGAATGCTTTCTACCCCCAGGAGTGACACCGCCAAACATCCACCTCACATCACTGCGATTCTTAAATAGTCATTCTTTAACAATTTACAGTCACTTCTCTACTTACCGGACCAAGCTTTTTGGAGGCTGACTTCGCTAAACCTGCATCTGTTTGGGTTAAATACGACAAGACAAGGGCTTTCGTGATTTCCGTCGTATCGGCCATGTTTGCTGCGATTTTAAAGGACTAAACAAGCTGGAGAATTGTTGCCAACACTACAACACGTGAGAACCTCTCAGGAAAAAAAGAAGAAGAAGAATGATTATGGAACCAAAATTCTTTTAGGGCTAAAAATCAATATTGTCAATCACAAAGTAAACGTGTAGAAACGTAAGTAATATAACTTGATCTGAACGCTTCATGAGAAGATCTTTTGAAAACCATGATTTTCCATACAGAAAATTGATAAGAATGGAAAAGAAGTTACCAGCAAGGTTGCCAATTTGGCCCTTTTTAGGCCAAAAATCTAAAATTTGGCTATTTTTTATTCCGTTTGGCTACCAAAAATAAGACAGTAAAAATGCTGTTTGGTCCCTTAATAGAATTTGGCTTCTTTTTGGCATCTTTTCAGGAAATGCTGCTATGAAAAAAAATATATATATATATTTGAAAATATCACAGTAATACAGATATTTATTATATGTTCTAGAATATTTAAGGACTTACCTTTATCCCCTAACAAGACTTAGTCCTAGTAAGTGATTAGTTTAATAACTTAGCAGGACATTTGCACAAAATTTTTTGCCATCTGAGCTACATGAGAGATTCTGAACTAAAGGCAATTGATGTAAATTTGCAAATTGAAAGCAATTGCCAAGGTTATGTGCTTGCCATATTATTAAATAATGATCATGAATAATTTCATTGTTTATCATTCTTCCCTACGGATTTTGTATTTTATATTTCTCACCTTGGTACATATTTCAGCTATGGTTACAGTAGCAATTTGTTAATTAGACTAGATTGGGTTTTGAGAAGTAGTCTCTAGCTGGTAGAGAACTCTAGGTAAAATAAAAGCCTATAGCCTGAATTAATATTTATCATGCTCAGTAAAGGCATAATTATTTGTAACTATCATATACAATATGTATTGTAGGTAAATTTGAAGTAGGAACAAGAAATGACAAAGGAGTCATCATTGCAAAAACAATCTAAAATTTTGAATACCTTCTTTCATAAAAAGGGACACAGAAAATGGATATGGAGAAACGAAAAAATTAAATTAATTTTATTTTCCTTGAAAAAAAATTAATTTAGTTAAAGATGTAACAATGTTAAACAAGATAAAGAGCAACCATAGAATGCTGAGAAGTAAAATATATCTTAATATAAGAAAAGAAAAAAAAATTAAGAAAGAAAATAGACTCTAGTAATAAGAGAAAAATCTGATGAGTATAATTCAGCAATAAAAATGGGTACACCCAGTTATAAGATGAAATGCATAGTAATCTAACACAATTTGTATTTAAATCAGCAAAAGAGATAGGTGGAAAAGTTCCTGAAGAAGATCAATGAAAATGATCAGATAAGAACAAAAGCCTAATAAAGAAAATATTGGAAATGGGGATATAATCCAAGAGAGATGAAATAGAATTAGCAGAATTATCCAAAACAATAAACAAACTAAACACCAAATATATTTGTAAACACACTGATCAAAATTGAGGAAGCACTAAAGAAAGGAGGATGCGTAAAAATGATGAAAAGAAAACTTGGAACAGATGTTTGCTTTAAACTATGAAAATGGAAATATTATCAACGACAGAGATGGAATGATAAAATTGCAGAAAACTTACATACAATGCGCTACAATAGTGATATAAGAAATAACTTTGCCAATATTATTATTATTATTATTATTAAATGCTAAGCTACAACCCTAGTTGGAAAAGCAGGATGCTATAAGCCCAGGGGCCCCAACAGGGAAAATAGCCCAGTGAGGAAAGGAAATAAAGAAAAGTAAAATATTTTAAGTATAGTAACAACATTAAAATAAATATTTCCTATAAAAACTATAAAAAAACTTCAACAAAACAAGAGGAAGAGAAACTAGATAGAAGTGTGCCCGAGTGTACCCTCAAGCAAGAGAACTCTAACCCAGGACGGTGGAAGACCATGGTACAGAGGTTATGGCACTGCCCAAGACTAGAGAACAATGGTTTGATTTTGGAGTGTCCTTCTCCTAGAAGAGCTGCTTACCATAGCTGAAGAATCTCTTCTACCCTTACCAAGAGGAAAGTAGCCACTGAACAATTACAGTGCAGTAGTTAACCCCTTGTGTGAAGAAGAATTGTTTGGCAATCTCAGTGTTGTCAGGTGTATGAGGACAGAGGGGAATCTGTAAAGAATAGGCCAGACTATTCGGTGTCTTTGTAGGCAAAGGGAAAGAACCATAACCAGAGAGAAGGGTCCTATGTAGTACTGTCTGGCCAGTCAAAGGAATAATGAAACACCTGAGTCGGTACGAAAAGAAAAAGAAAAAAAAAAGATTAGAAGACACGACAAGAAGCTAAGCAGAAGGAGATGATGGCATAACAATTAATTTAATAATAGATAGAGATCTCATGATAGTAAAATTCGATTAACTCTAGACCTAAGGCCTGCAAGAATACTCTATATATATAACTTAGTAATTGGTTATCATTTTATTAATTTACACAAAGGGAGATACAAAAGACCTGAAAAATACCGCCCAATAAGTTTACTCTCTGTAATATATAGAATATTTACAAAGATCATACCGTATTCGTTATGAATTAAATCATTCGATTGTTTTTATAGGGTGATGAATTTGCCTCTAAACACGGTAGAGTCAGTGACTGATTTTTTTATCTTGAATCTTAGATAAAATTTTGGTCTCTTTCCTATTTTTGTTTACTATATTTATCTTATCGTCTTTAATCACCTTTACCTCCTTTTGCTATTTATTCTTTATTATTTTACTCTCTTTTTAAGTTTAAGTCTGTTATGGTCATTATTTTTTCTCTATTTTTTTTCTTTTTTTGTGTGTGTCTTTTTCTATAGACTTGTCCAATTTCTACGTATACTCATTTCTTGTTCTGTTCCTTTGAGAGGCAAACATTTCTCCATTATTCTAATTTCCACCATTCATTTCTATACGTAATTCCTGGCTCCTCGTTGCTTACTCTGTGCTAAGTAATGGAACTCCCACTAGCTGTAATCTACCACGATAAACACCCCTTTTCTATTATTCATATTCCCAATTACTATTACCTTTATTATGTAACTATGCCATTTTACTCCTTCCACATTACTTTAGTACTCTATAGCGCTTTCTCTCCAGCAGTCTTCACTTGGCTTTCATATTTGTATTAAACGTTTTCTGATATTTCTTTTTACGGTAGATCATATATTTCCTGTACTCAATTTGGTTTCCTATTATTATTATTATTATTATTATTATTATTATTATTATTATTATTATTATTATTATTATTATTATTATTATTATTATTATCATTATTATTATTATTATTATTATTATTATTATTATCATAACTAAAGCTTTTACCCCAGTAGGAAAACCCAAAGCTCCACATTGTGGAGAAGAAATAAAGGAAACAGTAAACTATAAAGTGAGAGAGAAAAAATCGTATATATATATCAAACAGATAAGTTGTACATACACTATGAAACGAGACTTAAGCCAGCATGCTAAATAGAAAAGCATTTACACCATGCTTGAACTTATGAAGTTCCATCTAATCAATCACCAGAGTAGGGAGATCATTCCACATTCTGGTCACTGCTGGAATATAACTTCTTTATTAATTTACATTATTGAGACTTGTGGTAAAAGGACAAGACTTAGAATAAAGTGCATTCATTGTATCTGAAGGCAAATGGTGGCCAGAAATATGAAATATGTTCTTATGCAGCCTGCACAAGAGCTATTTTAACGATAATTTCTGAGAGTAATATCAAAATCGAGAATAAGGAATCTAGCAGACAGCAAGGTTTAGTCCATCAAGTCTGCTGAAGACCAGGCAAGGGAAAATGTTCAAACCGTGGTAAAATGAACGAACTAAAACTTTTCCTCAAATTCTTGAAAGACACAATATACCATTTTTTTTAACCTTAGCAACTGAGGAAAGGACAAACTGGATATGTTTCTCAGAAGTAAATTTGCAATAAAAGATCACACTTGAAAATTAATATGAGCTACCCATAGTTGAGGAAACATTGCCCGTGAAAAATATATTTGTGGTGTTATCCAATGATCCCGACCTGCCTAAAATCCTAAATTGAGTTTTGATAGAATTGAATTTCATATCCCCATAATTCACACCATGCACTAATTTTAGCTAGATCTCTATTAAGGGATTCAGCAACCACAGGTCTACCTACATTCAGGGGAAGGCATCGATGCAAAAAGAGTGGCACTATTTATATGAACAAGAAGCTTTCCATCAATGCCAACCCCCCATATGCATAAAACGGAAAAGTAAAAGTTTAAGAACATTACACCGATGATCACCAGATATTATATTCCGGTAGTCACTATGGTGTCCATCAACAACTACTCTTTGATGGCTGTTGATTAGAAATTCAATAATGATACTAAGAAAAGACCCACCAATTGCCATCTGCTTAAGTGTGAAAATAAAAGCCCCATAACTAGCACAGTCTAAAGCAGCATTCAAATAAAGAACACTCATGCCAACATCATAACCACAATCAAGGAGTTTCTTCATGACACTTCTGATTCCAGATTAGGAACAAGGTCTTCGTCTACTTTCCTCTGGGTAAGGGTAGAGGTGAATAGCTATGGTAAGCAGCTCTTCTAGGAGAAAGACACTCTTAAATAAAACCATTTTTCTCTAGTCTTGGATAGTGTCATAGCCTCTGTACCATGGCCTTCCGCTGTCTTGAATTAGAGTTCTTTTGATTGAGGGTACACTCGGCACGCTGTTCTATCTTATTTCTCATACTCTTTTTTCTATTATTAAATTTCATAGTTTATATATGTAATATTGATTCTAATGTTTATTTTCATGTCCAAATTTGGGAGTTAAAAAAAACAAGATATAAGCGTGGGTATGTTGCAAAATCCTAGCATGATTCTGAAAGAAGAGTTCGAAAATATCAAATTTACCACAATAGATTGCTAACGCTGATAAAAGGATATTATCACAACTGATTTCAAGACTGAATGGGATAAAAGTAAAGCTTAAGATTTTCATTCAAGACTGTTGTTTATGGTTACAGGAGAAACGCTATATCTTAAGTATAATCTTATAAAGTGATAGAGTGCCCGCAAACTTATTTCGCAGAGTGAGCTTTTGTATGCCATGAAACAGCCCCATATAAGATTCACTTCATTTCTTATATTCGAACGCGTACCATACTACTGTATAATATTAGCATCCTTTATATGTCATTCATGTCACGTGTGGGGAATGCCAGGGGAATATAGCCCAATTAGCTTTGAAGACAACCCACCATAAAACAGAGAAAATCAATTAATATCACCTAAACGCACATAAACAGTCATATGTTGATATGGATAAAATAGACATACTGTAATCCTTTATTAGCTTTTTAGTGTGTTTTCATTTTGTTCAATTTTATACAATGTACAAGTAAGTTTCTATGGAGACATGCCGGTCTTAAGATTTTTCGTCTAAAACTGTTGGCAATACTGTTTGAAGCCGCACAAATGAGTAAAACAGCTAATAGGGAAGAAATGTGAGGATAAACGTTGCATGGAGATGGTGTTTACACACACGTGTTCTATCGTAATGGATAAGGAAAGCTAGACACAGGAATCACAATTTATAGAAATTCAAAATACAATATAATTATTATTATAAATCACTCATAATAGCATGAGTCTAAAAATATTAAAAAGGTAAAAATAAAGAAAACCAAAGAAGTTCGGTTTTAGTACAATTCAGGCGTAAGCCTATTACTAATAGACAAAGAAAGCAATTTAAGGAAAATGAAAATAAAAAGATAAGAGCAAAAGCGAAGAGTGGATCAGTAAGTATTGACAGGGAGTATAAGTATCTTGGAAATGATTATTATCACCATCATCATCATCTCTGCCTACGCCTATTGATGTAAAGGG
Organism: Palaemon carinicauda; assembly: GCF_036898095.1. Classification (NCBI taxonomy): domain Eukaryota; kingdom Metazoa; phylum Arthropoda; class Malacostraca; order Decapoda; family Palaemonidae; genus Palaemon; species Palaemon carinicauda. The sequence continues at coordinate 43,516,133 of NC_090744.1, forward strand.
CCTCGGTTAGATTTCGCCCGTCGTCTCTATCAGTCTATCTTGAGCTTTTAAATCAATACTTTTCCATTCGTCATTTCCTACTTCACACTTCATAATCCTGTCATGTAGGGCTGGGTTTTCCAACTCTTCTAGTGCCATGTAGAGCACAGTTGAAAGTTTGGTGAACTAATCTCTCTTGGGGAGTGCGAAGAGCATGCCCATACTATATCTGGACCGTGGCCCAATCCATCTCCATCCAACCCTCACTATGATCATATCCACACATGGCACTTGAGTAAGCTCTCTTATAGTTCCCTTTCTAATCCTGTCCTGCCATTTAACTTCCAGTATTCATCTTAGACCTTTGTTCTCAAATACGCAAATTCTGTTGGATATTGCATGTCATACAACGACTCATGTCCATACAGTAACACCAATCTCACTAAACTGATATGTAGTCTGATTTTTATATGTAATTTCAGGCGATTTGACTTCCAAATTTCACTTAACCTAGCCATTGTCCTAAATATTTTAAATTGTTCCACCTTATTAATCCTTTCTCCTTCCAATGATATTTCATCTTCCATTGCATATTACGTTCCAGTCATCTATGTCTGTCTTCTACTTATCTTGAGTCCTACCTCATGTGATATTTTATGCATTCTGGTAAACAAGCTTTGCAAGTCCTGTGGCGTTTTGCTCATGAAGACAGCTTCATCAACATACTCTAGGTCAGCTAATTCCTGTTACCAATCTAGTCCGATCCTTCTCCACCATCCCCAACTGTTCTATGCATTACAAAATCGATGAGGAGAATAAACGACATAGGTGATAACACATTGTTTTGGAGTACTCCACGGTTCACTTGAAATTCATTAGATAGGAATCCACTAACATTATATTTGCATTTGCTATACTCGTGGACAGAGTTAATAAAATTTACATATTTAAGAAGACTTCCCTAATAACGGAGGACTCTCCACAAAATTGGCCGATGCATACTATCAAAGGTTTTTTCATAGCCAACAAAGGCCATCAAAATAGATTCCAATAAGCCACACGTTGCTTTACAACATGTCTTAAAATTAAAATTTGGTCAGTAAAACTTCTACCTTTTCGAAATCCTGCTTGTTCATCTTTCAGTTTTTCACCAATCTTTCTCTCTAGTCTAGAATAAGCATACTATATTTTCATGACAACTGACGTGTAATGCCTCTGTGATTATTGCAATAAGTCAGATATAATTTTTTGCCATTTTCATCAACATTCCTAACTCCCATTCATCAGGTTTTGCCTCTTCACGCCACATTCTACAAAATGATTAGAGACAACGAAAAATCTAATTTTAATATCTCGGACCATATTCTGATCATCTTCGAACTAGAATACTGTACAAGATGGAGCAAAACAAAAACTTGATAAAGGAAGACGGGAAAAGTAAAATACTCAAGGGCAGATGAAAATAGTTTATTCCTAAGACCGGAATACACTATAAGAGTAGAGGAAATTGTAAGATTATACCAAATAATGAAGGAAGCATAAAATGAGAATACTTCATGAAGGAAAGATAGGTGAGCAACCCTGGATGAAGCCTGAAATAAGAAGAGGAATAATTGAAAGGAAGGAACTACAAAGAAAGAAAAGAAATTAAAATAACACAGAAGTTAAAAAAGCAATAGAGAATTGATATGATGAAAAGAAGTGAGAAGTGCACGAACTGATAAAGAAAGAAACTACTACATTTGAAAGAAAGGCAACATAAGAAATAAAAAGAGACAAGAATAAAAAAACTTTGCCAAAGCCTAGACAAGCAACAGGCAAAAAGACCATAATGATGTAATATATCTTTTCGGCGAGCAAGTAAATAAGCAAAATTATGAAAAAGAAGAATAATTAGTCAAATACTTGAAAACCATATATTGCTAACACAAAAATGGAGTTGCCTTCGTTTGGAATGAATAAATATGGATAGAATATGAAAATGAAATAGCGTTCCAGACTGACAGCATAAAAGTGGATGGATACAGTATCCCAGAAACACTACGAGAACACTATGATCTTGTAATGAAACCAAATGGGGTAATAAATCAAATCGAAAATCCAACAATCACAATAGAAAAAGTAAAGAATTGCCTGGGAAAACTAAAGTCAAAGAAAGTAGCAAGCCCATCCGGCTTGCTACTTTCTAGTGCCTTATAGCCAAGAGGTCCATCCGACCTCTTGGTATAAGGCACTAGAAAAAAATCTTGAGACCCTACAGAAATGCTACCAAAAAGAGTTAGATGAAGAAGAAAAACCAAATACCCGAGAGAGGTCAAGAACAAAAGTGAGTGTAAAGAAAAGAAGACCAATGAAAAAAGACCTAAGACCTCTGCTGAATATTTCATATAAGAGAGTCATGTTGATGGTGAAAGAAGATTTAGAAAATCGCCTAAGAATGGATGAGAAAGATGATGAGTGCAAAGCAGGATTTACAGGAGAAGGTTGAATAGAAGACATTATCTTTATACTTCAGTACTGTGTAGAAGAGTGTTATAGAAATAAGAAACCCCTTATAGTAACTGCTATAGATTTTAGTAAGGCCTTCTTATTCTTCTTCTTCATTGTCTGCATCTTTCCCCACTTTTATGTGGGGTCGATGTTTCTGGTCAGTGTTCTCCATCTACCTCTGTCCCACACTTTGGGTAATTTTTCATGGCCTGATGCCTTTCCTACCGCCAACCCTCCCCATTTACCTGGGCTTGGGACCGGCACCAAGTTGAGGCTGGCTTGCCCCCCTCAGTGGCTGGGTTATTTTAGTAAAGCCTTCGACTCTGTAAAAAGAATACAGAATCCACACCAAAATTATAAGTGCAATTGGCCAATTGCAAATATTTACCAAAAGATATTACAGGTATTAACTTTGGGGAAGGTATAGAACAAGGAATGGGGATTACAAGTTGAATAAAACAGAGTTGCACATGATCGACTTCATTTTTTAAGCTAATTAGATATATAGTAATGAAGAAAATAAAAGGAGGGAATGGCTTTAGAAATCATTTAATAGAGATAGGATCATCATTCTTAGCAGATTGTTCGTTCGTTCGTTTAAGAACACCTTGTCTATAGAAAGACACGGGCTCTTGCACCAGGGCAGCTCGTAAGAGAGATCTTAGCAGATGATGCCTTGGTGATTGCAGAGAATAAAGATTATCCAAAGCGCAACATCAACTTTTAGTAGAATTTGATAAAAATGTGGGTTGAAAATAGGTAAAGAGAAGAGTAATATTATGATATACAACATGAAAGAAAAGCCGGATCACAAAGACCGAATCAAAGTAGTAGAAAATTTAACAATTATGATAAAAAATATTAAGAACAGCAACAACATGACAGCAAATCTTTCACATATAAACTATAGAAATAAAAAAAAACAAGAGGAAGAGAAATAAGATAGAATCGTGTGCCCCAGTGTACCCTCAAGCAAGATAACTCTACCACAAGACAGTTAAAGACCATGGCACAGAGGCTATGGCACTATCTAAAACCAGAGAACAATGGTTTAATTTTGGAGTGACCTTCCCCTAGAAGAGCTGCTTACCATGGCTAAGGAATCTCTTCTACCCTTACCAAATAGTCAGGGCAAAATACAGTTTAACCCCCAAAAAATTGTAACAAAAGGTTTCTCAACTGATTCTGGTAGGTTTTAATGTACTTTTTAACATACTAAAAGTTTACCAAACTTTGACCCCCGGAAAAGTGTTTTTTTTTTCAAGATGGCGTTCAAGATGGCAGCCGAAACTTTTGAATGATCATAACTCTATCACTATCAACTCAAATTTCATGATCTTGGTGTCTATTCCTACATTTTTGGGGACAAAGAACACATTAAGATCATAAACAATTATGTTGGCCTATTATGTGTCAATGTTGTGGGGGTAGAGGTGGCATTTTCCAAATATTTTATTAGATCTAACTGCATAACTAATTCGCATCTTTCTCTATTTCAGATATGATTCAACAATGAGTGCAAGCACAGTCAGTCAAGCTTCTTGCCTAATCTGCAAGGAGGAGATTGAGGATTTCAGTGATAACTTCAGTGGAAGGGGGTATAAGGAATAAATGATGCCAGTGTAAAGTGGAAAGACGATCTTGTAGTCGAAGCTGGTATTAAAGTGCATAAAAGCTGTCGTCAACAGTACATTAATGTTAAAAACATTAAAAGCCATGTTGCAAAGAAAAGTAGTGCGTCTGAGCCAGGAAAGAGAACCACAAGATGCTCAAGTGGAGCTTTTGATAGTGCAAAGGACTGCATATTCTGTGGATGTACAATTTATTTGGACAAGGGACACTTTAGCTGGGTAAGCACGGACAAATTTGTGGAAACAATTTTGGAGGTCTGTGAATCCCGTTCAGATGATTAGGGACTGACTGTAAAGGGCCGCATTGAATACCATTTACGAGATTTACAGGCAGCAGATGGCTACCCCTCCCCCCCCTCACACACCGGTGAGTAGCTCACTTTGCTTTTGGCTCGGGTGATGAACAGACGTGTCTGCTCCCACCCTCGCTTATTGACAGCCTTAATCTTTTTTGCTTTTTCTTTGCAGTGTGTGCTTGGAAGTTGGCCTCTACCATTATGCGGAAGTGTCCCGGATTACCTGACCGCCCTTGTGGTACATATATGTTGGTGGTTGAAACGGACCCTTACACCTTATGTCCGTTCTGCAGGGGCCAACGGTGTGATAGAGACAAAGTGTGTAGAGAGTGTAGGGAGTGGTCTTCCTCCCAGTGGGAGAGGTTTTCCCGGTGCCGGAAGAAGAAGTCCAAAAGGGATCTTTCTCCTTCAAGGGTTTCCTAGAAGAAAGAAAATTCCAAGGACTCTTCTTCCGTATCCCGAACCTCCTCCGAAGCTCCCGCTTGAGCGGCCTCTTCCGAGAGGCCGTCGAGTGGTAGCATAGGCCGTGTTTTTGTTGACCGACCTCTGGGTTCGGGAGAGGGAGTTGCCTCCCATAGTGAGGCAGCTCCTCCTCCTCCCCCGGGGGAGGATTTATCTTTTAACACTGTTGCTAATGATGATTTGTTGCAGCTTTGGGCTTCCTTGGGGCTTAAGGGCTAGCTCTCCAGGGAAGCCCTGTTTGACTTAATCCAGTTGGGGGCTGCTGTCAAACAGTCGCTGGCAGTAGCAGAGGTTGATCCTCTGTCTATCGTCGACGTTGTTGTGGCAGGGGCCTCCGACGAGTTAGGTCAAACCCCTGCCTTGGTTTCCGATGCAGCTGAAGGCTTAGTTCCTCCCTCCGAACATCCTTCGAGGGAGGAGCTAAATCCTACGGTCTCTCCTGCAGGTGATTCTCCCCCTCGGGGGAGTTCACTAACAGAGACTCCTCTTCGGAGGACTGACGATGGTCTGCCTGCTGCCCCCAGAGGACGTTTCCGTCAGAAGGCTCGCCCTCCTCTTCGCCGTAGAGGCCTTCCTTCTCCTCACAAGGGAGTTAGGAGGCGCCTCTTTGGCTCTTCTCCATCGCAGTCCCCCGCAGAGGATCCTCCTCACTGTGCACCGACCGTTGCAGTTGCATCCTTGGACCTCTCTGCCGATTGTTCTCCTTTGCCTGCCAGACCTTCGGTCCTGCCGTCTCCGTTCCTGGCTACTGACGCGCTTTGGGCGCCCACGCATCCCGTTTTCCAACGGGCACCGGTCCCTTCGGGGCAAAAGGGGCTTTCTCACAATGTGAGCAAGTCCCTTAAGCACCAGGTATCCCCTGCGCTTCAATGTTCTCCTGCGCGCAAGAGCTCGCCTGCGGTGAAGCCCTCTCTACTCAGAACTTCATCCTCGGAGACAACGCCCCAGAGACCTTCTGCAGCTGAGACTACTCGCCATCGCTCTCCTGCTCACCAGCGCGCCAGCGCTCTTCTGCTCGCCAGCGCTCTCCTGTTCTCCAGCGGTCTTCTCCTCGCCAGCGTACATCTGCGCGCCCTCATCTTGATGCGCGCCCACGATTTCCTGCTCGCCAGCGCTCTTCACCTGCCCGCCAGCGTTCACCTGCACGCCATCGTTCGCCTGCGCGCCCACGATCTCCAGATCTTGGCCCATGAAGGTAGAACCGAGTTTCTCCTTCTCTTCAGCGTTCGCCTACGCGCCATAGGACCTCGCCAGCTCGTCAGACATCGCCTACGCGCCATCGCCTACGCGCCATCGCGCGCAGACACCAGATCCTGCTGTGCGCCCTCCTGGATGCCCACGCGCTAGGGGTAACACCCCAGTGCGTGGGCGCTCACCTAAAGCTTGCCGAGATCCTGCGTGCCCACATGCTCGCGAACAATCTCCATCGTGCGTGCAAATGCTTGCACTCCCACCTGCGCTTCCTGCTTCTTCATATCGCGCAACTGCGCGCCATCGGTCTCCTGAGCGCCCGCTCGCTCCATCGCCTGCTCGCCAGCGCGCCAACGCGCCCGTGCGCACCCTCACCTGTGCGCAGTCACTCACCTACACGCCCTACGCGCCATTGTTCGCCTGTGCGCCAGCGCTCGCCTGCGCCCCATTGCTGACCAACGAGCCATCGCTCTCCTGCGCGCCAACGCTCACCCGCGCGCCCACGCTCGCCCGCGCGCCCGCGCTCGCCCGCGCTCGCCCGCGCTCGCCCGCGCTCGCCCGCGCTCGCCCGCGCTCGCCCGCGCTCGCCCGCGCTCGCCCGCGCTCGCCCGCGCTCGCCCGCGCGCCCGCGTTCGCCCGCGCTCGCCCGCGCGCTCGCGCTCGCCCGCGCGCTCGCGCTCGCCCCCGCGCGCCCGCGCTCGCCCCCGCGCGCCCGCGCTCGCCCCCGCGCGCCCGCGCTCGCCCCCGCGCGCCCGCGCTCGCCCGCGCGCCCGCCTGCGCGCCCGCGCCCGCCCGCCCGTGCGCCCGCCCGCGCGCCCGCCCGCGCGCCCGCCCGCGCGCCCGCGCTCGCCCACGCTCGCCCGCGCTCGCCCACGCTCGCCCGCGCTCGCCCGCGCTCGCCCGCGCTCGCCCGCGCTCGCCCGCGCGCCCGCGCTCGCCCGCGCGCCCGCGCGCCCGCGCTCGCCCGCGCGCCCGCGCGCCCGCGCTCGCCCGCGCGCCCGCGCTCGCCCGCTCGCCCGCGCGCCCGCGCTCGCCCGCGCGCCCGCGCTCGCCCGCGCTCGCCCGCGCGCCCGCGCTCGCCCGCGCGCCCGCGCTCGCCCACGCTCGCCCGCGCGCCCACGCTCGCCCGCGCGCCCTCACCGATCGCCCGAGCTCGATCCTAGTAGGGTACTATCGCGCGAACGCCAGCGCGATCCCCAGCACGTTTCTCATCGGGAGACACAAATCGAGCTACCGCGCGAGCCACCGCGCGAACCTACAGGAACGAGAGCAGCTAGGTCATCTTCACGTCCACCCCCCCGCAAGCGCAAACCAGCGCGCTCGCAGGAGGGAGGGAAATCACCAGATGGGTCCAGGAACCAACCTTCCTCTTCTTCCCTTTCCTTCCAGGCAGGTCCAGCAGTCGTGTCTACTCCAAAGGATCGCCCGATCCCCTTCCCTTTAGAGGGAGTCTCTGACAGCGCTGCTGTCAGTAAGCAGCCATGGTTTGGATCGCTCATCAGAGCTGTCGTGCAGGTTGTCAAACCTGCCTTCGCTGAGATGGGTCTCAAAACTATGGCGGCTCCGACCCCACTGAAGAGAAAGAGAGGAGCAGAAACCGTTGTAACTTCTCCGAGGGTCAAGCTGGCTCCTCGGACATCCTTGAGGAAGGCTCCCTCTCCCCCCCAGACATTTTCTCCCTCTCCCGTGGACGAGCATTTTCCGTCCTCAGGGGAGTCTGACGAGGTGAGGCGTTCTCCCATCGCACCATTGGGAGAAACCCCACCTCGCGCTGGAGAATTGTCCCGGGTTGGAGCAGAGAAGAGCCCTCAGACGTCGTTGTTGGAGTCCTGTATTCCTCCCAGGAGGGAACCCAAGCATTCCAAGACAGTCTCCAAGTCATCCTCAAGGATCCGTCCAGAACCTACAAGAGCCGCGGAGAACGTCCACGTGTCCCCCCAAGAAGAGCCTTTGGGGACGGGAGACTTCGCTGCCAGTTCTCCAGGAGGGGAGCCACAAGAGTCAGAGCATGCCTTCTGGCAAGTCCTGACCCTGATGAGGCATCTCATCAGGATTCCCGATCCTGAGATTCCTCCTCGCGAGGGCAAGGACACGGTCCTGGACCGAGTCTTTGGCACTCAGAAACCCGCTAAGGCCAGTGCAGCTTTGGCCTGGTGTCATGGGTAGATAGAATAATATAGAAAAGAATGTTAAAACATGTGATTTTTCTACTCTTAGAGAAGCAGAGAGAGAGAGAGAGAGAGATAAGGTCCCGCTTTTGTTTATTGAAGCTGTCATCGTCAAGATATGTGCCTAGGCTGGCAGTCTTTGAGCATAACGATCCCCTGTCTATAGCAGACCAAGGAAACCATAGGAGAAGAAGAACAGTGTTTGTCGCCGAAGGATATACATTAGCTGAAGGAGTCAACGTTATGGAATTTGATTACACCAGCAGAGCGTTCGTCTAGGTGTTATCAGCGGTTTTAAAGGAACACCAATGAGGATGAAGAAACGAGAAAATTTCCTTATATGGAACTGTCCATAGTTAACCCCTCCCATACAGGGATATATAAACTTCCACGCGATCGAGAGAAAGGAGAGCCCGAAAGACAGAAGTGGAGGAAGGACAAGAAAGAGAGAGAGAGAGGGAGGACAAGCTCAGAGAAGAAGAGAAGACTTAAGGATCAGAATGCAGACGTAACCAGCTTTGTCCGAGATGTCCGAACGAGTTGCCACCCGCCCTCATTACCAACGACGAAACGCCAGACCTGAAATATCTCCGTCCCTGTCAACTGTCGAGAGCTGCTGAGAAGAGTAGTATTCCTTTTGTATTATTTATCTACCATCTTGACTGTTCCCCTATTTGCTGGAGTGTAGTTTAATCAAATGATTTTCTTTGTTTAGTTCAGTGCTTCCTAAGTACTCAATCAAGAAACATTTACCTTTGACTAGTTGTAAATAAAATTATGTTTTCTTTTACAAGTTTTCTTTCTATATTTCCTTTTGTTTCATTGTGTTTTTTAGTCGAAGAGTCCCCATTTCATTAATCAATTCAACAGAACCTGGTTCGATCCTCACGAGGATCGTAACACCTGGTCCCAAGGGGTGAAGAGTGCCAGGGATAAGGTCGAGGGCCAGCTCTCTGAGCTCGCCTCCTCCAACCGTTCCACGGCTGACAACAAACTCCTCCCGCCTCCTCGCGTCCAACAGAGGAGGTACTTCGAGATCACGGAGGAGACTCTTCCCCTGCACCACTTTGTGGAAGAGCTTACCAAGGGAGTCCCTCTTGAGAGACTCTCTAGCCAGCAAGTGACTTTCTCGGCGACTGAGATCATAAGCCAGGAGAAGGTCGCGAAGTGTGCCATGCAGGCTACTTCGTGACTTGACATCTGGCTGGGATCTCTTGGCATCCTGTTGCGATCCGAAAATTTTTCTAAGGAGAGCACCAGGAAGGCCCTGGAGACCTTCCTCCTCTCGGGCACCCGCACCATTGAGTTTCTGGCCCACCAAGTCTCAAACTTGTGGGCCAACTCAATCCTGAAACGTCGTGATGCGGTGGCTGAGAGGTTCCACGCGAAGGTCCCAGCCGTCGAGGTCAGAAGGCTCAGACATTCTTCCCTTCTAGGGAAGAACCTGTTCGAGCCTAAAGACTTGGAACAAGCAGCCGAGAGGTGGAGGAAATCCAACCAGGACTCCCTCCTTCATAGGGCTCTTACATCAAAGCCCTATAAACCTCCGGCACCTCAACAACCTCCCCCGTCCAAGACAACGAAACCGGCTGTGGCAGCGAAGGCAACGGTGTCGAAGCGTCCTCCAGGGGAGGAAAGAATCCTAGAGGGAGCAGCCGAGGCTGCAAACGCTAGGATTGGCAGTCCCCCTGCATGTCCACCAGTGGGGGGATGCCTTCAAAGTTGCGCAGACAGGTGGCAGCAACTCGGGGCCGATTCCTAGACGATTTCCATAATCTGTCAGGGATATCGTGTCCCGTTCATAACATCTCTACCTCCCCTGACAGCGGATCCAGTGTCGTTGAGCTCCTTTGCCATGGGATTGGCAAGAGGCCAAGCCCTACGGGCAGAAGTCGAGACCATGTTAAAGAAGGGCGCTCTCCAGGAGGTCGTCGACGGTTCCCCAGGCTTCTTCAGTCGACTCTTTCTTGTAAAGAAGGCATCTGGAGGCTGGAGACCAGTCGTCGACCTCTCATCCCTGAACAGGTTTGTCAAACAAACCCCGTTCAGCATGGAGACGGCGGACACGGTCAGACTTGCGGTGAGACCACAAGACTTCATGTGTACACTGGACCTGAAGGAAGCCTACTTCCAGATCCCAGTCCATCCGTCTTCAAGAAGTACTTAAGATTCAGCCTAGACAACAAGATCTACCAGTTCAAGGTGCTGTGTTTCGGTCTCTCCACAGCACCTCAGGTATTCACCAGGGTGTTCACACTGATTTCTTCGTGGGCACACAGGATCGGCATCCGTCTCCTCCGCTATCTGGACGACTGGCTGATCCTAGCAGACTCGGAGTCGACCCTTCTTCGACACCGAGACAAACTTCTGGGACTTTGCCAAGATCTAGGGATCATGGTAAATCTTGAGAAGTCTTCCCTGCTGCCAACCCAACGACTAGTATATTAGACATGATCTTGGACACCAATCTCCACAAAACCTTCCCATCAGACTACAGGATAGCATGGCTGAGGAGGGTCGCAGTTCCTTTCCTCAGACGAGAAGAACTCCCAGCCCAATCGTGGTTACGTCTCCTCGGTCACCTTTCTTCTCTGGCCCGTCTAGTTCCAAATGGTCGCCTCAGGATGAGATCCCTGCAATGGCGACTCAAGTCCCGGCGGAATCAAGGACACGATTCCCCGGACATCTTGCTCCCAATGGGTCCTGCGGAACGGACGGATCTTCAGTGGTGGTTGACAGAGGAAAACCTACGAAAGGGAGTGGATCTTCTCGTCCTCCCCCCAGATCTGATGCTGTTTTCGGACGCCTCAAAAAAAGGGTGGGGGGGGGGGGGGGCCCACATTCTGAACCACAGGACCTCAGGCCTCTGGTCAGAATTAGAAAAGTGCCTCCACATAATCCTGCTAGAAATGAAGGCCGTGTATCTGGCACTTCAGCAGTTCCAACAATACCTGGCGGGTCACTCCGTGGTGGTGATGAGCGACAACACCACGGTAGTGGCTTACATCAACAAGCAGGGAGGTACCTTTTTACAGCAGCTATCCCATCTTGCAGTAGAGATACTGAGATGGACTGAAGTCCACTCGATTCCACTATCAGCTCGCTTCACTCCAGGCAAGAGGAATGTGCTCGCCGACAGTCTGAGCAGGGCATCTCAGATTTTGTGGGGTTCCCCGACGGTGGATCTGTTCACGACAGCCTTGAATTTCAAGCTCCCGCTGTACTGCTCCCCAGTCCCGGACCCCAAGGCACTCTGGCAAGATGCCTTTCAACAACGGTGGGACAATATCGACGTCTACGCCTTTCCCCCGTTCTGTCTGATGAGAAGGGTACTCAACAAGACCAGAATATCGGTCAACCTTTCGATGACCTTAATAGCTCCGCATTGGCATCACGCAGAGTGGTTCCCGGACCTTCTGCAGCTCCTGACGGAACTCCTGAGAGAACTTCCTCCTCGACACAAGCTACTCAGACAACCACATGCCAACATCTTCCACAAAGCCGTAGCATCGCCCCGACTTCACGCCTGGAGACTATCCAGCGTCTCCTCACAGAGAGAGGCTTTTCGCAACAAGTTGCGGAAAGGATATCTCGACACCTGCGAAAGTCATCCGCAGGGGTCTACCAGGCAAAGTGGAGAGTCTTCTGTGGTTGGTGTTATGGAAGGGGTATCTCTCCACTCGATGCCACTATTCCAGCAATAGCGGAGTTTCTCGTGTATTTGCGGGAAGAAATGCGCCTTTCAGTCTCGGCAGTGAAAGGCTATCGCTCGGCCTTAAGTCTTGCCTTCAGGCTCAAAGGAATGGACATTTCCTCTTCGCTGGAACTTTCTCTACTCATACGAAGTTATGAACTTACCTGCCCCAGTCGGAAGTGAGACCTCCTCCATGGAACATGGTTTGAGTCCTCAGGTCTCTTAAGAGACCTCCTTTCGAACCATTACACCAGGCTTCTGATCGCCACCTGACTTGGAAGACAGTGTTCCTGTTTGCTCTAGCCTCGGCCAAGCCAGTCAGCGAACTTCATGGTCTCTCGTATGATATCGCCCATTCAAGGGGATGGGGGGAGATAACATTCAGATTCGTCCCTGAGTTTGTAGCTAAGACTCAGAATCCAGGAGTTCCGGACCCCCGGTTCGACTCCTTCCGGATTTCGAGTCTCCGTTCTGTCACAGATGACCCAGACCATCTCTTACTGTGCCCAGTAAGGAGTCTGAGGCTCTATCTTAAGAGAACAGCTGCAATTCGTCCTCGGGTGCAAGCATTGTTCGTGAGCACAGGAAGGACGAAGAGGAGGGTCACTAAGAATACAATCTCAGCTTGGATTCGCAGGGTTATCTACCATTCCCTGAATCCAGACCCTCCTCCGTCACGTCGCCCTAGGGCACATGATGTCAGGGGTATTGCTATGTCCCTGGCATTCAAGAGAAATTACTCAGTGACGCAGGTCCTACAAGCAGGGGTTTGGAAGCGTCAAACGACCTTCACAGCCCACTACCTGCAAGACGTGACCCACAGGAGGCTCGATACGTTCTCTATCGGCCCTGTGGTGGCTGCACAACAGCTGGTTTAAACCTCAGGCTCCTTAATGGACAAGTAGCAGAAGGTTGAGGGCATTGTTACCCGGTTTTAGTCTGCATGAATGAAAAGGTATGCCTGGCCCTTATTCTTTTCTTCATCTTCCCCTCTCTTGGGGGAAGCAGCATCGTAGGTTCTCTGCACAGATGACCTCAAACCACTGCAGGTAAACCATGTTTCCTTGTGTTCCTAGTATTAAGTTAATACTGTCACGTCCCCATACCCTTACGAGGTGGTATTGGGATCGTCCTAACCTAGAATTCCTTCTAAAGGACTCCAGGTCAACTTCCTAGGACGAGTCACACTTCACTCCTTCACACACTAGCTCACGTAGGCCGCGGTCCTTGCAGAGCAAGGCACTTGCGAGGTGCAGGGACCCCTTATCTTGAGTTCTAACACACTCAGATACTGAGTCCCCGGGCAAAAGCCAAAGCCAGTACGGCTGGGACTTACCACCCTACCTAAGGGTTAAGTCACCCTAATCAAATAGCGTGGTTTGTATTTCGGTTACGGAACAAATGACATTCGTAGATAATTTGTATTTTTCCTAACCATACAAACCTTAGCTATTTAATCAAACTTGCCCACCAGCCCTGTCCCCCGGGAAGTCCTACCTCTAAGCAAAGTGAGCTACTCACCGGCGTGTGAGGGAGAGGAGGGGTAGCTAGCTACCCCTCCCCTACCCCCTCGCTAACTAGTGAGGGGGTAGTAAACCTTCGTTAAAAATCTAATGGCTCGTCATTTCAGCTATGCCGAAAGTAATACCCTAATTGAATAGCTAAGGTTTGTATGGTTAGGAAAAATACAAATTATCTACGAATTTGTCATGCTGTGCTCTTTTGTAAAGAAAAACATTTACAGTAATACCTTCAGTTTTGCATCTTAGTAGAGAAACCACAGGAGGTTGATTAATGTTAAATATTTAAAAAGTTTGAGGAATATTTGATCAATATAAACAGTATCAATGGAAGGTGGAGCATGGATACTGTGTGAAAAAAAAGTATTACGCCTTATGTGCTTGAGGGAAAATATCACTCATTTCATTTGGTGAAGGATTTAACATTTACCAACACTAACATTTTAATTTTATCTTTACAATATTGGAATCAAGCATGTTTTGCAGCATTAAAGGATATTATAGATACTGTTATAAAATATATTTGATGAAAATCTTACTATATTCCTTTTAAAATCATTTTCCTCATTGTTGTTCGTGTGTTATTTTTCATTTGTCATGTTTTGCATTGTATCCAGCTGCTCTCAAGAGATGGTGTTTGTTTTGACCATATGTGATGAAATCAGCGATCATGCTGACGCCACTGCACCTGCACTATTGCATATTTTGGGTGGCTTCCTTTACCCCATGTTTTGCAAAATTTTGCTATTTTATTATATCGTGTTCTTTTTTAAATATTGAAATTACGGGACAAAAGGCTTCCCAATAAAGGTTGATACGTGACACGGGATAAATGTCATAAATATAGAACAATCAGCTTACGTATCTATGACAGATTTTATTTTTTATCGTAATTTGTGTTCACCTTCTATTTTGTCTGCAATTTTTAATACTGCACTTCTACATGTATTTATTTATTTATTTTTTATCGGAAACGCAGTGGCACAGCAAGAAAAAGAAAGATTTGATAAGCAGCAGCAGGGGAAGTCAACTAAAGAAAAAACCAAAATGTATCTGTTTAGGGATGATCCCAACCTGGACAAGTATGATACTGGGTATAAAGCAGGGCCCTTTTAAAACCTAGCAATTTAGAGTAAGGTGGTGGCTCATGATACCCCCCCCCCCCCCCATTTGAGGGGATAATATTACTTACAAAAGTGAAGGGACTGGGTACCATAAAAGGGTAAGTATATGAAATTTGAATTTCTAACCGATAAGTATATGACACTAATTTCTAGCTAAATACCTGAACCCTATATTATTTTTCTATTAGGTATTTATTCCTACATGGATACAAACTTCAGAGTTATTTAAAAGGGTTACTCCTAGTTCCGTTTTTTACGACCAGACAATAATAAAAGAAAATCGGCTGTGTTGCACAGTTGCACCATGGTTAGTTACAATAGCAACCCCATGGCGGCCATGTGGCTGCTGGTAGGTTTCACTCACATTCTGGTTGCTGTTAAGAGAAGAGGTCTCCCCTCGTCTCTCTACATTCAGGGTTTCCACTTATAGTGCTTAGCGCTTTCTTTTTTCCTTATTGTCACTAAGTGTGCTTATCATTATATGTGCTACGCTTGTGCTTAACAATGGCTAATGCTGTGGTAAACGATATTCTGTGGAATCTCCATGTGGGTTTTATAGGAAGTGGCTGTCCTTCCAGTGGGAAGGAATTCTTTCATGATGCAAGTAATGAGCTAAGTGAGATCGTTCTCCTTCCTCGTCTCCTTCCAGTATTGGTAAGAAGTGTAAGCTCTTTTCTGCATTGAAAGATATCCCCTTCCTGCTCCTTCGTGTCTTGAGCCTTCAGAGACTAGTTACGAAGGACAACGGCCTTAATGATAACACATGGTTCTTTACACAGAATTCCATAAGATAAAGTATCTTCAGATAAAAAAACTTTCTCTGGAATTGTTTATAACTTAAACATTAAGGATTTATGTGCATTTAATTTAATCTCTGTCACAAAGTCATATCTGATTGTGTAGGAAATATATTTGTCCACTGCACAAACCCTTTTTGATAAACGTCTTAATTTCTTCATTTTTAGGTACACCAGGCACTTAAGGTTGTTCTTATGTATGTTCCCCTGGAGCCACAAGATTACTCCTTGTATTATAAATAAAAAAAAAAAAAAACTATATGAAAATTACTTCCAACAAGTCCATAAAGCCCTGTGTTGGAAATCATGTTGTAGCACCTCTAGTTGTGTAAGACCAAAACTATGCATGCCGATGCTCTGCTGACCGGGGAGAAGACAGATAAAATGTCCTTATCCGGATACCTTCCCATTTGTTCATGAAACATCCTAGTGACCAGGTGAAGCTCACCTTCTATGATGGAAAAACCCTGGCTCACCCCACACATCTTCCCCTTTGCCCATTGATTGTCCTGAAGACGGATGAATTGTTGATATCCTGAAGTTACTGTGGTGATTACTCCAGACATGATTCTAGAATCCAGAAACTCCTTTAGACTGAGAAACAGGGAATACTGTACAGGGATGGGCCTGTTGGAAAAGTACTACACTGACAACAATGCAATAAATTGGAACACGAGGCTAGCAGGATAGAACTGATGCGAGTTGTAAAATAGTGTGGCCATACGTCCCCTCTTGGATTACCGGGTAGTTCATGTATTTTTTCTTAGTTCACGCGTCTGGTTTTGATATACGGGCTGTGCGCATGGAATTTATTATTGCAATTGATGAATTTGGGTTATTACGACTTTGTTTTTTACCTCATGTCCCAGGTCACCGACTACGTGTCTGACTTTGTGTTTCATTTGACCAAGTATGGAACGTTTTCAATAGACTTTTGTTCTGAGTTCAGGAGTGTTATGGTTTAACCTTCATTTAATTTTGCTTAGTATTTCCATTAATTATTGACTTGTGTGTGTTGTAAACTTTGATAAAACTTTTATTCTTTATTGCCTTTGAAATTGTTAAAATGTCCAGTTCGTTATTGCTGGAATAAAAGTATTCGGTAGATTTAGAACAATTCATGTCTTTTTACCCCTTTTATTGAGTGATTTACATGAATTGTTGACAAGTATAAGCCTGAAATTATTTGAGAAATTTTAAAGTACTCTGTGTTGATTTGAATTAATTATCTGCTCCAGACATATCATTTAGGAGAGGAAGTTTAATAAAACAATAAAGGTAAGATGTGCTTTGAAGGGTGAAGATCCTCATTCTGAATTGATGCTAGTAAGCAGAATTTAGAGTAAATGAATAACATATATGCCTCTGCTCCATTTTAGTTTAGAGTAAATAAATGAATTTTACACTAGTGCTTCATTTCCGCTTTTAGCGATATGGTCTATATAATCACCTGTCCAGCATTCCATGGGTGTTTCTAGCACAGAGCCAAAGTAGCAACCGAGGATAGGGATAGATCTAAAGTGAAATTTCAAAGAGATTATGTGGAAGTAATCCTCTGGACAGGACATTAGTGTAAAGTGCAACATCCAATGTATTTTACTCTGATGGTGTGCCGAGTGATTGCGCTCAGTCATATCCCCCGGGAAGAACCTTAGTTGCCTGTTGCAGGGAGGTTTTCCCAGAACAAGTTTCCCCCACATTAAAAAAATCTTCCACAGTATACTTAATGTCATTTGTAACAACTATTGTGGGAAAGTTCAAATGACTATTATCCGAAACAGCGGTTCATAACAATGGCCATATTTTTGCTCTGTTGTTTGTAGCTTTGTACATTACAAATATCAGTAGCCTTGTGCGTTACAAACAATACTTTGATTGTTCTTTTATGTTTTAAACATTGTACAATACTAGAAGTTGTGCTAAAGAGATAAAGGGAAAGAAGTAAGTTTATTGTAACTTGGTCTGATATAAAGGAACTCGCATAATACGTGAATTACAAAATAAAGTCATTTGTTATGGGTCCCACAATATGCAAGATCGCAGGAGTAGCCCTATAAACTGTAATTTTTTCCTGTTCTTTTACTAATATAAGTAATTAATCTTGGTTTCCTACTCTGTCTAGTGTGTCTGTGAATTATTTGTGGTCACTTGGGCGATATAATAGGAAGTTTGAGCAAGATTTTAAAGTACTCTTAAGAGATCATCTTATACAAAGGCACATTTGATTATCTGGTAACAGCAAAGTCCTGAAGGTACCATTTACAAAGACTTCTACTGTACGTTACCAAATGTATTGGCACAATTTTAGTGTGCATTGGGTTCACCTGTGGCATCCAACTATGTCAGTCTGCAGAAAGAAAAAAAAAAAGCATCATGTATGTAGCTTCAAAATTCTGAAGCAAGCCGTATGGGAAGGTGTTGGAAATCGAGAGAAAAAAAAAACACTTTATTCCAGTAGGTGACTTTTATTGGGATACCATAACATCATGTTTTGATTGTGTCAATCGTTTCCGGTGCAGCTTTCAGCTGTTCTTGCTCATTGGCTACAAGAGGCTGTAAATAAAAAAAAAGCAATGACTACAAAATGTCTCCTTCATGGAAACAAGATACTTCAAGTACTGTTGTTACTTGAACTTGAGTAATATGTAGCTGATGATGATATATCAAACCAAAATGGGTGATGCATGATTAAGTTATATTAAACTATTTAACAGATTAAGTCATGTTCCTAAATGTTAAGCTAGTAGTCATGTGAACATATAACTGTACATCAAAACATTTAAGAGATGTCGTTTTATAAGTATTGTGTAGTTCCTGATTAAAAACCTGGAACTGTTTCAAAGATTAAATATGATTGGTTAATAGTGTTTTATTACTGTAGGGAAAAATGAATAAAAAATAAAAGCTATTGCTACCATAGCACATACACCAAAAGCATTTACTACCCAATGTGTGAA
This sequence comes from Palaemon carinicauda, assembly GCF_036898095.1. Classification (NCBI taxonomy): domain Eukaryota; kingdom Metazoa; phylum Arthropoda; class Malacostraca; order Decapoda; family Palaemonidae; genus Palaemon; species Palaemon carinicauda. The sequence goes on from NC_090744.1 coordinate 43,534,442, forward strand.
AGTGTAGAGTCATACAAAATTAAATCTTAAATGAAAAGGCCCACACAAACTGACTAGTGTGCTGTTGTCTTGTCCTGGTATCAAGGTTAAATTTGACTTAAAACTGTCTATTAATTTTGGTAGAACGACAAAATTATCAATTTAGGAAATTACAGGCATGTTTAAGATTACCCAGCCAGATTTGGAAAGTTTTCTATTTTTATCACAAAGGTGTTACAACAAGAAGAAAAATATATTGTATATACAAAGATGTAAGGTTTGAGTTTTATCTGATGTTTTTCTTATAAAGGTGCACTATTTAAAATACATTCTTAAATCTAATTCAATCATGTAGAATTGTTGCTGCAAAATCCTTGCTATTGTAAAAATTTCCTACACCTTAAGTCACTACTATATGGTATCCGAAATAGGAAATAGACTTTCTCAAAATATTTGGGTTGGAAGAATTACAGTATCTTGAATTGCCTGTAGGTTAACACATGAATTACCTGAGATGATCATGGTTTGGCTAAATGATTTTATCTTTAGATGCAACTACAACTTGGTTCTTTAGTCATTAACATTTTCTTAAGATGAACCATTGTTATTACAAACAAAAGGTTTTTCTAGGCAACAACCCTTTGATAGTGAAAATCTAGCCTTCAGAACATTTTCTTGTCAGCATACTGACAATTTAAGTAAACAACTTTATGAAATTCATGGGTTTTATTATAAAATGAATTTGCTAAAATGGTAAGCACCGAATCTCTCTATAAGCAAGTCATGGTCAATAAGGTATACTGTACAGTGCTCAGATATTCATGGCGGAGAGTTTAGGGGAGAGGTTACAATACAGCTAAGCAAATTTAATATTGTTTTACAGTACTGTGCACATCTGAAAAGACAAAGCAGCCTTAATTTTAAAAAATATACTGCACTAACAATAAGAGCAAGATTTGAATATCTAAAACACTGCAAAAAAGACTATCAAACAATTGATCAACTAAGGGAAGTAGCAGTACATCTTAATTTAATTTTAATTTCTTGCTAAATCTATGAAAATAAATTGAAGATGTATAATGGTGGTAATTATTTTAAAGACTACAATAAAGTCACTCGACAAAACCACTGAGAAATACCAACTACCACTGAATAATGTAGGTGAATTTGAGATCTATAAACAGGTTTATCAGAGGTCATTCAAAACAAGTTTTTAATCTTAAAAATACAGAGTATTACCATTTATAAAACCTGCTAAAGTTATTAGAATAAAAAAAGGTTGACATTCAATATTGTTACAGCAATGCACTTAAAAGCTGTTTATCAGCTTTGTAATGACTGAAAGCTATGATGTTAAGTATACTGTACTATAATACTGTATGCAATACGAAAGCAAACTAATATACTGTAGAAATAAACGTGATAGTTTGATAGTACAGTACTGGAAAATTCTATTTTACTCTATCTACAATGTACAAGTCTTCAATCACTTTTTTTCTCCAAGTTCAAGAGGAAATTACTTGAAAGACTATTTCGGGCACGAAGGAAAACACACCAAGCATTTCGTACGCACATGCTTGGCAAGACAAAGCGTAACACCTCATGACATATCACAAAGAAGGGCAACAGTTATCTGGTCAAAGAAAAAGAGTTATCTTTTATGAATCACACTAGATAAAGAAACCCTGATTCGTTATCTCGTTTTCTACGATTTACTTATAACTTTTAATGCCAAACCCATAGTGTTAGCATAATTGATCAATGTAGGCCTAAAAGTTTAAATGCTTTAGTACCCTTCAAAATGTAAGCTTTTCAGATAATGAAGAAAGTTTTACCACCACCAAAGTAATTGAGATTGACAGAAGAGCTACAAATGACTGTTTGTTAATATTTTCAATGCATTAAGGTCAGGCCACACCACTTTAAAAGAAAGTTTTTCAAGTAATGTGCAAATCACCACAGACAGTTTTTGAAGAGATGTCTCATGCATCCCAGGCACATATTGTATATGCAAAGTACAGGTAAGATGTAGCTGTTACAATAGATAACTCTCACCAATCTACGGATGCATGGTAAACTTTTACGTGTTCCTCGTGATTGATTCAATATGGTGCGATGCTACTGAAAGAGTGAAAACAAAAGAACTAAGTCATGACTTCGTTTTCTTTGGCTGCTGCGAGTAACTCTGATGAAGACGATTCTTGTAGCCCATGCCAGGTACCACCATGACAACCCATAGCAGAGCTCAGTCGAGTAAGGATAGGAATGCCGTAATACTGCTGGACTACTGCCGCAACCACGAAGAGCATCATTATCAGCGTGAGAATCGAGATTAGGATTAACCCTGAAAAGACATTTTGAAATTATGTAAGAGGTAATGCAAGGAATGGTACACTGTATTTAGATGATTTGAAAGCTTGTTTCAATTGGTACAGTAAATGTTGAGTAACATGTCAAGTCGGGATTGCTATATTCGAAAACTTACTACATACAGTACAGTTAGCCCTCGTTATTCGCAGATTCTTTGTGTATTCGGTCTTTCGGGATACAGAGAACCATATAACCTATTAAATACAAAAGTTCATGTATTCAAGGTTTTGCATTAGTACTCTTGCACATCTGTGAATTCCTTTGCTCTCGGACTTGTTTGATCAATCTCGGCACAGCACAACAGCCCATCTCTAGCTGACAGATATACTTGACAACTTCATAGATAATACTGTACGCCTACATGTAAACTATTCAGTAATAAACCCTTTGCATAGTACTGTAATCCATATTATAAAAATTATTTAAAGACGTTCATATATATATTACATTTAAGTAATATTTGATGTGTACACTTGAATAATACTAATGAAAAATATAAATTTGCATTACAGTTAAAAGAAAAGATTCTCTCTATCTCTCTCTCCCTCTCACTATGAAAAAATGTAAAGATTTTGAAATTGGAATATTGTTATTTAATTATCATATGCTTGAGTAATTTTCTATTAGAAGAACTGTTACTTCAATGAAGAAAAATAAGGAAATTAGAATTTATCTAGAATTTACAATATTTAGTAACTTTCTTATTTGTAAATGAAAATATTTACACCATTTTTAAAAGAAAACTTTTTAAAATTACTGTCGTGAGATGATAGGAAATTTGTTCAATCATAATAAACTGATATTTTGTTAAGTTAGCCTGACACACCAAATTAAACAGGAAATTAAATTTAATTACTCTCTCCCAACCAGTTCTCTTAGCTCGTAAATCAATCAAAGTTGTCATTCTTTTCTTTTTATTATGACCACCCCTAATCTTCAATAAACTGAAGGGGACTGAAAATTAGAGCTGGGCATATTTCATGTTCTTATCCACAGTACATATGTCTTGTAAACACAAAATATTAATGACTATAAAGTCTGTTTCCATTCTACTGTAGTTATATAAACTATATTGTTTGTAATTTTTTATGCAGGAAGGAATTAAATATTATTAAAAGGAAATAAGTGGAAAGTAATTCGATAAAAACAATGAAAGGAAGTACTGTAAAGTGAATTGAAGGAATAATAGATTAAAATTTAATGTAAAGAGAGGGTGTTAATTTACATACAGTACATATAATATAAGGATTTTTGCTGAGAAAGAGAACTAATTTATGATTATCTAGACAGGAATGTCTAGACAAGGGCTCTTTACAGTGTATGCGTAGCGTAATTTAAGTGCAGTGAACGCAATCCTTAAGGTGTAGGGCATCACAGATTTTTCTGAGTCAAATTTAGTAAACGTTAGTGAAGTTTTACAGTCAATTATTGTTATCTAAAGATTTTTTTATTTCTGGTAGGATAAATATTCATAGGTTCATTAGGAAAGAACTATCAGTAAAGCATTTACAGTACAGTTTTTTACTGCTTATGAAACCTTAAAACACAGCATTCGATTTCGTCAGCTGACCGACTAGTTTGAGCAGACATTATCAAATTTAAAAAAAAAAAACATGATTTTAAAAAAGTTTATTGTGCTTCATTGAAACATTTTTGTACTTTCATTTTCAATATTGAGTGTATTTTGACCATCATCTATTGGTGACTTTTACTCTGCAGCATTGACAAGTGCTGTTAATTACAAACAAGTGTTTGGTTGTTACTTATACATAGCGTGGTGTTGCGATAACTTTCATGTTTCGAGTCTTCTTACCTTGTACTGAAGCTTTGTTAATAATGAACAATTACCCCCTGAAAAGTAGTATGAACTACAATGCCGTGATAGACAACACATGAAAACAATGTACTGTAGTGCAATACAGTGGGTTACCTAGTGTGTTACTCAACCACAAGTAGGTAATGACCAGCGAGTTGGTAGGTTACGCGTAGACTCCAAGCATTCACGGATTCTTGATCTTTGTGCCTGTCTGTGTTACCTAAACCGCACGAATATGGAGGGCTAACTCTACTTGAAAGGCATACAACAGGTAATGCAGATAAGATGGTATACTACTACTGTATGTGGTTTTAATTTCATTGTAACATTATGTCTGAAGTTGAACTACTTTTATTAGAATTTGAAATGTTTCTTATCAAGACTATAAAATTTTAGTGTACTTTTTTTTTTTTTTTTTTTTTTTTTTTTTTTTTTTTTTTTTTGTACAAACCTATTAGTTGGAGAACAGAGAATCCAGCAAAACAAAGGTCATCTGAAAGAGCATACGGCGAAATCATGCTTGTGTTGAGGTAAAAGACACCACTCACACTGAAAATAAAGATAATTGTTTTTGTAATACAAGCAAGTACTACATGTAAATACCATTATCAAGCTGCAGGTACATTTTTCATCTTGGAAGACTAGTCTGTGGCATGTCATGTAAATTTATAAAGTCTAAAAACAGATTCTAACCCAGAGAAAGCATCAGTTTTCATAGCGTTTCAACTGTACTGTATTGTAATTACTTACTTATTAAGTTGCTTCAATTGATTGTAGTAATTATATAAAGTTGCTCATTACATCATTACAATGTGCTTCAGTAATGGAATAAATCTATTAAAAACTATATTTTTTCAATATACTAAAGTCCCTATGACAAAGTTTTATAATTTATTTTTCAGTGAAATAGGAGGGCCTAGGCACCTGCTTTTATCTCCAATTGCTAAACTCTTCATACATTAGTACTGCATCATATTTCAATAGTTGTTCCAAATGTAACTAGTACCTGCAACTATCTCTAAATCTTTTGTGTGTTCTTCCACTTAGTCTGTACTCTTGCTCCCCATCAATGAATGCTCCAAGTGAATCTGCTATCTTGACTTTTATAGCTCCTGAAAACACGTGCTTTCTCAGAGGGTGTTCCTCATACAGTGCACTGTAGGCATTACTTAAGTCTTTGCAGTATCCCTTGGCCCTTGGCTGCATCCACTTTTAAGCCATCTGTGCTTCCTTTGTTCCCACCCTTTCTTCAATCTTACTGTTCAACCCATAAAACTATTAACTTCATGGTACAACTACCAAGTTTTCACCCAGCTGCTGCCCGGTGACGAATCACTACTACTCCAATCCCAGCAACGAGCATTATGGCTCAAGTTCCACACATACTGCCATTCAATCATAATTGTAATATTTTCTATGACAGGTCTCATACAGATGCATGATTGGTACCTGAGTATTCACTGTACTAACCGCTTAAGGGGTAATGCCATTAATGTGTCTCATATGGTGCGCTATAGCTCTCTATACTCATAGATATTAATTCGTTCCCCTTTTGGTTCTATCATAACTCACTTTTTAGCCTATTAAATATTGCAACACTGGGGTTTTCCCATAATTTTACATGACCTCTGAATTATCTTGCAGGGTCAAGCATTGTGGCTATATTTATGAATCCTATCCTATCGCTTCCCTCACTATGCTTCGAAGAAAGTTATAAGGTTAATTGACTACATCTATAAATATGTATACATATACCTTTAGAGTTCAGATTGAAGTCAATTTAGATGACTAGACCAATCAGCAGTATCTTATCATAATAATAATACTTTAGTTCAGTTTAGCATATTGTTATTTTAGATGGAAATTTATATAGAGTAAAATCTAGTCACTTTTTGCTGTGAGAACACACTTTGTCCTCTAGGTTACAAAAATTCCTGAGATTAGTTCACAAAAACAAATGATGCAGGTTTTATCCTAGTTGCACCTGAGGGCTCAATGGCCTCCAGGGTCCCAGTGCTGAGCCATATAGCCCAATTTCATAAATCTAAATGATTTCATGGTAACCTTAAGAATTGTCTATAGTATTGAGAACATAATTCATGTTAGTTTTCATTTTATGGATGACATCACATTATTGTGCAGCACACTCGTGACTTCTCTAACAGAAGCTATATGCTATTTTACAACAGAAATCAGAGGAAAAATATAATTATATTTTGCAGGGTTTAAATTTTGAATGACCTAATGCGTAACAAGGGTCCGCATTAGATGGGGGAAGACAATAATAAGACGCCAGTTTACTTACAGTGGATTGACATTATACCCCATGTACTGAACAGTTGATCCAGGATAGCTACATGGACACGAGCCATTGTTGAAGTACGGCCATGAAATACAAGGTCTTGCCAGAAATTTTGTTGAATATGTTGAATACCGAATGCTTTCTGTGTATAATATATACGCCATTGCATGGTCACAACTGCTGCCCTCTGTCGTGAACAAAGAAAATAATTAACCTTGTATGTTAATGATCCACATTAATGTGTCTGTAGGCTACAATACTTTTTTTTAAACAAAAGAAAAAAAAATATCATGAAGTATTTTACCTTTAGTGTGAAGGTTACCATCTCCACTTTCTGTACAGGCGGGTTGCCGTTGACCACCGTTGGGCCAGAAATCTGCATCTCCGATGTTTTCATCTATGCCATAACAGTCCTGTGGAGAGATTCGCTAAACTAAAACTGAACAGTTTTATGAGAAATGACAAGTAAAAGATATATTAGGTAATATTTTCTAATAAAACTAGACAGTTAAGTTTATTTAAGATGTTTTTTAGTAAAGGTTTCTCTATCTATATAACTGTATTCAAGTTTAATTGCATTATGAAATAACTTATTAAATCTATTGCATATATTTTTTCTCTATTATTTCACCAAAACATTTTTTTGTTTTAAATTTCAGTTTTGATTCTATGAGTTTAGGCATCAAAATTTTATTTATCTACTTTACCAAAGATTAACATATAAAAAACGTATTATTAACCAAATATTGATGCTCAATTCAGATGAAAATTAAAAGTTTATTCTACAACATAACTTTCTTGCTCTTTCTGCCGAATTATTTTCACAATTCTGATTCAGCAGAGATACACTTCTCTTGAATTTGCCTTGCTATGACTTTCACCATATGGTTGCAAACATGTCCTACCTATTTCCCAGATACCTTTGAAATATGACTCAGTAGGCTAAGTTTTACCCAGCCCTCACTTTGGGAAGGAGCCCATGATGTCAGGAGACTTGCATAATAAAAGATTATAAGGTATTGTACTTATTTTTAATGACTTACGGTCCACTGACTCATAATAGTTGTGCAGCCATGAGTATGGATGACATCGACAAATGTTGCATCCGACTTGTCTAGCCTTTCAGTGATGTCTGCTGCGTGGAACATTAGCCCGGCTGGGTCTAGACCTGTCATTTAAAACATTTTTCAGATTAGAAAACTGATTGTAAAGAATCTTCCAAATTTCAAAGAGTTTCAGGGAGAGGTTCTTTTTTCTTTTGTAAGACAAGGGCTTAGCTTGTATGATTGCTGACAAACTGAAACCCATTAATTGACATCATGATCCAAAAATGTTAGAAGATGCAGATAATTCGACATTGTGAACGTAAATAGCATAAAAGGCTGACCAAACCGGTTGATGCTATACCTAGTGACTTCAACTAAGTTATTATACGCACCTGTTATTCTTGACAAAGACCCATTCATTTTTTTCCCTGCGTAACCTACAACATGGGCCCCCAAGGAATGGCCAATGAGGTGGATTTTGTCAATAGAGAGACCAGCGCCATCGATGAGGAATAGCAAGAGTTTACTGATGTCATCGCCCACACTCGGAACTTTCTCTTGGATAACAAAGTAGCTTACAGTATATGAACCAGCTGACCAAGTCACGCTAATAACATTGCAGTATTCTCGCTTCAGCAAGGCTGTGTTAAATATAATAAAGAAGGATGCGTCTAATTAGTAGAATGAGGGATATATATATATATATATATATATATATATATATATATATATATATATATATATATATATATATATACACACACATATATATATATGTATATATATATATATATATATATATATATATATATATATATTATATATATATATATATATATATATATATATATAAACCGATATATATATATATATATATATATATATATATATATATATATATATATATATATATATATATAGAAACTGGCCATTCAGTAAGCCTTACTGCAAACTTTGTCCCATTATTGTAGGAAAAAACTTAAGTTTGATACTGGAAGAGTTTTAATTCTCAACCTTGGGAAGGATGGAAACTAATTGAGACATATGTCAAATATTATTAATGATGGATTAGATACCATGCATCTTACTGAAAATTTCAGACTAGATTTTTAAGTTATCTGAACATTCTAAGACTGTCATGTAGTATACCACGACTCTACTCCACAAATCTTACCGTCTTTGAGCTCAACGATCCAGTCATCCCTCCCAGAGCCCATGAAGCCATGGACAATGATGTAGGTTTTTTGAGGGTAGAAACGAGAAGCAGCAAGAGAGAGCTGGGACCCTATGACCAAGTCAAAGGGACTGTTGCGATGTTCGCTGCAAAGAGGAGGGTTGGATACATTAGTTATCATAGATGCTTCAATCGTGTTATGAGAATAAATGACTATAAGTTAGTGAAAAGTGTACGAATCCAACATTTTAGGAGTAAGAAGATAAAAACAGAAATTGTTGGATATGAAGGCATTGACATCCAGGAATGTGTGCAAGATAGGGATGAATGGCACGGCATGCGTAGGTTGGTGGCTGGGTTGTACCCGATGCTACAGAACCTTTGATTTAAGTATGATAAACAACTAATGTTGTGAAAGCTTTAACTGCATGGATTCATCCACAATTCAACTGTTATAATCCGGTTTTAAGTCATCCCATATTTGCGGGTAATGGGTGATGCATTTTGTGACATTAGAACCCTACTCACGGCATTTATAGGAGAAGAAAAAGAGAATAAGAGATATCTGTAAAACAAAAAAATATGAAAAGCAGAAATATTACCTGGTCACTATGAAATAGTGAATTATGGACATTTTTTAATTTCAGAATTTGAAAATGTAAGACATGAAAATGTAAATGTTTTTAAAGCCAATAGGGAAATAGTAAAAGTATGTGGAGGGGAGCCTAAAATTCTTCCCCAGGAAAATAGAAGTATCTTGATAGGGACACTATTCCCCAATCCATACATCCAAATGCCGTATTAAGTTTATTTTTGGAAAAGAAATTCAGGCCATTAGGACCATGGAAAGGGTTACTTTTAGAGAGGCCAGGGCAACCTTTTTCACTGGTTTTGAAGAAAAACTTGCCAAATCATGCTGACGAAAATAGTAACCTCACTTCTAACATATAAAAAAAGATATGAAAGTAGTTAAAGAAGATGAAAGCCCAATTACAAAATTATATCCGGAAGATGTAGTAAATCAAAACAGATACTTAAAGAACAGAAAGATGCTGAAAAAAAAAAACCATCCACTCCCATTCTTAAGTATAGTACAAACCTCTCTCAGGCCGTGTCCTTGTCTGATTTGATGGAGGTTTCACTTAAAACCAATTTATCTGGTGCATCTGTAGTGGGGAAGGTGCAAAAACCTGGTAACTCACAATCTTTTGATAAAAAAAGAGAAAAACCTCCATCTCTCTCGTCCCCTTCCATAAGAAGTTCTGACTTCAAATATATTTAATGTGTTGTCTGCCGATGTTTCTAATCAACTGGAAGACAACTTAAATAAATAAGAAATTCAAATTGAGGTCCACCATCTCCCTCAACACATAAATCAAGACACAAAGAAAAAGACAAACACAAAACCCAATATATCAAGACCCTCTCTAGAGGAGATTTTAATAGTAAACATCCTTTATGGGGAGATGTTTTGGCAAACTCAAGGGGTAATATTATGTCATCAGTTGTGGAGAATGATAATGTAGGACTCCTCAATACAGGAGAGACCACTCACTTTCATTTTTAGACAGGTACCTTGTCATACATTGACCTATCAATTGCAAGCTCTAACTATCTTCTCGATTTTGATTGGAGAACATTAGATGATTGGCATACTAGTGATCATGCACCAGTCATTATAAACACCAACAATGGTCCATCTTTACAGAGATCGCAGCGATGGAATCTTGACAAGGCATACTGGGATAGATTTCATGTGCTAAGCGAAATTAAAGGGAATGCAGAACAGTTTGAAAGTGTTGATGATGCTATAGACTTACTGAATGGAACTCTTCCTACAACAGGAGTCAATTCAATTTCCAAAACTACAGGGTTATTCAAACGACGACCAGTCCCCTGGTGGTCTTCAGAACTAACGGCCCTGCAGAGCCACAAGAAGGTCTTTAACTCGATTGCGCAGACGCCATACTGAGGAGAATTTAATTATAAACAAAAAATGTAAAGCATAGTTCCATCGTGCCATGAAAGAAGCTAGGCGCCAGTCTTGGGTGTCTATTGTTTCCTCCATTAACAGTAGAACACCCCCATCTTCTGTGTGGATTTAAGTAAAAATGATGGCTGGCAAATTCATCCCCACCCACCACCAGTCTTGAAGGTGAATGATCAGTATGTGACTGGAGCAACTGAGGTTAGCAAGGCCCTGGCTGATCATACCTCAAATGTATCGTGCAAGTGTGATGCAGCTCCTGGTTACCAGTATAAGAGCATTGAAAAAAAGAAAATTTTAAATTTTGCAACAAGAAAGGAAGTCATACAATTCTTTTGCTGAAAGAGAATTTCATTCTGCACTTACTACTTGTAATGATACAGCCCCTAGACCCAATGGAACTACATATGCAATGATTAAACATGTACCTGTTAAAACCAAATTATTTATTTTAAGTATTATTAACACAGTATGACATGATCATAGTTATCCAAGTGTTTAGGAACTAGCCATTATTTTAGGGTTTTTAAAACCTGGTTAGGATAAGTTTTTAGCAGCAAACTATCGACCAATTGCATTGACATCTTGCTTATGTACGATCATGGAGAAGATGGTCAAAACAAGCCTGATGTGATATTTGGAAAAGAAGGGTATTTTATCAACTATCCAGTGTGGGTTTAGAAAAAATGCTCCCAGCGACTGATGTGTTGATACGAATTAAGTCCTTTGCATCCAAACAGCACCATGTAAGTCTCTTTTTACCTTAAAAAGGCATATGATACTGCATGGAGATATGGTATATTTAAAACCATTCATAATTTGGCATTACAAGGTCAGCTACCATTGTTCATTTAATCATTTATTTCACATAGATTTTTTTCAAGTGTAATTGGGGCAAACACTATCAGAGAGAAAAAAGTCAGGAAGGAGGAATTACCCAGGGTAGTGTGCTAATTGTAACCCTCTTTGCACCAGCCATTAATGTGATATCCTCTGTCATTCCCCAAGATATTCTCTCACCACTATTTGTAGATGATCTCTCCATATTTGCTGGCGCTAGAATGACAATGGTTGAGAGAAAACTACAACTCTCCATTGACAAAATTATTCAGGGGCTGATATGAATGGGTTTAAAGTTTTCGACAAACAAAACTACTGTTGTCCATTTCTGTCGTATTCAGGGAGTACATCCAGACCCTGATATGTACATCAAAAGTCAACGGATCCAAAGCTGCCTTTGAAGTCTGAATAATGTGTTTTATGCTTCCTGTTTCCTTCAGCATTGTATTCTAGGATTAATTATTCCCAAATCTTGAGTGTGAATTTTATATTAGAACTTATATCTATGTCATTTACCTCTCTGCTTAATTCTAATTCTGTGTCAGCTTAGGAACTTTAGGATCCTCACGTACAGCCTCTTTTGTCTTCAATTTTTGCACAATTATTGTATATGGCAAACAGTTAGTTTTTTTTGCATGTACTGTATATTCTTCTGGAGTTACAAGATTACTCCTTACATTCTTCATAGACATCATCTTTCGAAGAACCTTCTTATACAGAGATTATCCGGATTTTTAGATCTAAGATGACACTTAAGTTTTTGTAACCTTAAAGATCTTATTTGTTGTTAAAAGGTTATTCCTTTTATATACCGTTTTAACTGCTATTGACTAACCTCTTCTTTACGGAATAACCAGACATTTCCTTTGAACACTTTAGGTTACTCGTATTATATTTAATTTCACTTTTTCTGACTAACTTCTTGCTTAGTAAATAACAATGTGTTTCATTTCCATTTTAATGATTATTCCTGCCAAATTTAATTTTTACTATTTATAACTAAGCCCTTGTTTAGGGAATAATCACATGATCGAATTATATTCAACTTCACTAGTCTACAATATAAACGGGACACAGTTTTTTCATCATTTTGTCTTACACATTTTGTAAAGTAAGCCTTACACAAAAAAAAAAAAAAATTGTAAATTTTGTGATTCTATGCATAGGATGAGCTTAAGTAATAACTGATTTTAACGATACTTCTTTTTCTGATTTTTATATATTTAACAATTGGTAGTAAGAGCCCAATTTTTAAATATGTAAACTCTAAGTATCCTACATTAATATCTGTACTGCAGTGTGAACATTCCCAATTATCCCGTCCTAAGGTGAGAACCGCAGGTGAGCTCTAGTAAATCTCAACCCATACAATACTGCTCCTGCTTCACTCTTATTATTATTATTATTATTATTATTATTATTATTATTATTATTATTATTATTATTATTATTATGTGTGTGTAGGCAAAAGGGAAATGAACCGTAACCAGAGAGAAGGATCCAATGTCGTACTGTCTGGCCAACCAACTACCTGCGTTACTGTCTGATTATAGTTCAGCAGTCAGCACTCAGTTGGAACGCACTATCCCATGCTAGGTGTAGCGCCTGAACACGGAGATGATATTGCTACTGACAAAGCCATTTTTGAGAAGTCTCTGAACTTGAAAAAGTGTGATGGTTGACGAACTGTATCCCCAGGTTATGAACTGGATATCTGTTACTGAGAGATCTTCCCAGAATTATTTCCTACACATAATTTACACAATAACTTGATGTATTGTAAATCAAATTTGAGTTTCTTTTTTAATCTTCTTTTCAGTGATAAATAATAGATATAGTTTCAATAATTGACTAAAAGAGTTGCCCACAATGTAATTGATTTTTCTAGATATCTGTTTATCTTTAAATTATCATAACAGCTTTAAAAAACTCACAAATCTTAATACAGTATATGCAAAATGAGCATCAGCACTACATTAGTAATATAAATACAGCAAACATTAGTGACAGCCTATATGGTTGATTTGAGAGAGAGAGAGAGAGAGAGAGAGAGAGAGAGAGAGAGAGAGAGAGAGAGAGAGAGAGAGAGAGAGAGAGAGATTATGAATTCACAAATTAAACAGAGCTACAGTGCTTGGGCTATGGCTCGCACCAGGAGTTGGTCCCGAGTCTGGGTAAAAAAAAAAAGTTCGCCTTGCAGTCAAATGCTGTTATTATCAGCAAATGTACTATTTTTCTGCTTGTTATAGCATGCACTGTATGGTGTATATACATTGTATATAAACAGGTATTCAGCAACTGACCATATCCATATAATTAACCAGCTAATGAAAAAATATACTGAATATGACAAACCAATATGGAAAGTATTGGTTTATAAAGGTACTCTACTGGAAAGGAAGGAGAGTCAAGATATTAGAAGGTGTGGTATATGTAAGGTAAAAGATAATGCTAGGGAAGCTTGTCTGAGATATTATGGCAATGTAATGAGAAGAAAGAAGGTGGGAAAAGATGATAGGAATAGAAATTGATGGAGAAAGTTGACTTGAACAACTAATCCTGTTAGACAATAAAACTAATAAGGTCGAAAAAATAAATACACACACACACACACACACACACACACACGTATATATATATATATATATATATATATATATATATATATATATATATATATATATATATATATATCAAGTGTAAAATCCACAGAAAGCAGGAAAGTAAAAGACCCAGTACCAAGCGCTTTCGTGTATTGCGTACACTTCTTCAGGGGACAAAGTGAATTAGAGAATAAAATCATACAAAAAAGAAACCTAATAAAACTAAAATGAGAGCCCCTAACAAGCAAAACATTATAAATGTGTTTAAGTAATAATTAGTCGTTAAAAATAAATAAACATTTGTCGTTATATAATAAAATGCTAGTAATGTAACAATCATTGAACTAAATGTTTACATTGTAGACTATGCAGCCAAAATGATCATACTATTTTATTTTTTATTCGGACAAGCGTGGTTCCTTGGTTTCTATGTTGTCACTTTGTATTAAAACTTTTATTTAATTTTTATCATAATCATGATTATTGGGTTAATTTTTTCATAATGATCTAGATGATATTTTGATGAAGAAGATATAGCACAAATTCTCTATAATCATGCTTAATGAACTGTATCTTTTATTGAGCAAAGTTTCAAAATTCTTCGTTCCAAGAACCTAGTCTCATTAAGGCCGTGTCCCACAGGGCTTGCGACAGAATAGCAAACCATATTCGCTATACATACTCATTATTCGTGATTCATGCTGAAATCAGTTGGCCAACCTCTGCAATGCATCTGCGCTGGTTGCTTCTCCATCTCCCAGGAATTTGAACTGCTCAAAATTTTGGTTGCGGATGGGACTTCGCAATACATTCGAATTTCATACTCAATACATTTGTAATTCAGACGCAATACATTCGCTGTGTCCGGCCTTAATCCGCAACTCACGGGTAATTGCGTGTTTGTAGCGGAATGGGAGAGTTTGTATACCGAATGTATATATAGCATACCTAACGCATCCATACATCCATACTACGAATTATAAGAATGCATTCCAGATACATAGCGTACAATTTGCAAACCAACAGTGATTGGATAACGGTAACCCAAGATTGTATATACTGTAAAAGTGAGCCAGAACTGGACTTCCGTCAATTGCCATTCCACGTAACGATTTTGCGAAAGGGGATGCAAACATCGTGTAATTTTCTCAGATGTATTTCCATTGCTGTCCAGGGTGGAACTAGCATAGCATATCTAGTTTTGAAAATTTCAATGATATTTTCATCGTTCATTAAATACTAACGTTAAATAGAAACTCGATTTTCTTTGTATTTTCAAGATAAAATACACAACTTCCTTATTCAGAAGTCTATTGAAAATCTTGTATATTTTCAAATCTTGACTTATCGTAGAACAACTGTCATCATGGCATTTATATTTCTATTAAAAAGGTAAAATAAAATCTATATGTCTCTACAACAATGGACTATTAAATGGAGATGGCGTCTATAAACTTATGGTATTTTGAATTTGGAGAAAATTGGGTTCTTACGACACATTGTAACAAAACATATAAAGAAATTAAAAGATTAATTATTATTATTATTATTATTATTATTATTATTATTATTATTATTATTATTATTATTATTACAGGCTAAGCCACAGTCCTAGTTAGAAAAGCAGGATGCTATAAGCCCAAGGGCTACGACATGTAAAAATAGCCCAAGTGGAGAGGAAACAAGAACATAAACAAACTACAAGAGAAGTAATGAACAATTAAAATAAAGTACTTAAAGAACAATAGCAATATTAAAATAGACCTTTCATATATAAACTATACAAACTTACAAAAAACCTTGAGGAAGAGAAATGGGATAGTGGTGTGCCTAATTGTATCCTCAAACAAGAGAACTCTACCACAAGACAGAGGAAGAAGATCATGGTACAGAGGCTATGTTTGAGGGTTTATGTTTTCCTATATATAAATTGTTTTTAAAAAACTCCTGTTTGCTATATCATGGAAAATACTCAATAAATAGAGAGGCAACGCTATACCCAAATTCAATGTGGAAATTTACATAAATGAAGTAAGGCTATTATTGAATTGTTAGGGAAACAATGCTTTTTTTTTTAATGATGACATGCCCTCATTTCTCCATATAAGAATATTTCAAAAATCCCTCCTATACACAGCTATACCAAGAAGACATGGAAGCCAGTTGATCACGAAAGCAAAAGCCAATTAATACTATTACAGCATTACTGCTCGTGAGGAGAATTAGACATGTGCACTGAAATAAATGTGATGAGTAAAGTTCTATGAATGGAAAGTGACTTGGTTTGTGTGTTTTCATTATATCTATTCTAAGTAGTGCTGCAAAACATGCAGGGATGGTATTACGTTGCAAAACAATAGATATCAAATTTGTATAATAGGATGATGATATATTTTTTTCTCATTATTATGAATATGTTACAATAAAATTGGGTACGGAAATGAAGTTAACTTACGTATATATCCCTATTCATACCACACACGCACACAAATATATATATATATATATATATATATATATATATATATATATATATATATATATATATATATATATATATATACATATATATATTATTTAATACACAACATATTTGTGACTGCTTACATACACGTATACAGTATATATATATACAGTATATATATATATATATATATATATATATATATATATATATATAATATATATATATATATATATATATATATATATATATATATATATATTTATGTATTTATATATATATATATATATATATATATATATATACAGAGAGAGAGAGAGAGAGAGAGAGAGAGAGAGAGAGAGAGAGAGAGAGAGAGAGTTCAGCCCATTAGTATGTCAGCGATTTGTAAAAGGGGTAAAGTTGTCAGCGTCGCACCCGAATCTATTTACCTTAAGAGAGAGAGTAACGGCTGAGAAAAACAACAGAGTCAGTATCTTATCATTAAAGAAAAAAAGAAAATCGCAGCATTTACTTACCTGGACCACAAGTGGATACCCGTGACGTAGTTTAAAGGGACAAGAGTATTTTCGCTCCTCACCAACAGATTGACCAAACCTGAAGGAAAATATGAAATTAAGGATTATTCACTGCTAACAAAATGAAGATATAATTTTAGGTTTACTGTGTATCTGAAATTTGTATTTGATAAGAAATATAATTTTATTTTCTATACAGTTATCCGGTGCTAGCGTGGCTTGTGTCCTACCAGGATCTTCAGAGTGTAGCTTGTATCCTACTAAGGATTTAGGTTGGAAAAGTTAAAAGGTATATCAAAGAATATTTTTTTCCATTAAAAGAGTACTTCTTTAGGTTGGAAAAGGTGAAAAATATATTAATGCATATTTTTTTTTCATTAAAAGAGTACTTCTTTAGGTTGGAAAAGGGGATAAATATAATAATGCATATTTTTTTCTTATTTAAAAAGTTTTTCTTTGGGTTGGAAAAGGTGGAAAATATATCAATGTATAAAATCTTTAATTTAAAGAGTATTTCTTTAGGTTGGAAAAGGTGAAAAATATATTAATGTATAATTTTTTAATTTAAAGAGTATTTCTTTAGGTTGGAAATGGTGAAAAATATTATAATGTATAAATTCTTTCATTAAATGAGTACTTCTTTGGGTTTTAAAAGATGAAAAATATATTAATGTATAAATTCTTTCATTTAAAGAGTATTTCTCAGGTTGGAAAAGATGAAAAATATTATAGTGTATAAATTCTTTCACTTAAAGAGTATTTCTTTAGGTTGGAAGAGGTGAAAAATATATTAATGCATAAATTCTTTCATTAAATGAGTACTTCTTTGGGTTTTAAAAGATGAAAAATATATTAATGTATAAATTCTTTCATTTAAAGAGTACTTCTTTAGGTTGGAAAAGGTGAAAATATATCAATGTATAAATTCTTTTATTCAAAACAGTACGGTACTTATTTAGGTTGGAAAAAGTGAAAAATTTAATGTAAAATTAATTTCGAGATACTTTCAAAATGCCACAAAACCTAGCACACCTCTCCTAACCTAACCTAGTAGATCCCAGGTCACAGACCTAGTCGGGTGCATGCTCCCCCCAGACCGGCCTACCCAGGTCACAGATCTGACTGGGGAGCAAGGGCCTCGGATCTCCCTTCCCAGGTCACACCAAGGAACCGGGGCGAATATGTGCGAATCGTAGAAGGTCATGAAATAAATGAAAAAATGTCTCGGAAGTATAGGATGCCGATTTTTTTGTGTAATTTTTCATGGATTTATTATGCGTTCCAGAGAAGAATCTTTATAGAAGAGAAGGTTAGTTTTACTATTATTCATCGATTGTTCGGTAAATTTTTCCCACCCAAACATGGGTAGGATACAAGCTACACTTGTTAGGAACGAGAAGTATGAGTAGGATACAAGCGACACTTGGTAGGGACAAAATGTCTGGGTAGGATACAAGCTAAACTAGCTCTAGTTTTCCTTTGTACTTGCTGTAAGATTTGTGCCCCCTCCAGTTTTCAATTCTATGTGAAATAACATAAGCAATTTAACAAAAACTAAACACACGAACGTGCCACTAGCAACAAGTGAAGGTAGGGCGGAATAGCAGCACTTAGCCACATCCGGGCGTTTCTTTGAAAGGCCCTCCCCAACCCACCCACAAACACTGCTACCTCCGCCAACGCAATTGACGAAAGCAACCTTGGTTTCAACAACAGAAAAGATAGTTCACAGATTCACCACTCGATGTAGGCTACATCCATTAATGAAAAATCCTCTTGGTAATTCCATATGATTCATGTGGGATTATAAAGCGGTCATAATGATATCATTATAAGCCACAGGTGGGAAACGCATGCCTGTGAATGACGTATATCGTGTGGGATGGACTGTAAATCCAATGATTAGTTTTTACAGTCTCGAGTGAAAACGCGCATGCACGCAGGTGTAGAAGACCTCTTATATATATATATATATATATATATATATATATATATATGCATATATATATATATATATATATATATATATATATGCATATATATATATATATATATATATATATATATATATGCATATATATATATATATATATATATATATGCATATATATATATATATATATATATATATACATATATATATATATATATATATATGCATATATATATATATATATATATATGCATATATATATATATATATATATATATATATATATATATGCATATATATATATATATATATATGCATATATATATATATATATATATATATATATATATATATATATATATATATATAATGTTCCAGAGAATGTCACCTCATATTGAGTTGATATTGTATGTTATTCTTTCATGAAGTTTAATGTAATATATCGAAAACTAACTAGGTCACGATTTCTCTTCTATTACAGTTCAAATAACGTACAAATTCTTATAATTTGCTAAAAACGATTTTATACGAATTTGTAAGTAGGACATAAAAGACGGATTTAAAGAAAAAAAACTCATTGGGTGTAACATGGTGACTGATATAAGTAACTATTGACAAAAACAGGGCAACTGACATGTGGGTTACACACCAATTACAAATTACACAGTTCATGAATTAACGCCAAGTGTGCTCTGATGAAATTTGAATACGTAATCCCCATGCAACTTAATATAGGATTTACTTCGGACAGAATTAGTCAACGCCATTCTCGTGAAGATCTTGGATGCATTGGAAGTTCAAATTTTAGAGCCATGCAACAAATATTCATTTATTCTTGATTTGTTTCAATAAATGACGCTTTTTGTCTAATTTTTGTCAAAGGGTTTTCTCACTAGACTGTCAACTCATCAGGCTGACGTTTTAGTTACATTTAAAACCATATCAATTCTACTTTTATTACAAGATTTACCTGTTAAAACTGTGGCTTCATTCAGCCTGTATGTGAGGGCAAGATTCGCCCGCCTCTCTCTCTCTCTCTCTCTCTCTCTCTCTCTCTCTCTCTCTCTCTCTCTCTCTCTCTCTCTCTCTCTCTCTCTCTTAATATGGTGGATACTGTGGGTTGATATGAGGGTTGCACACACGAAGCCACATAACATATTGGAGAAAAGAGTAACTTCATAACATGGCAATGAGGTCATTAGATCTCTAATTACATTGAATGGTGAAAATTATATGGTATGAAGTCGAATCTTAACAAAAGTCAAAGTATGATTGTAAGCAGGTCAAGGATAGTGGCTCCTCAACATCCGGATCTCAGCATTGATGTTTCTTTGACTTTGTATGACTTAAAATTTTAGGTGTGATTCTCGACAACAAATTTACTTTAGAGAAACACATCAGGTCTGTCTTCTTCAATTGCACAAAAATGGCTTATTGAGAAAGTCTTTCAAGATTTTTGGTGATCAATCTGTTCTGAAGAAGTGTTTTAATTCTTTCATTCTACCTTGTTTCGAGTATTGTTCTCCTGTCTGGTCTTCAGCTGCTGATTCTCATTTTAATTTGTTGGACAGAAACTTACGGTCTATTAAATTTCTTATTCCTGATCTAGATATTAATCTCTGGCATCGTCGTTCAATTAGTTCTTTATGCATGTTGCATGAGATTTTTCATAATTCTGACCATCCTTTATATTCAGATCTTCCTGGACAATTCCATCCTGTTCGTAATACAAGGCAGGCAGTTAATTCTAATAGCCAGGCCTTCACCATCATGAGGTTCAATACTACACAGTATTCTAGAAGTTCTATTCCAGCTGTGACTAAGTTGTGGAATGATCTTCCTAATCGGGTAGTTGAATCAGTAAAACTTCAAAAGTTCAAACTTGCAGCAAATGTTTTCATGTTGAACAGGCTGACAAAAGTATTTTTATAGTTTATATATGCCATATTTGTTTTGATGTTACCGTTTTTAGAATAGTTTATTGTTATTTTTTTTTTCTCATCGCTTATTTATTTTCCTATTTCCTTTCCTCACTGGGCTACTTTTCCATGTTGGAGCCCTTGGGCTTATAGCATCTTGATTTTTTTCTAGTTGTAGTTTGGCTGGTAATAATAATAATAATAATAATAATAATAATAATTATAATACAAAACCCTAGACGATTAGGCCTACGTTCAAAATTCATCATATGACTACTGGCGTGTTGAGAAGCACTGGCCTAGTGTATTCTCATTTTGACTATCGCTATGTATTTGAATTTGCATTCGATAATTTTGACTTTAAATCAGAATCACATAATAAAGTATCTCAAAGAAGCACTATGTTATAGGGGAAAAAAAAAGTCCGTCAAATTAGGTTTAAGTTTTGAAGCACATGTACGACTCTAATTCTTTAATATTAGTAAGCCTACTCAAGTCATTTTTTAAAATCTGATCTCTATATATGAAATGCAAACAAGCATGGCTCCAATCTAAATCATTCCTCACGATTACGCATTGTTATTTTAAATCTTAAAAGGCATGTACAAAAGAAATATTTCACCATACATTTTACTATGTTATAAATTTTATGAATATTTGGGTCTATGCACACTAATATTTCAGCCAAGGCAGATGTGTTTGATATTAAGCAGCTTCCTAAATCCGAACGATTCCAGAGGATAAAGCGTCGCAACAATTACTGTCCCCTTTATCCTTGAAATGCTGACTCGTGCAATAAAATTTCCACACTAGTTACTCCATACAAGCACACACAACGGTCATCAGTAGAGCGTCGAACCCACCTTACACACATACACACACACAATATATATACATATATATATATATATATATATATATATATATATATATATATATATATATATATATATTATCATCATCATCATCTCTCCCGCCTATTGACACTTAATGCATCGGTAAAATTTCGCCTGTCGTCTCTATCTTGAGATTTTAAATCAATACTTTTCCATTAATAATCTCCTACTTCATGTTTCATAGTCCTCAGCCATGTAGCCCTGGGTCTTCCAACTCTTCTAGTGCCTTGGTGAGCCCAATTAAAAGTTTGGTAATCTATTGGAGAGTGCGAAGAGCATGCCCAAACCACCTCCATCTACCCCTCACCATGAACTCATCCACATGTGGCACTCGAGTACTCTGTCTTAAAGTTTCTTTTCTAATCCTGTCCTGCTATTTAACTCCCAATATTCTTCTGAGGGCTTTGTTCTCAAATCTACAATATCTGTTGGATATTATTTCATTGTTATACCACGACTCATGTCCGGCATACAGTAACACCGATCTCACTAAACTGATATATAGCCTGATTTTTATATGTAATTTCATGTGATTTCATTTCAGAATTTTACTTAACCTAGAGATTGTCTGATTTGCTTTTTTTTTAACCTTTCATCAAACTCAAATTCTAAAGATCCTGCATTAGAGATCATAGTTCCTAAATATCTAAATGATTCCACCTCATTAATCCATTCTCCTTCCAATGATATTTCATCTTCTATTGCATATACCGTTCTCACCATCTCTGTCTTTCTTCTAATCTTCAGTCCAACCTTATGTGATATTTCATGCATTCTGGTAAGTAAGCTTTGCAAATCCTGTGGCGTTTTGATAATAAGGACAACGTGATCAGCATACTCTAGGTTCGCCAATTTCCAGTTACCAATCCAGTCCAATCCTTCTTCGCCATTCCACCCAACTGTTCTATGCATTACAAAATCCATGAGGAGGATAAACAGCAAATAAGTGACAACACATTAACTTGAAGTAATCCACTGTTCTCTGGAAATTCCTTTGATAGGACTCCATTAACATTAACTTTGTACTTTCTATGCTCATGAACAGACTTAATCATATTTACATATTTAAGAGGAATTGCATAATAACTAAGGACTCTCCACAAAATTGGTCGGTGCACACTATCAAGGGCTTTTTTATGGTCCACAAATGCCACAAAAAGTGAATTTCTAAGCTCTACACATTGCTGTATAACGTATCAAAATGAAAATGTAGTCAGTACAACTTCTACCTTTTCGAAATCCTGCTTGTTCATCTCTCAGCTTTTCATCAATCTATCTCTCCAGTCTATTTAGAGAGAGCATACTACATATCTTCATGACAATTGACGTAAAGTGTGACGCCTCTATGATTAATGCAATCAATCTTTTTTTTTCACCAACATTCCTAGGTCCCATTCATTTGCTTTTGCCTATTCTTGCCACATTCAACAAAATAATATTGTAAGTATTCTGGGAGTCACTTCCTTTTCGGCCAATATCATCTCAGCAGTTATTCCATCGTAACCCGGGGCTTTCCATCTCATGAGTTTTTTTTTTTTTTTTTATAGCGTCGCCTTCAAACACGCTGAATTCATTTATGGGCACATTAAGGTCTTCCTCTTGCGTTACAGTTCTCTTGGTTGAGGGTACATTCAAGCACACAATTCTATGTTTTATTATTTTCTTTCTTCACAGAGCTATTATCTCTGTTGAGGCATCGGGCTTAAAACATTCTGCTTTTCCAGTCAGGGTTGTAGTTTAGTAGTGGGAAGAATAGAAGATGATGGATTGATAAGCTGAGAAAATGTGTATGTATAAACTGGCATAAAAAGAACTTAAACAGACGCGAGTGGAAGGACATACCTAAGGCCTTTGTCCTGCAGTGGACTAGCTACGACTGATGATATATATACAGTATATATATATATATATATATATATATATATATATATATATATATATATGTATATATATATATATATATATATATATGTATGTATATATATATATATATATATATATATATATATATATATATATATATATATATATATATATATCATCATATGTGTTCAATCCTTGTGGTCATATCTACAGCTAGAGTTTGTGAATGATTCTACGATGAGAATGACTGAGAATGAATAAAAAAAAATGTCCTTTGCAATGTTAAGCATCTCAAACAAGCAGGAAAGAGTCACAATCATCACCAAAATCAAAATGTAAAAATAACTATTCCATTAAATCACGATAACTAATACGAGATAATCTCAGGGGACTATGAAATCCTCAATTGTTATCACAGTTATGAGTAAGGACGACGAAAGTTTAATTTCAAGACTGAAAAAACATAAATGAGGTATATAAGGAAGATGAGGGGGGGGGGTATTGCACTGACAAGATACACGCGCGCACGCACATGTGTATCCACGATTTAGTGATTGAAGTATTTGTGGTTGTGCCCGATGCCTTTCATAATGAGCTCTATCAAGTTATGAGAAATTTTGCATTGATTAATAATAATAATAATAATAATAATAATAATAATAATAATAATAATAATAATAATAATACACTTAGGAAGGAAACTCTGATTTAAA
Source organism: Palaemon carinicauda (assembly GCF_036898095.1). Taxonomy (NCBI): domain Eukaryota; kingdom Metazoa; phylum Arthropoda; class Malacostraca; order Decapoda; family Palaemonidae; genus Palaemon; species Palaemon carinicauda. The sequence continues at coordinate 43,558,865 of NC_090744.1, forward strand.
TACATACACTTGAATATTATGGCTACATTTGTTTTGTAGGATTTTTTTTCTTATATTTTCCTCATAGTACTCTTCTCTATACTGCCACTTTTTATTAGCAGTTCCAATGATCATACATTTTTTACAAGTGAAATAGATATAAAAGATGATCTGAATACTTCTTTTTACCAACAACAGTAATAACTAGAGGGGCACTCAGTAGAGAAGGTGCCTTCCCCACGCCAAACATACTTATAACTCCACTGTGTACTTATACTTTGATACATTTCCTTCAAAATATAATGCAGATATCCTTTGGAAATGGCCCACATGTCCACAAGGTTTCATTGAAATTGCTTCATTAGCGTTTGCATAATATTGTTCCCAGACAAAAAATAAACTAACTAAATATTTACAATTTACCAAACGTTGCGGTTATGTTCCAAGTACTGCTACATACCTGTACTTTGATGTACTCGATCCAAAATGTTACAGATTCATGACTACTACGTTTGGTCAAAATCACTGCAGTATTTTTTTTTTTTTTAATTTGCTCACAAACACACAAACAGACAGGGGTGAATACATACCATGACGAAAATTTTGCAAGGGATATGTATTCACTCCTGTCGGTTAGTTGATGTGCAACTTTACACGAAAACTACAGCACCGAATTTGACCAAATTTGGAAGTCATGTTGGGGATGACCCTAGGATAAAACTGTAACATTTTGGATAAAGTAAATCAAAGTACAAGCATGAAGCCGTAATTGCAATGTTAGTTTTTTGTAAACAAGATTACGCAAATACCTTAGAACCAATTTCAACGAAACTTGGTGGATATGTGAGGCATGACCCAAGGATGAATCCAATAGATTTTGAAGACAATTCATCGAAGTACACGTACACAGTGAAGTTAAAGGCAAAACAATACTGCTTGGCGTGGTGAAGTGCCCCTTTGGTCATACCCAACATGACTACTACGTTTGGTCAAATTTGGTACAATAGTTTTTGTGTAACGTGTATACACTAACTTTGGGGCGAAGGCAATAATAATAATAATAATAATAATAATAATAATAATAATAATAATAATAATAATAATAATAATAATGATGATGATGATGATGATGAAAAACCCACGAGATCCTTCCTACTGTAGTTACAAATCTATTCAAAGAAAACTGGTTCGATATTCATAGAAACTGGTAGACACTGGGAAAAATAATCCGATTCGACGCAGCGAAAACATGACCACGCATTCAAACCATCAAGTTCAACGATAGTTTTTATGATAGACAGACAGTCAGAAAATGCCTGCGAGTGCTCTTGCAATGAACCTCACCAGTCGTGGTTGTACAATTCAATACCATAAAATATTCATTTAATTATCACCCATAATCAAATGCTTTGGCCAAAGGATGAAATGTGGCAATGTTGATTTTAACGGATTGTACCTAAATCTCTCCTTCCATACATTTACACACACAGAGAGAGAGAGAGAGCTTCGAATTTGATGATCATCTACATCACACTAAAGTAAATTGCTGTAATCTGACCACTGCAATGTGCAACAGAGGAACTTATCTGGGACCAAATAGTGTCATATACCAGGTCCTGGTTGGACTACATTTCAAGGATTACCCTAGCCTTCAAGCAACGCTGTTTACTTATTATATTCATCATCATCATCATCATCTCTCTCTCTCTCTCTCTCTCTCTTGCAGTCATGATATTTTTCCTCAATCCAGTCTTGCTCAAAAATTCTTAGTACTCTAAGCACTTTCAACTTGCCCTCCTAATTCCGAACGTTTCCCAAACAGTTCAGCTAGTGAAACTATTCCATAAATTCCTACAAGGGTTATCATTATTATTATTATTATTATTGTTGTTGTTGTTGTTGTTGTTGTTGTTATTTATCATCAACATTATTATTATTATTATTATTATTATTATTATTATTATTATTATTATTATATAATTAATATAATTATAATTATTATTATTATTATTATTATTATTATTATTAAAAGGTAAGCTACAACGCTAGTGGGAAAGCAAGATGTTATATGTTCAAGGGCTTCAACTGGAAAAAATAGCCCCGTGAGGAAAGGAAACTAGGATATAAATAAATTGCAAGAGAAGGAATGAACAATTAAAATAAAATATCCCAAGAACAGCAACAACAC
>NC_090744.1:43566031-43578531 GCF_036898095.1 Palaemon carinicauda
GAAAGCTCATGAAGATTATGGCAATAATTAACATTAAAAGACAATTGGCAATGCTCCTGCAACGTGTACCTATCTATTTGTTACCAACTTCACGGAGTCAAGCGCTGTTCACTTTGCAAGCACATTGCCAACTATTTCATAACGCGAAACACTTTCAATTCTGCCTGTGCAAAGCAAAGCCTTATTTGCTTTTGTCTTTGAGTTAGCCAGTACTTGAAATGTAAAAATGTTTCGTGACATTTATAGGGAACAATCAATAAATGGAACTGCTATATCATTCAATATTATTGATTTTCTGTTGTGACTCACTTGTTTCTTTGTGAATATGGTGAGTTTTCTGCAGTTGCAACTTGCACGTGCTAGTGCGTATGAGTCATCCCGCCCTTGTCGAGAATTCGGTGTTCCTCTTCATCCTCTTGCGGGCGGCAGACAAGTAGTCTCCTGCCTGCAGGGAGCCACCGGACTTGACTATTGATCCAACCACACACATCCTCCATACTCTTGCTCTCCCTCAATTGGAAGTCGTTTTTTTTTTTTTTTTTTTTTTTTTTGTAACTCACCATGTTATTGGTGGATTGCATTAGTAATCTTAAAAAAAAGAAAGAAGAAAAAAAAAGAGGCGTTGAGTGTCATGATAATGAAACTGAAGGGCAGGACACATCAAGGTCTATAGATACAGACCTCAGGACACACTAGACTAAGTCTCGACGTGAAATTCCATCGATAATTTAATCTATTCTTTAAAACACTAAAAACGCATTAGCTTTAGTTTCCGTTGTTCCTTAGCTCAAACCAACATTAAAATTTCCCTGAAAGACACCAATGGCTTTTAAGATATCTTGTGGATATTGACGTTTGATAGTGAGACTTCCTTCTCTATATAAATCAATTGTGTGTGATTTCTTTGTTTATATTTCATACTTTTCTTGGCCATAGAAGTAACAATGAGGTTTGATATCATTAGTTTCGTCAACTGGGAAAGACGCGTCTACACAAATATTGCGATCCCAGTTTGAAATTAATATGGTATTTCGTTTTTTTCGTTTAAAAATCGAAGAATATCATAGTCATTATCATAAGTAGAATTATAGCCAGAATTTCACTCTTCATACCCGCTGAATTAGTATTATTCTTATATTGGACGTTGAATCACGTATCCAGTTCCAGTTCCATCGATCGTTCCTTAAAATTTTCTGATTTTGTTTAGTATTTATTTTCACTATTTTGAGAGAGAGAGAGAGAGAGAGAGAGAGAGAGAGAGAGAGAGAGAGAGAGAGAGAGAGAGAGAGAGTATTAACCTGACCGAGACATGTAATTGTGTCTGGTCTAAAAAATCTTATCTCTTTTAGAATATAGTTTTGCTCATATATAATATATGTAGGCTACGCCGATTCTCTTGAAAATGTTCTCACAATTTATCCAGTGTACTGTTCTTGAAATATTCTATTTTCCTTGTTTCCTTTCCTCACTGGGCTATTTTCCGTGTTGGAGTCCCTAGCCTTATAGCATACTGCTTTTCCAACTAGGGTTGTAGCTTAGCAAACAACAACAATAATAATAATAATAATAATAATAATAATAATAATAATAATAATAATAATAATAATAATAATAATAGTAATATGTTATCCTGTTAATGTGATTTATCAACTTTATCAACGAATATGTGTGGCTCATCTAACCAGGTTTAATATTATTACCAGCTGCCTAAAGATATATACACACACACACACACACACATATATATATATATATATATATATATATATATATATGTATGTATATATATATATGTGTGTGTGTGTATGTATATATATATATATATATATATATATATATATATATATACATATATATATATATGTGTGTGTATGTATATATATATATGTGTATATATATATATATATATATATACATATATATATATATATATATATATATATATATATATATATATATATATATATATATATATATATATATATAAATAATATTAACCTATGCATCAGAAACTTGGAGGCTTACTAAACCCATAGAACATACTGTAAGCTATTAAAAACTCAAAGAGCTATAGAAAAAATAATGATAGGAATAACATTAAAAGAAAGAAAAAGAGCAACATGAATACGAGAGCAAACTAAAGTAGAGGATATTCTAACGTGTAAGAAAAAGAAATGGACATGGGTAGGACATATAATGAGAATGACAGATGATAGATGGACATTAAGAATAACTGAGTGGCTCTCCAGAGATTGCAAACGAGGCAGGGAGAAGAAGATAAGGCAATAGAATGACGAGAAAAAAAAAAAAAACTTTGTAAATATAAACGGGCATAAAAACACCACAAACAGACGCAAGTGGAAGGGCATGTTTGAAGTCTTTGTCCTGCAGTGGACTAGTTAAGGTTGATTATATATACATATATATACATATGTATATATATGTGTATATATATATATACATACATATATATATACATATATATATATACATATATATATATATATATATATATATATATATTTATATATATATGTATATATATATATATATATATATATATATATTTAGTAATATTACGCATATCTATATTCTTAGTTGCATATATAAGTAGCCTACAATTATACTTCACATACAGTATACATATGTAGGCTACGTACTCACGCACGCACACACACACACACACACACATATATATATATATATATATATATATATATGTGTGTGTATATATATATATGTATATATCTATATATATATATATATATATATATATATATATATATATATATATATATATATATATATATATATACATAAGGTGGATTCTCAAAGCTTAGCAGCAGAAGGATTGTCACAGCCACTGAGCTGTGTCTTTCCAGGTCTACGGGATGAGATCGATTAAAAAAGATAATTGGGGTGTTTTTTAACAATCTAATTTTGGTTTTTGTTTTGTATTTGATTATAATATATGAGAGAATTTCACGGTACTCTAAGGGAATATATCATGATTGGGGTTTCCTCCCTGTAGTTTTGCCCTCTTTAACAAGATCAATGTCTCTTAAAGCCGGAGTAGCAGCTTAGAAGAAATTCAAGTGAGAACCATATTGTATTTTGATGAACTGCTGCTTTGCAGAAAGATAACGAAAGTCAGAGAATTAATAATTCCTGGAAAGCCGAGAAGCTTCTTGACATTCTAAAAGCGCAAAGTACGGCCTACAGATTTCTACGCAAACTCAAAGAGATAGCTCCTGAAAACACAGAAGAAAACGTGGTTTCATATGTCTTAAAGGTTATTTGAACCATTTCGGTTATATGTTTTACCTCAGTTCGGATTTTATGTGACTAAGACAGAAGATATAAAATAGATAAGAAAAATGTATGCGATCTGTATTATTATTATCATTAATATTATTATTATTATTGTTATTATTATTATTATCATTATTATTATTATTATTATTATTATCATTATTATTAACTAAGCTACAACCCTAGTTGAAAAAGCACAATCCTATAAGACCCAGGCCCTTACAGGGAAAAATAGTCCAGTGAGGAAAGGGAACAAGGAAATAAATATACTACAAAAGAAGTAATAAACAATTGAAATAAAATATCCTAAGAATAGTAACAACATTAAACTTGGTCTTTCATATATAAACTATAAGAACTTAAAAAAAAAATAAGAGGAGGAGTAATAAGATAGACTAGTGTGTCCGAGTGTACCCTAAGACAGTGGAATAGCATGGTATAGAAGCTATGGCACCACCCAAGATTATAGAACAATGGTTTGATTTAGGAGTGTCCTTTTTCTAGACCTAGAAGATAAGAGGATACTCAATTAAGATGACAGGATCATTCATAGGATAACACAGGGACATACAGGGACCAGATTATGAGGGGTAATGCGCATAGAAGCGATCCCGAAATCTGCTGGATTATGGACCGAACTTGTGGAGTTCGCTTCAGCATTTTGTTATTAGTGATATTTTTACAATATCATTTAGAAAAAAAAAAAATACTGGTCTGGCCTCACAGATATTGACTCGAAACATAAAATTTGAATAAAACCTCAGACTAAGACAAGAAAATATAACACTCTGAAAATTATATAATCACTTGTTTCACTGGAGATTGAATTTTACACAACCACCCAATCTTGATAATTAGTGAAAATAGTTAACCTTTAACTCTCCAATGATTAAACTCTTCCTGAAATCACATAAAGTAACTGACAAGATTAAAATTTTTTAGCTCATACAAAGTAATCGAACAGTTAAGCCAAAATAAATGCACTTCATGTTTCGATATACACCACCCAGGGCCAGTTACAAAAAGATTATATAATACTAGTACGTATAATAACACAATAAATCATAAATAACTTTTAGAATTTTAGTAACGTTTTAACAAACTTCACACATTGGTTAGAAACTAACCATAAAAGTAAGTAAAATAGTAAAAATTATGATTATGATTATCATTTGTATTATAACTTTCAGTGAAAAATAACAAGAATCGTGTGATATTTGGCGTTTGGGCTATTTATGATTTTACAGACCAGACAAATGATGATGATTTGTTTCAATAGTTGGCATCTCACCGAGATAAACTAAATTTGAAATTTGTGAAAATCTATGGGAACTAAACAAAATGAATAAAAAATTCCACTAAATGTAATGACCAAACATATAAACAAATAGGACTAGACCGGGCACTCGGTAGAACGCATACCTTCGCCTACATCATGTTGTATATCACGAGATAGGCAATTGAATTATGAATATTTTGTCATTAATTTCATTCATATCGGATAAAAGTTGACCACGATATAACAAAAAGACATTTTGACCTTTTCGTTACCTTGACCTTGACCTTTGATCTAATCACTTCCAAAATTTAATAAAATTGTTATGGATCATGGCCAATCCTCCCACCAAATTTCATGAAATTAGGCTGAATAGTTTTTGAGTTATGCTAATCACAATTATGCATAAAGACATACAAACAAATAAATACACAAACAAGGGTAATGACATCACTCTATCATGTTGCATATCACAAGATAGGCAATTGAATCGTACACATTTTGAAATCGATGTAATAAAATCAGAAAAATTACCACGATATAGCAATAAGATATTATTGGCCCAATCACTTCCAAGATCTAATCAAAGTGTTATTGGACCATGCATGGCTAATTATCCCAGGAAATTTTATGAGATTCAGTCAAATAGTTTTTGAGTTATGCGAATCACAATCATACACAGACAGACGTACAAACATAATCCCATCAAGACCTAACCTTTGTCTCAACGAAGTTGGTGAAGGTAATACTATAGTATAGATATTGATGACGATAGCCATTTTTTTTCCTCTGCGGTATTCATGCTGAAAACAAAGTTAAAGTTAAAATCAGTATTAGAATCCTTAATGTTCGTGTCTCCATTATTCTTCATAGTTTTTTTTTATTAGAATACCAAGAATTTTATCCATGTATTTTTCCCCAACTGCAGTAGGCCACACGAATGGGAGAGGACAGTGATTTCGACATTCTTAGTCACCAAATGTTCGTTGACCCTCTGCAATGTTTCTGTACAATGCTTCTGAAGTATTATTTTGGTAATTCAAAAATATCCCTTTTTTATATCCTGGTAGATAAGTTTTTAGGGATGGCCTAAATTACAATTAGTATTGAATAAAAAGAGTATTATCCATTACTTATCATAATATGTCCTAGATGACCAAGACCTCATATAATGTTAGCAAATGTCCTAGAAATTACTTGCAATTTTGGCATAATTCCAGTTTAGTAGTGGCTGTATTTTATGGAAGTGATAAAAAAAGAAGTTTGCTACAGGTCACAAGAACAGCTCCGAAAAAACATTATAAAAACAAAACTCTTAGGCAATATGCCTGTCGTGAGGATTACCTTTGCCATCTTGTGTTACTCAATATTCTATTTTCAGAATATTGAGTAACATTATAATTGATAATGTAAAATGGTTTCACTTTATCTATGACATATTATATTTGTGGCTCGGAAATGAACATTTTGTTATTTCTTTTGGTAGACTGAATGGCTTTGTGCCGTCAATAGATTTTACTGTAGTGTTGAATAATATTCGTAACTTCAACTCTTTAGATTGCTTAATGATTAGATGTGACGACAGAAAACCAATCATCATCTCTGCTTGTGTTAATTTCTATTCAAATTGGAGTTAAAAATCAGTATTCATTTCAGAGATTTGAAAGCAATGCGGTTTGCAGCCATGAACATATTGATGAAAACTTAAACGAGTTTGGGGCTATCGGCAAGAAATGGACGTACCATGAAATTGTATTAGAAGATGTATTACGAACAACAAAAAGAAGTTATTTGACAATAACAATAGAGAAACCTATAATGCAAAAACGTACTTGTATTGCGATAGATTAGCAATTCCAACATATATCCAATTGGTTGAAAATGTCAGTGCTCGTATAGTATTTAAGAGCAATAACCCAATGAGAATATCACTCATGAAGTATTATGCTGGTTGCAAGTTCCTCGTTGATCTCTCCACAACACTGATTGTGTGCACACTACTAGATGAAGCGTAGTAGGTACAAAGGGCTGCAATCTGCAAAAAATCCAGTATCATTAGTTACCTCCTATATATGCAGCACAGCTTGCATACTTTTGCTTCTAACTTCAAGGGCCTGTATAATATATTGAGAGCAACAATGAATGTGTATAAAATATCTCCTATAATTCAAGTTGACATTTTCATTTCAGTCAGACTGATAAATCTCTTAAAAAGATAATTGAAATTCATATGAAGTATGTGAGATATAATCAGAGTAATAGCGCAATGTTTAGTCATGTTAGAGGTCAAAATCATACTATTAATTGGTCACGTAAAATTTGGAAATCAAATCGCTTGAAATTACATATAAAAGTCAGACTATATATCAGTTTAGTGAGATCGGTGGTACACTGTGGACATGAATATTAGTATGACAATGAAACAATCTCTAATAGATTTAGTAGATTTGAGAACAAATCCCTCAGACGGATATTGGGAGTTAAATGGCAGGACAGGATTAGAAATGAAACTAAAGAGAGATTACTCGAGTGCCATATGTGGATGAGATCATGATATGGGGTAGATGGAGATGGTTTGGGCATGCTCTTTGCACTCCCCAAGAGAGATTAGTTCACCCAACATTCAGCTTGGCTTCACAAGCTACTAGAAGTGTACTAACCGTGTGTCACACAATTGTACATAATTATTTTGTATATATTATGCTTGTATCTGCGCTCTTCCCTCGCACTAAAAAGAACCTGAATGATCATGTCTCCGTTTTGCTCTGTAACATTGTCTGTCTCTCGAACAGGTCATGTCCTGTTGCCTTGAGGTTTTGTATATAAAGAAGAGTGTTCCTTAATAAAGTTCAGTTGATTGCATCCTGCCTTTGAGTTCACAACTCCTCTCTCGGCCCGTCACAGAAGAGTTGGAAAACCCAGGCCTATATGGGTGAGGACTATGAAGCGCGAAGTAGGAGATGAAGAATCTAGAAGTATTGAATTAATAGCTCAAGATAGAGACGACTGGCGAAATCTAACCGAGGCCCTTCGCGTCAATAGGCGTAAGAGGAGATGATATATATATATATATATATATATATATATATATATATATATATATATATATATATATGTATATATATACATATATATATATATATATATATATATATATATATATATATGTATATATATTAGCATGTAAAATATATTCATATGAATCTGCATGTATTATGAGATATGTATGTATACATACCTGTGTTCTGGTCAGAATAAGCACTCAGTTGTTGTTTCTGCTGTCTATTGCTTAAATGGGCACACGGAAAACGACTCTATACGGCGAACCCTTGCATTCAAGACAATCAACAGGTTTATACAGTCACGCCTCATAATATGATGCGCCAGGGACTCTAAAAAATGTTGACATTACTAAAACTGTGAAAATCTCCTTCAATGGAAAATTCCACGTTCCGCTGATATTACAATTCCTTCACCCCTCTTTTTTTTTTTTTTTTTATAAATATTGGTTAAACATAATGCGTATCAATGCAGTGACAATATGGATTTGACCCTCTGTCTAGAGGGTCCAGGAGCACCAACCCTAGTTCCTAAAGGTGTGCGCATGTCCTCAGAAGTTGTCAGTTATGGTATATAGATGACGGTGCGTGGCAGGATGCTGAACTCCTACATAAAGAAAAATTCCATGTATAATTAAATTGATAAATGAAAAAAATCATAAAACTCAACACATGAAAGCCAAAAAAGAGTTCTCTTGCCTGAGTGTATACTCGAACACACTATTCTATCTTTTTTTTCTTTTTTTTAAATGGTGTGTTGGGCAGACTTAATAGAAGGGCCATGGATGCCTGGTGGTTTATCAAGCGGTTGTCTTTTCCTTATCTCTTTCTTTTTCTTTTCAAAACCATCCTTACTGTCTTTCCTTCAGTTAAAGTAGCTATCCTAGAGGGTATGTAGCCTTGCATGGTGTATTGGCTCCGCCATGTTGACCAGTTTTTTTCCGTCTTTTTTTTTTTATAGTCTATGGGTTTGATCAATCACTTTATTTATATTTCCTTAAAACAGATTGCTTTTGTTATCATTCTTGTTAATTTAGTTGTTAAGTATGATTTATCTTTTTTATTACCATTAATACTTATGCTGTCTGGAGACATTGAGCGAGATCCGGGACGTCCTAGATTTACTCAATGTTGTGTACTGTATTGCAATATTTATGGTCTTCATGCAAATATTCAAGACATTACAGTTGCGTCTAAACAGTATGATATTCTTTTGTGCTCAGCTATTTTGGTTTCTATTATGAGGCATTCATCTGAGCTCCTTATAACTGTTTTCAAGAAGCCAATAATTTTGAAACAGAAATGGCGGTGTATATTAGGACTGAATACCTTACTTCTTATAAGTCCTACTATGAATGTGGATGCCATGAGATTTAGGTAATAAAAGTTTGTGGCAGGCGTGACAACTTCTATTTGTGTTCGATCTACCGGAATCCTGACATGGATGATGCTATCTTTGATTGTCTTCTTACCATTATGGCTAAGATAAAAGAAGATGATAGAAAGGCCTCTTTTGTCTTTGTTGGTGATTTCAAAGCTCACCATAGGGAGTGGCTAAATTGTTTCTCCTACCGATTGGCTTAAGAGCCTTAGACTGAATTAGGATGTAAGCAAATCATAAGTGAAGCTACTAACAGGTCTGGTAACTGCTTTGACCTCACATACACTGACCCCCCTGGCGTTATAACAAGTACGATTGGTTCTCCAGTTGTGACATCTGATTATGCCTTGATTTCAATAGTAGTGAAGACTGAGCAGCTTGTCCCTGATGTATCATACTCATGTGAGATTTATATGAAATCTCAAGCCGACTGGAATGGGATTTTGAGTGATCTTTTGGTCTTGAATTGTTCACAATTGTTTAGTAGTGTTGAGCCTGTTGTCTCTTTGAATGAGAATTTAGTTAACATAATTTATAGGAGTATCCCTTCTCGTGTGCTAAGATACCAAGTGAAGGACAAATCTTGGTTCAATGGTGATTGTAGACTTGCTTATTTGGAGAAGCAGGAGGCCTATTTTTGGAAAGGTAACAGATCAAATTTGACTTGGAATTACTATACTCAGCTTAGAACTTTTGCTCAGAGAGTTTATGCTTCAGCTGAAAAGGATTAGAATTTACCCATAAAAGAAACCCTTTCTGATACAACCTTGGAACATAAGTGGTGGGCTACCCTTAAATGTGCACTCTTGTGTGATGCAACAGTTCCTTCTTTACTTAAACGAAATGGCTCTGTCAATCAGTGTCCAAAGGAAAAGGCAACCCTTTTGGCTGATGTGTTTGACAGTAAACTGAATAATAAGAAACTTGATCTTCCTCATTTCTGTTTTCCTGAGGCTAAACTAACTAGTTTAGCTTTTCGATCTCATGAAATTAAAGCTCTCTTGATGGACCTTGATTCGTATGGAGGTGTAGACCCAAATGGTATTTTTCCTCTGCTTCTTGTGAAGACTGCAGATTTCTTATCTCTAAAGTTATTTTTTTTTTCTTTTGCAAGTTAGCAAGAAGAGGAGCTTTTAGCACTTGTTGGGAATGGGTAATATTACTCCACTATGTAAATGTGTTTGTAGTAGCTCAAGTCCAACTGATTACCGCCCAATTTCCATAATTCCCATATTATCTTAAGTTTTTGACCGTCTTTTGGCAAAACATATTAAAAGGTTTGCTGAAGGTAATCATCTGTTCCCTAGTTTGTAATTTGGTTTTCGTAAAGGCCTTGGAGCATGTGATGCCCTTCTTATAATCTCCAATGCTGTACAGAAATCCCTTGATTGTGGTCGGGAAGTTCGTATGATTGGCCTTTATTTTAGTGCTGCCTTTGACCATGTTAATCATGAGGCCCTTGTTTTCAAACTCAAACAGTTGGGAGTGGGTGGGTCGTTTCTTAGCATCATTATTGACTTTTTAATTAATAGATCGCAAAGAGTTGTTATTGATGGGCACCGTAGTGAACAGAGGAATGTGATATCTGGTGCTCCTCTGTATGACTCTTTTAAAATGTTAGGGGTGACTCTCGACAACAAATTTACTTTTGAGAAACACATTAGGTCTGTCTTCTTCAATTGCACAAAAAATTAGCTTATTGAGAAAGTTTTTTAAGATTTTTGGTGATCAATCTTTTCTGAGGTATTTTAATTCTTTCATTCTATCCATGACCCAGTACATACCCAAATCTGCTGGCTCTTGCTTATGTTTACTTGGATGTAGTCTTTAAATAAACACGATCTCCCATGAACACTGATGTGTTTGGTTCAAAATTGACCATTATATATTTTTTCAATGTCTTTCTTTGACTCTTTCTAAAAATATTCCAGAGGTACTCATCATTCTTCATAACAAGTTTATAAGGTACATGTTGTAATGTCCCATTGTACAGTTTAGTACCGCTTCAGGATTCATCATATGCTTATGTTGCAATATGGGATCCTGATCATACAAGAGAAAGAAAGACATTTCTATTATACATGCATTGTATGCAATATCTAAAGCCAATTCGACTCATCAGCCACTAAGGAACGTAAAATTTGCACCACCTCCGTTTTATGAGATTCCACCAAACGATTGTTAGACTGTGCAGTGGGCTACTTCACCATGTTCGTGACCACTTGCATCACCAAGTTTATAAATTCTATTTTTGCTTATTAGGACTTTTCAACACATAAATCTAGTAATGAAGGAACATAGTGATGGACAATAGATTTTCTGTTTTATCAAATGTAGCGTAAGTATGATTGTACCCAGCAAAGGAATCCACAAACACAAATATATTTGTGTGGAGTCGTGCCCAAAGGAAAAAGATCTCACAACATCTATATCCACTCTATATTTTAACAGGCACCGTAGGTCAGTTTCGAGCTTCTGGTACTGTGGGTCAACATTCTTTAAAGCAGTTACAGGCATATAATAACTTCATAATAGTCTCTGATATTTGTATATCTTCCTATAAATAGGACTTACTAGACCATTTTGAAGTTCTTTCAATCTCCAAATGCCCGGCATATGGACTCACATGAACGATATATGGATGGCTCGATTATCTAAAGAGGAAGGAAGGACCACCCGTGCACAATATTCATCTTCTCTTTTTCTATGCATAATACAAGATGTTGTTTTCTCTGAAAAATATTCCTAGCCACACATTAAAGAAAGCAGTGAAGTTGTCAGATTCTCCCCTTACTACTGCTTTCACTTGCTCTATTCATTCCTTCATTTTCTGTCCTAATAAACTTATTCATCCTAACCACACACACACAATATAGACACCCCTGCCCATCTCCTCTATCACCCACATATTTCTCTCTCTCTCTCTCTCTCTCTGGCAACTCCAATTTTCTTCCTGCAGATGGCAAGTACTTCCCCACTTTATATTCACCTATATCCTAGGATTAACTAGTCTAAGATCTTAGGTTGTTTGCACTTCCTTTATCTTTTGTGACCTTGTGGTTTCTCCTATCACTGCTCTTCTTCAGAGGGCATTAGCTACTATACTAGCTTTGCCTGCTATATGGTCAAAACCACATATGTTGAATACTAACAACTGTTCAATCACCATGGCTTGTCTAGTAGTTAGGTCCCCTTTCCAAAGCAAATTTTGCAGGGACCGATGATATATACGTAACTAAATTGGATAAAGGAAAAAAAATACAAGTAGGCCTACCCATGTCTTTCCAGGACCCACAGCTGCCAGCGGTAGGCCTGACAGGAGTTATGGTATCAAGACTCCAGGGCAGAGCACTCCATTCCTAGGTGTCCCTCATTCACACACTGCCGAAACACTGATATCCCCCACCCCCTTTGCTGACCCTGAATACTTGCCTTTGATTGTAAGTGCATATCTGGAACTGGCATGTTGTTT
>NC_090744.1:43586031-43621031 GCF_036898095.1 Palaemon carinicauda
TTTATAGCCCTCTATGGATTACATTGAACACAGCTTGTGTTAATCTCACAACTGTTGTTACTGATTTTAGCCTCAAGGCAGGCAGCTGTGTGTTATTATGGGCTAAATCAAATCCTATTTAAACCATATTCCAGTGTAGTAAGTGATGGATTCGTGTATGGATATTTTTTCTCTGTTGTTGATCTCGAAATGGAAAATTATTGAAAAACTGTGTCATAAAATGTTTAAGAATTTTACCTGAAATGTATCATAAAGAAAAAAATAAGACCTCGCAACATAGTCACCTGTACATTTCCATTCGGTTTATATAAGACTTCTGCCCCTTTGTCATAGCTCCATTCTTTCTTATTACTCATTTCATCAAATGACAAAACAGCAATACCTAGTAATCGAGACTTCATACCATCTTTAAAGTCCTCTGGTTTAATTGAATCGAGCTAACAGAAGCTTACACAACGCAACGTTAATTCTGTCTGCACGACAACATGAATGTTGGTAATTTAAATTTGAGCTTTTATTTTTCACGTGCATAGCATCCAAATACTACGAAGTTACTATGCATTATCACTGACAGAATATATGAATAAACAAAAAGATATATGGACACAAGGAGTTCTATTGTTATATTGCATCTATGGGTGCAGTCAAAACATTTTAAGAGCAAACTCGGAGCCCAGTAGCGGCATTGCCAGTTCTCTTGGGTCATTTTCAAAGCACACCTGGCTTGACCGCTTTGATCCATGGGCGAGCCAAGAAAAGGAGAAAAGGGTCAGCTGATAAGTCATTCACCCGGATTTGAACGGTCTAAGAATATAATCTTTTAATTTGATACTCTCTCCAAATTGTTTCCTTCGCTCTTTTTGTTTGCAACCACGTGGTGACAAGTTGAAACTCCTAAATATAACAAAAAGCAAAATTGTTATAAAACGATTATCATACTAACAGAAATAATCTTAATTTTGATATCAAATGAATTCAGTTCTCAATTCTGATTGATTATTAAAAGACAGGATTCTTTACAAAGGAATTAATTAACTCTGTTTAATATGGTATATTTACATAGGTGATTTTATTGTTTTAGAATTTATTGATTTAATCGACAATTTTTTTTTTTACAACAAAGGTTGTGTTAGCAAACGTGGTTATGGAGACCGTCAGATGAAGTTAGTGCTATCACAAAAGATTCACGAATTAGTTAATTCAAACCATTTTCATGTCTTCCTTTTTAATGCTATCAGTATGCTTAATAGCCTTGACCCAATTTTCCTTGCAAATCTGAAACAAAGTCGTTTTTTATATGTTGGTTGTATCTGTGATACGTTTGATTGCTTGGTCAATCCCAAATTTAACAATTTCATTATCATTTTCCCATTTAAAAAAACCGATAGACATTCTATGCCATTTTTCTTTCTTCTGGGCGAAAAACACGACGCTGAGAACTTACCATGGTTTTTACAGAAGCCTATTGTGCAAGACAGTGAATGAGGAAGCTAATCTTCATGCGTTTAATAGTGAACTGACCCAGTGAAGATGTGGTAACGTGTATGCCATATCTCCTAGTTTGTCATTTTCCTTTCATTGTCTCAGTGAAGCGAAAGCATCGGGGTTACGGAGAATCGGCACCGCCGCGAATGAGTTTTGGTGATAGACACCTTAAGCTGCGCGTTTGCTGCCCTTGTTCAAAAGATATACATATATATATATATATATATATATATATATATATATATATATATATATATATATATGTGTATGTATATATATATATATATTATATATATATATATATATATATATATATGCATTTGTATGAATAATAAAATAATCAACACCATTTATTCTGAGTGTTTTTTGTGTCAATTTCTCCAGGCATATTGCCGCCTGAAGCTCATGCACCTAAAGCACATGAATGGAATCTATTGGCGATAACAAAAAAAAAGAAAAAAAAAGAGAAAAAAAAAATCTCCACAATCACGCGCACTCTGAAATAAAATGAAGTTTTACCTCGCCGTTTTCACTAAACCTTAAATGAGAGTCTGTAACTTTAAATATTGTGTATTAGGGAATTATATGAAACGTTAGGTCTTAAATACGAAAATATCAACAATCACACGAACACTGAAATAAAATAAAATTTTACCTCGCCTTTATCACAAATCCTTAAATTACAGTCTGACTTTTAACGTCTCATATAATTCACTAATACACAATATTTGGTCTTAAATGCAAAATTAAACTACTTTTCCTACTGCTATGAAGCCAGCAATAAATGCAAGATACATATTTGCGATGTCACATGAATTATTTATCATTCTGGTGAGGGGGTAACTTGAAAACAGAGGGGGTAACTTGAAACCGGTTTCAAACTACCCCCCAGTAATCTGAAACCGGTTTCAAGTTACCGGGGGTAGTTTGAAACTGGGGGTAACTTGAAACCTTTACACCGGTACTTGATGTTAAAGGTAGGTCATGGGCAGTGATTGTTTGCACTAGGTTAATGTTCTACTTGACAATTTTATGGTGTATAAACAAACATATTCTTCTCTTTTTTGCATGCTAGATGTACTCATAACATCACAGAGCACATGATGACATAGCTTAGAGGCCTCAAATTAAGTAATATGGCAGAGTCAGTATCAAACAAGAATCTAAAAATGGTTGATTTTCTGCTAAGCTTTATATGTCAGTTGAGCAGCAAACAAAAAGATTATACAAACTATGTGCTTCATCTTGCTTTGCCTTCAGTAGAGAAAATAGTTACAACCACTGATGTTCGATGTTCATATGGGGAAACAGAGTTCTCTGTACTGAAGTGTTGCATTATAGGTTTGTCTGCCGATGAAGTGTTACAGAATGGTATATCCTACCACAAGACATGCTATAAGGATCTTGCACTTAAAACATGTATTGGACCAGCTAGGATCAGACATGAGAAAGGACAAGCAACAGACAGTGCCAGTTATGTAAAACAGAAGACAAAAGGACAGTCACCAAAACCTTAAGCTACATCTAAAAGTGCTTCTACGTCACAGCGATCTACAAACATTCATATTTGACAAGGAAATGTGTCATTTGTTAGGAAGATAAAGCAGACAAATTGCATGATGTTGCAACTGAAAATATGGGAGCTCAATTGAAATCCATTGGCCAACAGAGAGACAATGAACTCCCGAAAATCAGATTCAGCAATGTTGTAGGTTCATCCGATCTCCTTTCAGCAGCTGCTGAAGATATGAAATATCACCATCTGTGTTTAAACCATGCAAAGCGAGACATAGAAAAAGCTAACCGACTTCTGAAACATCGGTGATGTCGTTACAAAAACAATTGAAATGTTTGAATCCAAAATATCAGATAATCTGAAGGTACTGCAAACAAAATACAGTGTTTCATCGGAAATTACATGTATTTCCAGACCATCCTCTAGTTTGTGCAAGATACCAGACAACGTGACCTATTGCTACACATGCAGAGTCTAGAATCACTAACGAAGTAGTCCTTTGCCCATTATTATTTAAACTATGCGTGCCTTCTACTAATGTGCATTTCCACAATGCAACAGACGCAACAGCAGCATCCTGAGATCTGGGCACAGAATATGATGGGGACATTTGTGTCACCAAAGGTGTTGCTGGATCAACATTAATTATCCCGAAACATGGGATTGAACAAGAGAATTGTGAACAAGGTTATTAGAGGCATAACTGGAATAATGCACAAAGAAATATCACTGCCAAATACTTTCTCATTGCACCTGAACTTTCAAACATACAACAGGAATTAGAGAGACATCAATGCACTCGCAATAATGAGAAGAGAACAGAGCATCACGATCTTATTGGGGCAAAAATTCAGTATATTGACACAAAATGTAGTCAAATTCACTGCAGTGTTTCACAAGCATGGAAACCCTTTTGAATCTGCTAATGAGGCTGAGATATGCAACCTACTCACCAAAGCAGTCATGAATGAAACTGTTACCAATGACATCTTCCAGTGTGATGAGACTGGACAACATATGTTTGAAAGTTTTGAAAATGAACACCTAACAGAAAGAAAACTCTCAGTGTGGGACAAAATGTCTAAAAAGAAACAGAACTTTCGAAAGTGCTAATACAATGGCCGAAATTAGAATTGGAGACAATGTGGTGCAAATCGAAGAAGAGCGAGTTCTTTTGCAACGCTTCATTGTTACTTCCAGTAGACCAGACCTGGACTGCAAGGAGTGCATTGGAACTTGAGTTTAGTGTGGTTCCTTGATTGCTGTTTGCTTCAGATGGATCCTTCCTCCTGACATATGATAAGACTTCAGTATTCAATCATCTTGGGAAGCTGGATACAACACAACAGGTCTAACCTACCAGGAATAGGGCAACTAGAAGTGAACTATCTGATAACCAAGAAATGCAAGTAGCCTTACAGGTGGCAGACACAGCAGTGGAACATGTACATGTGGGTCCAGCAGGTGAATCATCATCCCACAATGAGATCATCATTGATGGAATGGCCGTAGTAAATTCAGTTACCAAAACGGAACAAATAAAAACAATCCAAAACTTTTCAAATGCTTTTCTGCAGATAATCTGTAACATGGCTGCACATTATGATGAGGTTAGATTGGTGTTTGATTGGTATATGAAAACATCACTCAAGAAAAAGTTGAGGACAAAGAGGACAAAGGGAAAGTTAAAATATTACCATGTGAAGAACAGTACTTTGATCCAGAGTATTTCCCTGAAAGACTTTCTCTCAGAAATCTGTTGACAGAACAGAAGAATCATGCTTTAAAGCATTCATGTCCTGTGGTGAAAAAATCCTGGATGCATTAGCCCTGCTCGGGAGTGACAACGAACTGCTCACTGATGCATGCTCTCATTTGGAATTCTGTATTATTCCAAAATAAATGAGCTCTGCCAATTCCTCTACAGTACTCCAATCATACAGCTGAAGGAGAAAACCTCCCACTAACTTTTGTTTTGCTGGGCTTGCACATCCGACGGGCACACTACATATTCATGACTTGGAAATAGGCTACTGTCTTCCAGGAACAGCTGCATTTGGTTGGACATTTGATGCAGGTTCAAATCACTTCTCCACCAGCTTCTGAAGCAGTATTGCACCTCATAAAGTGTGGACGTGTGACGGGCCGAGAGAGGGTTGTGAAACTCAAAGGCAGGATGCAATCAACTGAGTACTTTATTAAGGAACACTCTCCTTTATATACAAAACCTCAAGGCAACAGGACATAACATGTTCGAGAGACAGACAATGTTACAGAGCAAAACGGAGACATGATTATTCAGGTTCTTTTTAGTGCGAGGGAAGAGCGCAGATACAAGCATAATATATACAAAATAATTTATGTACGATCGTGTGACACACGGTTGGTACAGACGCCAACGTGGATGAGAAGGAAGATGCAGCGGTTGCAGAAACAGTATCCCATATACGGAAGTTTCCATAAGCTGACTATTCAATCAGGGATAATTGAGAACTGTGAAGATTTGGTGTTATTATTTATGACATTCATGAATTAAATGAATTTAATTGATATCCCTTGGTAAAACTAAGTACTTGAAAGACAAGCATTTATTCAGTATGACTTACCGCATTTTCGTATTTAAATTACTTAAACAAGATGGAACAGTAATTAGACTGCGTCTTTGCATTTGGATATGGTCGTTAACTTGCTAATTATGTATTCTTTGCGATAAATATGTCTTACGTGATATTTAGTTTCGTAATTACAAAAACGTTTGGCTCTATAACGTTCACAAAGTTATAACCTAAAATTATGGGTGTGTAGCGAACATATCTGGGGCCATCTTGAAATTTGATAGGCAAATGAGTTCATTAGTTTCTTTGTCCCCCCGCCCCAAAGCACATTTAAACACCTTATTTGTAATTGTATCATATGTGCTTGCAAAGTTATCTCATTATTCGTGTGTTTTTGCCATTTTTGCCTTTAGAATGTTCAGAAAAACTTTCATTCAAGATCAAATGAGTTTTTGCTTTTACCAAAAGAAAAAAGAAAATACATGAAATTACAAATGAGCCTACGCTATATAGGCTAGACTGACATAAAACAATCATAAACAGACAGGATTGGAAGGACATGTCTAAGGCCTTTGTCCTGCAGTGAACTCGCTACGGCTTTATATATAAATATATATATATATATATATATATATATATATATATATATATATATATATATATATATATATGTGTGTGTGTGTGTGTGTGTGTGTGTGTGTGTGTGTGTGTGTCTTTTATTCTAAACAATCCAAATTCTGTTTTTTTTTTTTTTTAATCCAATAAGTTGTTCTCACGCAACCATAAATGTATAATTGCATTCCAATAATCCTGCATATTCTTATTTTGAATGCCATCTCTCTCTCTCTCTCTCTCTCTCTCTCTCTCTCTCTCTCTCTCTCTCTCTCTCTCTCTCTCTCTCTACTTGTATTCGTAGTCAGTGTGTTTGATAAAGCATTCGTAAATTAAGTGCGCCAAATCTGATAAAAGAACACAAATCCTGGTTTGCTTAAAGTCTACCCGTGGCGCATCAGTTTATGAAATGAAGAATCATATTTGTTTCACATAGAAATAACTTAGAGGGACGTCTCTTAGGATAATGTCACTTTCTTTCAGGTTGCACATGAAACGGGGTAATGTGGTGATTAATGTGAAATGTGTTATTCTCATTAACTTCTCTCATGAAACTTGCTATTTTCATTTGCCCGAATCGTTTGATTTCTGTATGAATTTTGTATTAGATTTTCAAGATTCTTAAGTAAAACATTTGATTTCTTTTATTCTAATGGGATAGAAAGCATCTATTTCATGAAAATTATTCCCAACAGAAAATTTGGGAAATTTGTATATTTTGTTTGTAAAAGAGAAGTTTCATTTACGTTTTATGATAGATACTTATAAGACTTAGCTTTTACATTGAATAAGAGATTTTAATGTATTTCTTAAATAAAATTAGGGTTTTTCTGTGAACATTCTTAGTGTATTGCAATGTCAAAATTTCATCGTTCTCCCAGTCTCCTTTATTCTGTCAACTTAACTTAAAACCACGCGCGTTTCCAGTGCATGCAAAATTGCGTGCATCGACTGGCTCTTTTAGCTTGCAATACGACGTGAAGCATTATCTCGAAAATTGTTACGAAACCCTGAATGATGTGGAAATACAGGGTTCCCTCTTCTGAGGTATAATAACACGATGATTTGCTGATGTTTCAAAATAAAACTTTGCTTTCTTGGTATTTCGAAAATTACGAATTCAAGAAAGTGTGGTTGGGGCCTGTTATTTACTTGTGTGTGTATATATATATACAGTATATATATATATATATATATATATATATATATATATATATGTATATATATATATATATATATATATATATATATATATATATATACATATATATATATATATATATATATGTATATATATATATATATATATATATATATATATACACACACACGTGTATATATATATATATATATATATATATATATATATATATATACATATGTATATATATATATATATATATATATGTGTGTGTATATATACAGTATATATATATATATATATATATATATATATATACTGTATATATATATATATATATATATATATATATATATATATACACATATATATATATATATATATATATATATATATGTGTGTGTGTGTGTGTCTGTGTGTGTGTGGATATATACACACACAGTATATTTCTGAGTCGGGGTACCTTGATATGGTGAAAGTGTTTGTCTATCGCCATGATCAGCAAAGCTGTATACTATTAGTCCAGGGACAGTGAGATGAACCCTGCATTAGGGTATATACACTCGGTGTACTAGTAAAGAATCTGACGGATGCCACTCTGGCACCACTGGGCATTTTTTTTTTTACTTATAAAAATTCAAAATGGTAGCTGGGCCATATTCATCACTATGGCAATGTGCACGAAATAAAAAAGGATCCGTGCTTCAACTTCTATCATAAAAACGTCTGTAAGTTTTATTTATTATAACCAATCACCATGACAATACAAGGACACAGTATCCGAGAAAAGGCTACCAAAAATGTATGAAATAGCATATAACAGCAACCAAATGTATGATGCTGGCAGTGTCTATAACATTCATCAATAAGTTCCCACGACCCTTCTCCAAAATATTCAAAATAAAACTCTCTACGATCTACCACAATATGTAAGCTTTAAACATGTACCCCCGTAGCTCAAACCCGAGATCTATTAATCCAGATCATCCTCACTGTCTATTTCAAGAGGATCATCGAACATGTTCTTAACTGTATGTTCATTGTTGCACTTGTCCTCTGCTTGGCAGCCGCAGAATGCGGTGCAAGACATCTTTGTACTCTTACAACTGCACTGCTTACTACATGATGCACTGCTTGTGCATCCACATGCCGCAACTCTCATCAGGTCTGAAGGTGCTGCAAGCCTATACAGTGTTACTGGATAGGGGGGTGGGGACCCCATCTCGGTATATTTATAGATCAAGAATAAATGGCCGAAGAGTTCAGATAAAAACACACACACTTTTATCAAAGACGCAATGGAGGAGAAGATGGCATAGTACATAACCGCCTGTCCAAGCAGGCCTGTAAACCTGCAAGAGAAAATCAGTAAAGACAGTTAGTTTTCCACCAGCGTCTACTTAGTTCCCTCTCATGTGTCTGGTTAAATAACACATGTATATATCAACTACAAAAGACATTTAATATTGAATTCAACTTTGGGAATATATATTCACCGGAAATTCTTTTATGATAAATGCCTCTGGCTGAGGAAGGACTCTGAATCGAAACAATGTCAAAAGTAGACTACCAATGAGCCATCAAAAGAGAGAGCTTCGAGTCTTTGCCCAGCCAGAAGCATTTATCATAAAAGAATTTTCAATGCAGTTTGCCTCCATCAACCGTAGGGGTAAGACATTTTCATAACTGCCGTGTACTCGAGGATAGTGCCCCTGAGGTGTTTAAAACCTTTCTTCGACTTCACGTCACCGACATTGTTCTGGCCTCTCTTTCAATGGTAGCATCGCTAAGTTTGCGTGTTACACTTCTTTGCGGTAATAATTCAAGAAACGTGAACTCTATGATGCAAAATGAAGATTAAGATTCAAGACAACAGCCCCAAGCTTCACAATGTGCCAAATAGACGGCAAAGGCTATAAACAATGTATAGGCGCCACTAGGGCCAGAGTTCACGTAGAAAACCATGCTAATTCAGCGTTCTTGTTAATGAAGAGGAATGTCACTTAGGTAAATCCAAGACTGAGAGCAATACTGTTTTTTTTTTTCCTAGATGAACAGTTTGAAGGGATTGACCCGCCCTACTGAAAATAATGCCAAGAAAACTATAAAAACAAAACATCTGGACGTAACAATGGTAGAATACAGAAAAGAATTTAAAGTCAGCATTGAGATTAATTATTGGTCTTAAGAGGGGTGTGTGATAAAAATCCCAAATATTTCTCATTCTATGAAAATGAAGGTTGAAACACCAAAGATGGCAAAGAGTGGCATATACTGTAGAAGCTGGCCATTTTATAGCCTACCAATACATCCCAAGCCAATATATTGAACAAGGTATGGTTGTGAAATTGTCATCTTATTATAAATGTTCTTCTTATGAGCATCTGTATAAGGTATGTTCTTAAGATAAAAACTTCAAAATATGCTTTGAATGCTCATCATATGACCATACATACAAGGAATGTACAGAAAATGCAGAGAAATATGTCAACTGTAATGATAAAGGCGAACAGAAATGCAACATTTATTACGAACAATGGTACAAATTATGTCAAAGTAAAGCTACCTATACGTGGAATTGTCAGATTTCAGCAAATAGCCTTCTAAACAGTATACAAGGAGATACCAGAATTGCAACAATAGCAAATATAGCAGTAAAAATTACGGCTGCATAAAGGAATATTATTCTATTCCTAAATAATAAACAGCATATCAGCAGATAACATTTATCAACGATGCATTTCTCTGAAGAAACAATAAATAAGGTAGGAATCAACATGAAGAGAAATAAAAGACAAGAAAACTTTACAAGAAGAACAGGTGAATTTCAAACAACTCGGGATATACAGACAGAGAGTACTATATTGGATCCCTCTCTCTGGTTATGGCTCATTTCATCTTTGCTGACACATACACAGAATAGTCTGACTCATTCTTTACATATTCTCCTCTTTCCTCTTACACCTGACAACAATGAAATTAACAAACAATTCTTCTCTTAAGAGGTTAACTACTGCACTGTAATGGTCCAGTGGCTAATTTCCTCTCGGTAAGAGTAGAAGAAACTCTTTAGCTATGGTTAGCAGCTCTTCTAGGTGAAGAACACTCCAAAATCAAACCATTGTTCTCTAGTCTTGGGTAGTGCCATAGCATCTGTACCTTGTCTTCCACTCTCTTGGGTTAGAGATCTGTTGCTTGAGAGTACACTTGAGCACACTATTCTATGTTGTTTCTTTTCCTCCTGTTATTTTGAAGTTTTTATTCTCTTGTTATCCTCAAGTTTTTATAGTTTACACTGTATATGAAAGATTTATTTTAATGTCAAAATTGTTCTTAAGCTTCTCTTGTAGTTTTTCCCTATTTACTTTCCTCACTGGGCTATTTTCTCTGTTAGAACCCTTAGGCTTATAGAATCCTACTTTTCCAACTAGGAGATAGTCCAGGAGACGACTGAACAGAGGACGATTTTGCACATGAAAATTAACCAAATTCCGACTAAAACTTAGCAATTCCTTTATCAGGAGATATAAGAAATTTGAAAAACACATTATCAATCAATCAACAGGAGAAATTCAAGCCTCAATACAAAGCCTTACAGGTCTCTCCAACTCTCCCATTTTGCAAAATCCACAAGATTAACTTCAGCATCAAAATTACTACGCCAGTAGCCAAGAATACCAGAAAAAAAGACAACTCTTTGTAAAACAAGTAATTAGCGGATATATAGAATAACAATCACAATATTGAGTAAAGTAGCTCAATACAAAGGATAATCAATGGAGGAAAGGGAAATGGGAGAGAGAAAATACACCAACAAGAAAATAGATAACAGATGGCGTAGTAGTATCTTCATATGTTCTTCGTGATCAAACATTTTGTTAATAAAAAAAGGTTCTTATAGTAAACACAATTAGTCGAATTTAATGTCAATTTATTGTAAAATCATAATTATGAGAGTTAATATAAAGATTAAGATTAAGAAAAACTGACAATTGCATCTTAATAGAATTCAAACTACGAAAGAATACTAAAAAATAACATTTAAATTATACAATTCACTGTATGTATATGTTGCCAAATCATTATTGTACAATGCTGATTTTAAGACCAAAGCAAGAAAAATGTACCTTTGTATAAATTGTTAGATAAACCCCACTTTACATCACTCTTAACCTCCCAAACTATTCCATACCATGGTTAGGTATCTAACTGACCTCATTCTGGAAAGATATTACCAAGGTTGAATTCGAAAATAAATATCATTTGTGGTTGATATACAGATCTACCAATTTAATGTGTTTTAGTGATCTCTCTCTCTCTCTCTCTCTCTCTCTCTCTCTCTCTCTCTCTCTCTCTCTATATATATATATATATATATATATATATATATATATACAACGGATTTTGAGTGAAGCGAAAAATTTATTTTTGGGTGAGATGGCCATGTCGTCCTGATGGAAGGTTCCTAAGGGTAACTTCCTAAGGGATATTTGACTACAGTGATATTCCCAGACAATTTACCTTTATGTCTCCAGAATTCTAACTCCTGGCGTGAACATCCTTAAATTTCTATCAAGGATATTGCATAATATCAGGGGACGTATTCTTGACAGGCCACATAGCAATATGCACCCCGAATAGTGTTTACGCTTCGAGGGGGAAAGTGGCAGAATAGAAGGGGAGCCGTATCAAGGTTACCCTAGTTTTCATACTATTATTGAGTATCACAACAGCGCCATATTCAATATGGCGGACATTCCTTGTAGCATTGAGCATGGTGCTACAGATACAGTAGTTCGAGAGGGAAACTGTGAAGCTCTTTTCTATTAGAAAAGAAGGGTGGGTCCATCAGGACGACATGGCCATTTCACCCAAAAATAGATTTTTCGCTTCGCTCAAAATCCATTTTTTGGGCTCAAGCCATGTCATCCTGATGGAAGCATACCAGAGAATTAATGTATCTGTCGAATTTCATCAGTGCCATAACCTTGGGACAATATTTCCATGGTCATTAGGACAATTTAAGACAAATAACGTTACCATTATCCGTCATCATCACTAATCATAAACGATGTTAGTGCTTCCTGCCCCCTACAGGGAAGAGTCATTCTAGACGGTAGAAACGAGGCCTCAAGGTTAGCATATATTGTATGAACAAACATAAGTATACACTGAATATACAAACAGTCTCATGGTTTGTATATATTGCCGAATCAGTATCAGTGTTCAATATATCCATTGTTTGCAAGCATACAATGATATGAAATATACTTACATCAGTAAGTCAAAGAACTCTGGCATCTTAAACATATAATTGTCGGGCGATTTAGGACGCAAATACATTCTAATAGACATTTATTTCTAACAAATGGCTAAATGAATTAACATGTAAAACAAACGTGGAATGATAAAGGAATTATACTTGCGACGTATACGGAAATTATTTTTCCCTTTTTCAGTAGGGAAGAAACGATGAGTGCCACTCTCAGACTGAAGAAAAGTTTTAATAACTTTCTCTTTAAAATTTCCGTACCTATTATATTCTATCAGCACTGTGTATTACATACACACGGCACTAGTGCTATCTGTATAATTCCACATCTGAGATATTGAACAGAGTTAGTGTCACGCTAGTAACACTTATCTAAAAGGGGATCACACTAAAAGTGCTGACACCTTCTCCCTTTAATTGACAGTCCCAATCAATTAACTGTTCATCGCAGAATTAAACGGCAGGTTTTAATACACTACCTGCTGCCACCACATAGTGCTTCAGTTCGTGGACCTGCTTAGCATAGTGTTTGTAGAACACCCTGCTTGATTTCCATCCAGTATATGAGCGAAGACGCTCAAAGTCCATATACTGAAAAAAGTTCAGTGATGAAGCAATCTTTCTCGGATCATGACCTGCGGGAGTACTGTCCGGATCCGCTCTACGAATAAAGTAGGTGAGCTTCGACCTCAGTTGTTGCAGGGACAAGTTTGATCCAGAGGTTTCTCCTTTAAAGAGCTGTCCTCCCCTGAAGTCTGAAGTTCTATGAAGATAGACCTTTAGACACTCTACAGGACATAGAGAGACATCTTCTTTTAGAGGGCAGATTCTCCAGGGACCCCACCTCTTAATGGGTAGCTCGTTCTTAGCGAGAAAGGATGGATCAGGAAAGAGATTCAGTTCTCCCACTTCTGTGAACTGAATGTGGCCCTCATCTCAGGAGAGGGCCACTCTTTCACTAACTCTAGCCCCAGAGGTTATAGCGAACAGAAAAATAACCTTTTGGGTTAGATCCTTAAGGGAACAATCTTCATTGTTCATAGATGAGGCATAATGTAGGACCTTGTCCAAAGACCATGAGATGGGTTTTGGCTGTGCTGCAGGCCTAAGCCTTGCACATGCCTTCGGAATCTTATCAAAGATTTCATCCGCCAGTTCCACTTGAAAGGCATGTAGAAGTATATGGTCTAGTCAAGGCAGACTTACACGTAGTTATCGTGTTGGCTGCCAAACCTTGATTATGAAGGTGGACAAAGAAGGACAGACAGAAGTTCATTGAAATTTCTTTTGGTCCTTTTGCTTTTAGAAAAGCAATCCACTTCTTCCAAGATGACTCATACTGTCTTCTAGTTGACTTGGACTTGTATTCTTCTAGGAAATCTATATTGCTTTCTGAGATCCCAAATCTTTTCCTAACCGCTAGGGCAAGAAAATCATGAAATGAAGGGTTTGGGCTCTCTGTGATAAACCGAAGGCAATTAACTTCTGAACCTTCTGAGATAGCCGTGGGTTCAGAACTAGGGCAGCCTCAGCTTCCGTTCCTTCACCAAAGGGAACAGATTGCTCTTGGGCTACTTGGGAGTCCACAAAGCCACTCCTCCCTGGAAGGATCTCAGTATGTTGGGGAAGTTCAGTAGGAGATCCTCGTATGGGACTACTTATCGAGGTAGTTTCTTGATGACGCTCGTGACGTAGAGGTCGATCTGCAGTTCTGGGACTTGTTCCCATCTGGGAAAGAATAGGTCTGCGTCCGTGGACCATTCCAACTTTACCAGCTTGAGCCCAAGTAGAGCATCCGCTGTCACATTGCGGATCGATTGTACGTAAACTGCTGATAGGTGCCATTCTTTTAGGTAAGGGATGGTTAACGTCACCTAGCCTGTATGAGACGTTCTCTAGCCTTGTCGGATTTGAAGTCTCATCATCGCTTCGATGTCCCAAATCAACCTGAGGAGGTCTGATTTGTGTGGAGAGAGTTTCTCCCTCCATGACAGAACCAACAGGGTCTTCAATAGGCTTTTGGCCTTTGACCAAAAGCGATTAAGGAAAGACCACTATCGGTCCTTTTAGATCTCGTCGAGCGTCTGATGCGTATCTTCTCCAGACTCCTAACGCATCTATCAGTTTGGCTCTTAGCACTGGGTCTATCAGTATTGCAAACTGGAGAGAGTACTGAACTTCTCCCTGTTAGCATCCTGGAATCCTGACTGATTATCTTAGTCTCTTGACCGACCCTGCGATCTCCTTTTACCTTCCCAAGGGAAAGGAGAGTTGGTGTGACCACAGGTTTCAATGGTTTTTAGCCATTGAAGCCTTTGAGCTGGAGAGAATTGAGACTTCTTGAAGCTTATCTTGCATTTCCAATGTTCCAGGAACCGGATCACTTCCTTGGATGATCATAGACCAGCCACTCTGGGTGCTGCCCAGCCCACGCTTTCGTCTAGGCACATAGTTGCCCGAACCATTTCTAGGCTTGGTTTTTGCGTGACTGTGTCCGCTAATCCCGCAAAGATGCTTAGGACTATGTTTAGTCCAACAAGAATCTTTCCTAGGACATACGTTAGGCTCTGTAACTTGAATCCTAGGTAGGAGGGAATGGGGTGACTGACTGGAAGTTGTCAATGGACATCTTTCAGGTCTGACAAGACTACAAACACCCCTTCTTGAAATAGGGTCCTTATGTTCAGAAGGATTAACCTTCTGAACTTGCTGTTTTATTTGAACTTGTTGAGTGGCGACAAGTTCAGAATGTCTCTGAGTTTTCTTGAGTCCTTCTCGTGAACACCAAACAGCCTTCACTGGAATTCGATGGACTGTACTTTCCTCACCGCCTGTATGCTCTAGAGCTCTAAAGTATACTCTTCCAGGAGGGTTTTGGAATGTAGGAAGAGTTGAGGAAATGATGGTGGAGGCATGTCTACTTCCCATTTTAGTCCCATCTTGAATAGGCCTTGGACCCAAGGATCGAAGGTCCAGCGATCCTGAAGGAAACCCCCCCCCCTCCCCTATCATAAGCGTCTGTTTGCTTCGCGTAATCAGAAGGTTCACATATCTGACCACTTGCCTGTGGCACCGTGGTCATTGTGACTGTGGGATGTTGTTGAACATCCCGAGGAAAACTATTAGACTTTTCCGTCTTCCTTTTAGGTTGGGGACCCACAACTGCGGAAGACTTTCTCTTTGAAAGGATGCCCCACTTTTGGAGAAGCCCTATGTTCTCCATGGTGGCTTCCTTAATCGTCTTTCTAACTATCTCGTTTGGAAAGAGGTCTCTACCCCAGATATTGGAAGATATCAGCTTCCTAGTTTCCCGTTTCGCTGTTGCTGCAGCGAACACAAACTCTCTACAGGCTCTCCTAGCCTTCATAAAGGCATAAAGGTCTTTTACTAAGGTGGCCATATGCATTTTGGCCAAAACCATGAGCATGTCGGGGGTAGTTTGGTGGGTTGAACACAACTCTATGCAGTTCTGTAAGGATAGGGAGGCTGCAAGTCTCTCTTTTGTCTCTTGTTCGTTATACAAAAGAAACTCCGATAGTTTAGGAAGATTCTCACTAAACTGTCAACTAGCAACATCCGCGTCTAGTCTTCCTACTGAGAAGGTTAAGTGGACATCCTTCCAATCCTTCTCCTGCCTGGGAAAGGCTAGTGACAGAGGCTTGCACTCCTCGAGTGCAGGTCAAGGTCTACCTGCTTCCACTGCCTTAGCAACAGATTTGAATGCTTTCCACGTAAAGGGGAATGATATTGAAGCAGGAGCAAGAAAGGAAGGGTGTTTGTTACCTAGTGTGACTACTTTCGACACCGAGTAACTCGTTTTCCTCAGGCTACTTGACAAAATAGCCTGTGCCTTTTCATGGTCGAGAACCATGACTTCCTTCAGTTCCGTATCTTTCCTTGACTTTGGTTCATGTCTCAGACGAATGAAGCAATTAGGGAAAGCATCAAAGCTTGGCCAAAATTGGATTTTGTCCAAAGGAACAGCACCCATCTTCTCTGAGATGTAGAGTTTGCCGTTTAAAATCAGCATAAGCTCTGCAAACCTCCAGGAATTGGTTTTGGAGAATGTCGGAAGGTCTCTGGGTCGTTTGTATGACCCCTTTTCATTTTGTTTGCGAAGGTTTTCTATTAGACCTTTCATTTGGACCCATAATTGGTCCATTCCATCTAATAGAGGGGTAGGGGGTGAAGATGTCGATGTCAATGGCTCTAGAGCCGGCACAGACAGAAGCAATTCCGACACGACATTCTCCCCCTCTTCCCGTGGGGGCTTCCTGCCCTCCTCCCCAAAGGTTACCTGGCCGCAGGGAGGTGTGAATCGTGCCTGTGGCACCACTATTTCCTTACTTGCTTTCGGGAATAGTAGGTTACGCATCCTATCATTAGGTAGGTATGGTCCCGGAGAGATTTTCTGGAAACCTCTCACCCAATTGCGTAGTTTGTTACGAGCTGCATCCCTAGACTCTATCAACTTGGGATTCTTGAAACCCTCGGACATTAAGGTCTGACATACATTGCACACTTGCGGGTTCCAATAATGCAAGCATTCGGAAATAATATTGCAGGGGGCATGAAACCTGCAAGTATTATGACCGTAAAAACACTTACTCTTGATATTGCAGAAGACTGCAACACATGTCATCTGGGGTTCCTCCTGTAAAGAAAGGAAAGCAGATTGAGTATACAATTGATTATCTCACTGATAAGCAATATATAAAATTCATCTTTTAACCAATAGCTTAGGATAGTAAGCTAGAAGGGATAGTGGGAGACACATACTTTTGTATCCCCTGCAAGCAAATGCTGTTACCTCCCCTCAGTATTAACTATAAGGAAATTCTCCTATCAAGGGAATTCCAGAAAAGGGTTCTAACCTCTAGGGGTAGAGAAGTGTACAAGTCACTGCCCCTTTTTATCCTTAACACTGTGCGGTAAGGATGACTGATTTCTAATCAGAGTATTGAAGGAATTCTATTCTTTCAATATAAGCACGGTACCAGCAGAAGCCCACACAAGGGTACCCAAGATATGTTAGAAATAACTACTGTATGATCATACTATAGTTTTCTGTTTGCAGTATATACTATATTGCAAATTACTGGCTCCTGTATGATTATATATAATGTAGTTCAGCCAGTGTGCTGCCTTTGTGACAAGCACCTGACGGTACGGTCCAGCCAGCATGACGCCAACTGAACTAGGAAGAATAAAAGACATATATTTGTGTATCCTACCCAAACTATTTGCTGTAGCCTCCCTTACAATATTAAAACACAGAATTTCCCGATCAGCGAGACTCAAGGATAAGGGTTCTACCCTTTAAGGGTTGGAAGTGTAATATCACCAACCCTTTAAAATATTTAATATTGTAGGGTAATATAAAAACTGATTTCTAATCGGAATATTGAAGGAATTCTATTCTTTCAATATAGGATTGGTCTCAGCAAACACCTGGGCAAGGATACCCAAAATATATTAGAAAATAACTACTAGTATAATATATACAGTAGTTTTTCTATCTGCAGTATATGCTATACTGCAAATATACTGACTACCTGTATAAACATATACTGTAATTCAGCCGGCATAGCTAGCTCCTGCCGGCATATCCAGCATGCTAGCTAACAGAGAGAGAGACAGCATGGAGTGAAGGCTACCTATTACTGTGTATGTATACAGTAATTAAGGATGTAAAAATCTAATTTTACTGCCTTTCTCCAGAAAAAAGGTTCAAATGGAAGGGGAGAATGTAACATTCAGGCTTCCATTCAGCCACAGTACTATCGCCGGCAAGGTCCTGCCGGCTCACCGCCGGCAGGCTAGCCTCCGGCAGCACTAGTACAGTTGGCATGCTGCCGGCTGAGTCAACACCTATCTCTGCCTGCCTGGCCGGCGGCAATATCCCGACAACAGAACTTGTGGCCAGCAGTCCAAGGGAGAACTGAAGAACCTTGAAAACAGAAGGGACTTCCCACCCACAGCCATCATGGCTGCCGACAGATGACATGGCTACCAACAGCATGCATCACCGCCGGCAGCCGTCATAGCCGCCGACAGTTGTAAAACACATGGTCGCCGGCAGGTAATATGGCCGCTGGCAGTTGTCATGGCTGCCTGCAGCTGGCATAGTCGGAGGCAGCCTGACAACGACTGCAGAGAGGGAGTCTGGCCGGCTCCGGCAACCCACCGGCAACAGTGAGGTTGCAGGACACCGGCTCAAGAAAAACAATGGCTCGGCCATCATAAATTAACAGAGGGGGAGGGAGAAGGGTCCTGTATGAAGTGTGGAAGGAGCCGGCAATGTTGACGGACCTATACACCCTAAAGAGACTCTGTTTCATTATTGGCGCCATCCTAGGTGGCAGGAGAATCTTCTATTCTCCAGCCTAGGGACTGCCAATACAGTTAAGGGGATGGCAGCAGTGCTGCCTCCTCTCAACAAGGGAGAAACAGAGTTCCAGTGCCGCGCCATCCTAGGCCTCAGAAGTGTACTACTCTTCAGCCTAGAGTCTGCGAGCATAAGACTAGTCTACTAGGCCACAGGGAGAAGGTGGCGGCATCATACAACCACTTCAGGTGTAGCCTACGGAGGGCTAGCCTCCTATTCCGGCAGCCTAGCCGGCAGGGGAATGACTATTCACCCTGCCCGCCGACTGCCGTCACAAGACTAAATACTCTGAGGTTCTGAACGAACCCCAAATTTGCCATCTGCTGTTAAGGGAAGAGACAGAAAACCCTAGGCTATTCAAGCCTGAATTAAAACTCGAGACACGACCCACTAGGGTTGTAGCCTAAGGCTACACTCAGAGGGAAGATAGATTACCTTTAAATCTATACTAGAGACGAGCATCAGTTATATAATAATTCTAGGAGATATCAATCTCCGATGAATTGATAACCAATACACGAGGGTAACCGGGGAAAGTCGAAAGTATATGTTGCCTAGGTTAGGTTACCTAGGCAAGACGAGATCTCGGTTACCTATATCACCGAAACTCTGACATATACGATCGACACAGAAAAGAAAAATTATGCATATAAATATCTTTACAAGTATAAAATGCCTAAATAGCTTCCATAATTAAATTATTAATGCTATTTAAACCGGTAATGTAATTCTGCTAACTAAATAACACATGCCTAA
Organism: Palaemon carinicauda; assembly: GCF_036898095.1. Taxonomy (NCBI): domain Eukaryota; kingdom Metazoa; phylum Arthropoda; class Malacostraca; order Decapoda; family Palaemonidae; genus Palaemon; species Palaemon carinicauda. The sequence goes on from NC_090744.1 coordinate 43,605,757, forward strand.
CGAACGACAGCACCCATGGCGCCTCCGGTAACAGGCCTAGCTCCTAATCACAATAAATTACTCTAATTTCACTGTGAGACAGGAGCTAAAATACACATATTGTACAGACTCAATACTTAACTTTCCAGAGGCGAAAGAAGCTGGAGATAGCATAATTATAATTAGGAATGTCTGCCATATTGAATATGGCGCTGTTGTGATACTCAATAGTAGTATGGGAACTAGGGTAACCTTGATACGGCTCCCCTTCTATTCTGTCACTTTCTCCCTCGAAGCGTAAACGCTATTCGGGGTGCAGATTGCTATGTGGCGTGTCAAGAATACGTCCCCTGATATTATGCGATATCCTTGAGAGAAATTTAAGGATATTCGCGCCAGGAGTTAGAATTCTGGAGACCTAAAGGTAAATTGTCTGGGAATATCACTGTAGTCAAATATCCCTTAGGAAACTACTCTTAGGAACCTTCCATCAGGACGACATGGCTTGAGCCCAAATATATATATATATATATATATATATATATATATATATATATATATATATATATATATATGACCCGTGCAGACGGATAATGAGATGTCGGCATATGGGTTTTCTTCATTTATTACAAAAGGTTTGTTCGTAGTACACATTACAAAAATACCCTCTCAGATGAGGGACTTATCAACTCGAGTGCTCACCGGCAACTAACTACTGCCTTCGTTATCAAAATTCAGCTATTGCAAATCATGCAGACACATAGGTTTTTGTGGAATACTCATCAATATCAAGTTCATTTACCTTGATATACAAGACATCTACATGCACGAATTAGGATATTACTCCCCCCCCCCACACCAAGCTCCTCACTCCGGGAGGAGGTGCGCACTCGCCCTCACTAGTCAATGATATATGGAAGACACTCCATCCTGGAATAGGCATTGCATGTACTAAAAAGAAATGCAACATTCAATATATGTATATATATATATATATATATATATATATATATATATATATATATATATATATATATATATATATATAGAAATCTCCCCCAAAAAACAACACATCCTCCACAAAAGAAAAAAAAATGAAATATTGCATGTTAAAATGTACACAAAACAATATAAATAATTCCACTCATTTCTTCTTAAGACCTGTGCAACCAACACACAGAATACCCAAAGTGCAAAAAAAAATCATAATGTAAGGTCTACATAACCTCACCAATAACCTCCCTCTGGTTGCGGGCAATACAGGCTTCTCGGGCGGGACAGGGGAAGGAATAGATATTCCTTCATCCCTTTATTTTACTTGTCTGGGTTTACGGCACAATTTCCCAACACATCTCACTACCACTGTTTCACCATTTACTTAAATCACTACAACACTTGCACTTGCAACTTTCAACCGGTGGCCACTAGCCGCTTTCCCGAGAAAATCATTCATCTTCCCGCCCTTCTCTTGTACCATTAAGTATAAGGTATTCACATCTACACATTCTCTAACACTGCCTATCCTCAAGGCTGAACTTTAATCCCGCAGCCACTTGCCATTCGGGAACCGCCCCGGCCCCAGCAACTAGGAATCACATAAATACATGAATAATACAGCATCCGCCTGACGGATCTCAAGTGACCTATTTAACCTCTGATTGTTTTTAGGTTCACTCAGCAATGTTATACGTATTTCCCCACAGCAAAATTACCACAACATTTTACGTATAAATTTAGCATCAATATAAGACATTGTTATTATCACGTTTATTTAAAACACGTCGAAAGAAGAAATGAGGTCTGTTCAAACAACAATAACGAAAAACAAAAATTCTACTCATCAACTCGAGGGACGTCACGCATGAGGAACACTTGGAAACTACCTCTTCAGGTACAGTCACTCATATAAATTGATGGATATCCGGGTGTTTGAGAGAGATTTCCATTTCACCCCTTTCTGGATGACAGGTGTCTGGGAGTGCGAGACCAGTCGAATATTGAACTACCTAACTCTGCTGTAGTAATTGTTAACTTTTACGAGTATGTTATTGGTCTGTCTTTTTTTCCACGTAGATATATATTACAGAGGTTCTGTTCTTTCCTTCTCTTCTGCCGTTGTTTTTCTCTCGCCTTTCTACTTGTAGTCAGGGTGAATTAAATGGGATGGTGGATCAGTCCAGAAATAATTAGCAACAAGAAGTATTTCATGACAGTGGATGGAGAATTTTGTAGCATACCATAAAAAACCTCTCTCTGGATCTTATTCTTTTTTCCAAAGACTCATTAAAAAAAATGCTAAGATGTATGATTTTTCCCTTTTTCAAAATTGGATTAAATGGGCACCGCTAGTCTTCTGTTATAAAACTTGACTCTCTGAAAAAGGATTGTTCATTAAACTAGTCCATTGGAAGCCTAATTTGATTTGCACAGGCTCACATTGTTAGCAGTTGTCTGTGTCATTTAGACCATTATGCCAAATACTAGGATCTTTATTGTCATTCCACACTACTTACACCTACCCTAGAAATAATTTTTGATATCCTGAAATTCAATTATCTAACGCCACGATCGAAATCAATGGGACTTGAACCCGGTTGTGCCAAGCAGTACACAGAAATTAAATCCCATTGTTAGTATTATTGATAGTAATGGCAAAGGACTTTGCGGGCATGGTGAAATGATGTATTTTTGGGGATTCATTTAATAAACTAAACATGTCAGAGTCAAGTTCTTGGGAGGAATGTATTGTACAGGCTGAGGATTGGCCATAGTCGGCCAAAGCACAAAATCTTTTCGATTTTTTCTTTTGAGCGATATTCATGCACAGTTTAAAAGTACTTCAAATTTTGCTTATTATAATTTTTACTTCTTTGCTTGCTTTATCATTCAGTTGAATTTATAGCTATTATTATTATTATTATTATTATTATTATTATTATTATTATTGCAGTTGTTGTCAATTACTTATCTTATATAGGTCTAATCTCTTGAGGAGTATATTAAGGGAGAAGTAATAATGATAAATGAATAAGTAAATAAGCGAAGTGGTGTGTTATCTTCGGTACCAGAAATACAATTAAATCTACCTATATTATCCAACTTTAATTTGCGAAGGGAAAGCTATAATCGGGTCAGACATATTCCCCCACACCTATAATGGGCAGATTCTACAATAGCAACGTATCTCGAATAACAACAACAATAATAATAATAATAATAATAATAATAATAATAATAATAATAATATGGCTCTGTCGTCTTGTGTTTAACACATACTAGGGTATGGCTATATGTCTGGTAGCAACAATAAATATTTGCATCAAATCTTGTCATTTATGAAAGGTGTCTATCTGGGCATAAAGTTACGATTTGTGAAATTTCTCCACAGACAATGATTAAGACTGATAATACAAATATTATTGTTTAAGTAAATAGTAGACGGCAACAATTCATTAAAACATAGGTATAATTCTTTGTAATACATAGGCCTATGTGAATAATAAAACACGCAAATTCCAGTAAAACAATTAGAATAAAGACAATTTCATCTTTTAAAAGACGTCATTATTTTCTTGGTATAATATACTTAGGCAAACTATATATATATATATATATATATATATATATATATATATATATATATATATATAATATATATATATATATATATATATATATATATATATATATATATATATATATACATACATATATATCTATCTATATATATATATATATATATATATATATATATATATATATATATATATATATATATACATATATATATATATATATATATATATATATATATATATATATATATATACATATATATATATATATATATATATACATATATATATATATATATATATATATATATATATATGTATATATATATATATATATATATATATATATATATATATATATATATAGTTGTTTATCCTCCTGTGAATAATGTCAAGCAATCTATTACAAATATTTTCCTCACGCACAGACTCCCAAGATGATAAGCATTCGCTAATGATTGCTTGTCTTCTATTGCGAACGGGAAACGATTATGAAAATTAACGCTTGGTTATAAAAATGAGTTAACTCTTTGTTTCCTTCTTCGGTTGTGTAGCTGTATACTGTACATATAGGCAGTAAGACTATACTTAATTGCCACATATTATTCATCTTGCTGCCTGAAATAGTACACTCTAAACCTCGTATCTGTAGCCGAACAGTGCTGCGTAGGTCAGACCAAAACAGTAGCATTCTCGTCGACTGCAGCATTCCGACTTGCACCTACAATTAGTCTGCTACCGGCAACTCTCTGCAATAGGCGGAAGCTTTGTCCAAATTATCTTTTCTTAGTCTAGCACAAGTTTAAGGGAATTTTTCCTTTTCTTGTCACCCTGAGTCTCACCCCACATCCTCGCTTTGATCTAGTTTCAGCTTTCATACTAAATGGCCAGTAGAAATAAAAAACAATGTCTGCTCTCTTGTATTTGGTAGAGTGTGCTTGTATTGTAAGAAGTACATCGAGCATTGCTTACTCTTCAAAAGTTTTTGAACTTCATGAGGGCCAATCACCCACTAATGCTACACCAGGGTTGTAACTTGGCTCTCAAGAATAGTAATGAGGTGGGATTTTTGACATGTGTGGAGCTTTCTGCTATCATTGGAGGGAAGTTGTCTGTAATTGGTTCTCATGACGGAAGAACTCCTTCAAGTCATACTCTCTGCCCTGGCATGATATGAACAGCTTGGAGAACAGACGATTGTTTGCTTTGAAGAGTCAACAGATACTGATACCTGAAGTAAAAAGTCAACCCGGTTCCTTTTGATTTGTTCATAGATGGTGGATCTTCTTTTCTTAATAAACTCCTGGAAATTGACATTTCCTTTCTCAAAGTGTGCGCTAACCAGCTCTGAAAAAACTTCAGTGAGCAATGTTCTTTGCATCAAGTGAAAGCAGGTCTCAACTCTCAGCCTGGAGAAGATTGCTCACATCTTGCATGCCTTCTGAGAGCTTTTATATTCTCTCAAGGAACACTGTGCTCGTTCTGTTTTGTCAAGCTGGATGGTGTGTTTAGAACCCCGTTGATCCCACTTCTTGCCTCATACTGTGTACCCAAGTGGCTGACTTCAGGACCAGCTACCATCCACCATCTCAGTACTGATAGGTCTTCAGTCATGCCCATTGCACTCCCGCCTGCCTTGATGACAGTGATGGACCCAGAACAAAAAGCACCTCATTTATTGCATGGAAGAGGGAAATATTAGTCACATAGTGTAGCCATTATGTTTTTGTGGTTGTTATGCACATGGTGATTTGCGCTCTTCACTCTTCTTCTTCTGGCAAGAACAACAATTGCTTCAGTCAGTCTGGAATTTACAGCCCTGGGTCTGTTACTTGCCATCTTGGTGAATGGCATTCAAGGTATCATACTATGGTAATTATCTTTATTCCGTGAATCGAAGCCGAGGATTTATCCTTTTACCACCTTGATCTCAATCATTTAGAATAAGGTATGAGATACGACTAGGTTCGAGAATAAATATAAATGACTTACATCTAGCTTGATCGTTCATACAGTATCGTTCAAGTCCTTTGCAGTCTGTTCAGCAACCAAGACACTACATGCAAAGGGCTATAGACCTGTTAATCTTAGCTCAGCTCTCCTGCGCTGGTACAACCGGTAATATATGGTTTCTTATTGATCCAGGGCTTATTAGACAGCATCTGGGACGCTAAAATAATGATTTAGGCACACTAAATAATCATTCGGCTGATACTGAGCCCCATAATGAGGTTCACAACAGTGGTGCCATCCAGCGTGTCCTGATTGAGTGTTGACATTGCTCTACTGCAATGAGGAAGTCAATGGGTAAGTACATATTTCTAAATTCGGACTCTACGCAGTAAAAAAAAAAAAAAAAAAACAATGTATGATTTGACACCAAGAGAATTCGGATAAGGGAAGTCTTTGCGATCTTATTGCGAAATGCAATATTTCTGTAAATTCAATAGCATCCTTTTTATTAAAAAGAGCAATCCCCGACGAGTCTGTGTGCTAATTTTGGTGTCTAGTTCCGGAAATGGAAGATTCTCCGGAAAATTTTCTGATATCTTCTCCACTATCAGTAGAAGCATCAAATAATGATTACCAAAGTATTTGAAAGAAAAGAGGATGAATAAAAATTATCATTAATTAAACATAACCGAAATCTGTTGGTGAAAATTGATACCAAATACTTTGAAAAGATAAGTAATTGACAACAACTGCAATAATAATAATAATAATAATAATAATAATAATAATAATAATAATAATAATAATAATAATAATAATAATAATAATAATAATAATAGCTATAAATTCAACTGAATGATAAAGCAAGCAAAGAAGTAAAAATTATAATAAGCAAAACTTGAAGTACTTTTAAACTGTGCATGAATATCGCTCAAAAGAAAAAAACGAAAAGATTTTGTGCTTTGGCCGACTATGGCCAATCCTCAGCCTATACAATACATTCCTCCCAAGTGCTTGACTCTGACATGTTCAGTTTATTAAATGAATCCCCAAAAATACATCATTTCACCATGCCCGCAAAGTCCTTTGCCATTACTATCAATAATACTAACAATGGGATTTAATTTCTGTGTACTGCTTGGCACAACCGGGTTCAAGTCCCATTGATTTCGATCGTGGCGTTAGATAATTGAATTTCAGGATATCAAAAATTATTTCTAGGGTAGGTGTAAGTAGTGTGGAATGACAATAAAGATCCTAGTATTTGGCATAATGGTCTAAATGACACAGACAACTGCTAACAATGTGAGCCTGTGCAAATCAAATTAGGCTTCCAATGGAATAGTTTAATGAACAATCCTTTTTCAGAGAGTCAAGCTTTATAACAGAAGACTAGCAGTGCCAATTTAATCCAATTTTGAAAAAGGGAAAAATCAGACATCTTAGCATTTCTTTTTTAATGAGTCTGGAAAAAAAATTAAGATCCAGAGGGAGGTTTTTTTATGGTATGCTACAAAATTCTCCATCCACTGTCATGAAATACTTCTTGTTGCTAATTATTTCTGGACTGATCCACCATCCCATTTAATTCACCCTGACAACAAGTAGAAAGGCGAGAGAAAAACAACAGGGCAGAAGAGAAGGAAAGAACAGAACCTCTGTAATATATATCTACGTGGAAAAAAAAAAACAGATCAATAACATACTCGTAAAAGTTAACAATTACTACAGCAGAGTTAGGTAGTTCAATATTCGACTGGTCTCGCACTCCCAGACACCTGTCATCCAGAAAGGGGTGAAATGGAAATCTCTTTCAAACACCCGTACATCCATCAATTTATATGAGTGACTGTACCACATGTATGTGTGCCTGATGATGTTCAGACACTGCGATATTAACAATGTTTTGTATCACAACTGTGTTAGACTTAACCATCTTTACTCTGCAAGGACCCAAGGTGCACTGGGTCTCCTTATTTCCTTCGTGGTTATTGGGGCACATTTATCTAAGGCACTATTATATACTTTATTGAAAATTCCTGTTTGAATATCTGTGTCATCAGTATGCATGATTGTATCTAAAATTATTTTCTGGTCTAGCAATCATTTCAAATGCACACGATCGCCCACAAATACTTTTACCGGTGCGGTTTTGAACCGACCATCAATCCATCATACTTTGAGTTGTGATTTTCATTAGCTCTTTTCGAAAACCTTTCAGTGGTGTTCATTACTCTCCTCAATAAATTCAATAAATATGCACGGTATTGCTCAGTTGAATAACTTGGTAATTGTTGAGAATTAATGAGAACCGTATATGGTAACACAGGATCCTGTCCATACACTAAAAAGAAAGGCGTGTCCCTGAGAGAAGCATTATATGCAATGTTAAAAGCTAGCTCAGCTGTAGGAAGCATGGCGTGCCAATGAAGGGGGTCATCAGCTACTAAGTAACGCAAAATTCAAAATTCGCACTACTTCCTTATCATGCGACTCTACTAAGCCATATATATATATATATATATATATATATATATATATATATATATATATATATATATATATATATATATACATATATATATATATATGTATATATATATATATATATATATATATATATATATATATATATATATATATATATATATGAGCTAATCACAGTCAGGTTGTTACTGATTGGGATGAGTGAGTGTCAACAGATTTTTCTTCTTTGTTAGAGAAGACGGTTACGATATGGCACTATGGAAAAATGTCGTTATCGGCGTGGCTTGGGCACTCAAAAATGTTCGTTAAAAGTTAGCGTCCCCAAAATCTCTCCCTATTGGTTGTCATGAGACTTTCGGGTCAAAACAACCAATCATTGATCAGGCATCGCGATGCCCATCTATGGGCGATGGGAAAACGGCCTAGAGCGGCAGTCTGGTTTTGGTAGACCTACAGAGAGGTCACGGGTGCCAGCATGCGTGCCGAACAAGTACCATTTTTCTGAGGGCTTTTTTTTAGTAACGTAACGTAACTCTAATTAAAGGGCGCCCTTGTAAACTTAAGATAATACAGCATGTATAAAACGATCAACTCGGCTATTATTTGGGCATGACCTTCCCCCTCTAATTGTGTTAACCATAGAATGGATTTTCTCTATCTTTGTTTCCCCCAAGTTGTGAAGTGTGAACCCCCTTAATACGACCTAGAGTGGGTCATATTAAATGGTGTCAGGTGTTGTGGGGTCGACAGATTAACGTCTGTGCTAAGTGATTTTAGCCGACGTGAGATTTTTGAAAAAGTGGAAACAAAAGAGATTAGTGACAATGGTTAACACGAGAAGTTCGACGTCGAGTGGAGGTGATGGAGAGAGAGGGGTGAAATGAATTCTGTAGCTCGTGTATGCCCGGTACTAGGTGAACGGTTTTTCAACGCACATGATAGCAGATACACAACCATTGAGGCAGCCCGGCACCCAACCGATATTGACAACATTCCCAGGATGGGGTGTTTTTAGAAGAGAACCTCGAAGAGGCAGAGGTCTGAGAGGTGGTTGTTGGAACTGTGGGGTGGTACTAACAGATGGCCACCTACAGCCTTTATGGCCCTACGACGACCAGCAGTAGTGATATGGATGTCAGGCCACAAACCACCATCTGGAAGCTGTTTAAAAAGAAAACGGCGTCAGCAGAAGAAATCATGTTTCCCCTGTACCAACGAGAGGGAGGGGAAGACGACGCAGGAAGGGGAAGACAACGTGGGAAGGGGACCAACGGTCCCTCGGGCCGTCCGTCAGACCGCAAGGACTGGGGACGGGAGTGCCAAGGAGTCAGCCAGCCATCTTTGCCCCAGAGTGAGGGGGAGGGGAGCCAGACGATCCCCCAGTGAGCAGTAGGGGATGCCCACCTACCAGCGAGTGGTAGTGCGTCTTCCCAGGGAGTGCATAAGGAGGAGGAGGGGTGGAGCAGCAACCCCTCACTACCGCTCCCGATCATGGAAGTCGGAATGCTATTCCCGTCTTGGAATAGAAGTGGAATCATGTGTGTAACGAGGGTGAAGAACCGCTCGTTACGGATGCCAGCAAAACGTAGGAGTGTATGGTGCGGAACACGGCCAGAGCCCACACACGGGCTCAGTGATCCTACGACGAAGAACGGATGTAATAACTCTACGGAAGCAAAAGGAACAAGAACGAGAGAATAATTAGGCTTAAGCAGGTCTGTGGATGGCGCACATAGAAAACGGGAAGATCTTGACGAATGACTACGGAAAGAGAGAGAGAGAGAGTACATGCCCCCATGAATAAGTCCCGTGAATGAGTGCGCGAATGAGGTAGGAGTATCAGGGTTCCCGGATTTTTTTGCGCATGTAGAAGTATGCGTTCTTCATTGAAGACGGAATTTGATCTAGCGTTGTTTTTCCTTCCCCTTTGGTAGAGAAAGTCATCTGTGTAATTGATGTAAGACCTTATGCGTGGCATGTGGGTATAGAAAGTTCCCTTAAGGATGGCAAGAGTGTCAGTATTTTTAAGGAGTTAGGTTTATCGATAACTGTCATGTGTGTAACTCAATGAGTAACCACAAGCATGTGGTACCAATGGCCAGAACATGGTCGGTAACACCTTTTAAGTTTAATGAAGGGCGTATTGACGTCCTAGGTCTACTCCCCCAAGTAGCAAGTAGTTAAGTGAGTAGATACCCCCTTACTGCGGGCTACCTGCGGGAGGAAGGTGAGGAGGAGGCACAAGCATGTGTCCGTGCTGTCCTTCGAGCACGAGAGAGTGCGAGAGGACATGGGTCTTGAGATAATGTCTACCACGAGGTGATTGAGGTCATAAAAATCAGGTCTTTTACGTATGTTCATTCCAAGTGTTTTGTGAAAGGATGAATTGAGTTTTGTTTCGTTTTTTTTTTTTTTGGTTTTGTTCCAAGCATATCACGAGTATATCATTTATCATACTGAGAAATTTCTGTTGCATTACGTTATGTTGGAAATAATTCAAATTTCATTATTTTGTGTTGGTACCAATTTTGCTATTACCAATGGTTTTATGTATGTTTTTCCATTTTGTTGTGCTGGTTAAAAAAAAATATATATTTCGGTGTGGTGACAGATAACTGAGACATTTTTTGTTGCATTTATGTTATGTTGGAATTAATTCAAATTTCGGTACCCTATGTTGATAGTTATTTTGCTATTACCAATGCTTTTATGTATGTTTTTCCATTTTGTTGTACTGTATTTAAAGAATTTCATTTGTCTGTGGAGGTTTTCAGTGCTATTACAGGTAATTGTTAATCATGGGTTGAAAATTGAACATCCTTACTTATGTTTTTGTTTTTCAGGAGAAATATTGCTCGGTTATTAATAAGTATAGTTTTTCTTTTTATTATTATTCGCTGTTTGAGTTTGCTCTTTATTGCAGTGTCACGGATGTGTTAGAAATGGTTTTCTTATAATGGTGAATGTATCAAAGAGTGCTGGGATTGTAAGTTATTAATTTTGATTTCTCTTAATTTTTATCATTTTCTTTATTTTGTGTATGTGATGATTTGTTGGTCCTTATGAAATTTTATTGCATTTAAAACATTATTATTTTTCTGATTCTGTGCTCCAAATTTCGGTGATGATGTATTTAAACCTGATTTTGTGTTTCTGTATGATCTATTGTGGGCGTGATATTCATCTTTGTGTAACTTGCAATTGTAACACGCCAACCGGCCCTCTGATTTTGATTTAGGTTTTTAATTTTAATTTTTGCATGCTCCCGAAGAGGGTGGTACTCCACGGCTACATCTAGTGGAAAAAGAAAGCTTGTGTTCAGTGGAAAAAAAAAAAAAAAAAGGATTAGAAAAGTTTCATAAAAAAAAGAGAGAGAAAAAAAATTGTTTTGAGAAAAAAAATCTGATAAGTGTGAATTTTACGGGACGTAAAATTTGGGAAGGGAGTGGTGAGCTAATCACAGTCAGGTTGTTACTGATTGGGATGCATGAGTGTCAACAGATTTTTCTTCTTTGTTAGAGAAGACGGTTACGATATGGCACTATGGAAAAATGTCATTATCGGCGTGGCTTGGGTACTCAAAAATGTTCGTTAAAAGTTAGCGTCCCCAAAATCTCTCCCTATTGGTTGTCATGAGACTTTCGGGTCAAAACAACCAATCATTGATCAGGCATCGCGATGCCCATCTATGGGCGATGGGAAAACGGCCTAGAGCGGCGGTCTGGTTTTGGTAGACCTACAGAGAGGTCACGGGTGCCAGCATGCGTGCCGAACAAGTACCATTTTTCTGAGGGCTTTTTCTTAGTAACGTAACGTAACTCTAATTAAAGGGCGCCCTTGTAAACTTAAAATAATACAGCATGTATAAAACGATCAACTCGGCTATTATTTGGGCATGACCTTCCCCCTCTAATTGTGTTAACCATAGAATGGATTTTCTCTATCTTTGTTTCCCCTGAGATGTGAAGTGTGAACCCCCTTAATACAACCTAGATTGGGTCATATATATATATATATATATATATATATATATATATATATATATATATATATATAAACTTGTACTTATATTATATCTATCTATCTATCTATTTATCTATCTATATATATATATACATACATATATATGGGTGTGTTTATATATATATATATATATATATATATATATATATATATATATATATATATATATATATATATGTGTGTGTGTGTGTGTGTGTGTGTGTGTATAACTGTACTTAAATTATATCTATCTATATATCTATCTATCTCTCTATCTATTTACCTATCTATCTATCTATCTATCTATCTATATATATATATATATATATATATATATATATATATATATATATATATATATATATATATATATATATGGGTGTGTTTGTGTAAATGAACATACTGTAGTTCATTTAATTCTAACATTAGCAGGCAAATACACTAAGAGAGAGAGAGAGAGAGAGAGAGAGAGAGAGAGAGAGAGAGAGAGAGAGAGAGAGAGAGAGAGAGAGAGAGATGGGGGAGCGGGTAGGGGGAAGCAGCCAATCAATCATAGAACGTTCTTTAGCCATGTCATGAAACTTCTACTGTATATGAGATACACTCTGACGATACCTCAGGAACAGTCAAGAAAGCACACCGACTCTCATTATTGTAAATACTTAATAAATTAAGTATCATTTTCAGAAACTTGCCCATCGTTGCCAATTCCTATTTTTCTGTATAAGCTAAGACATACATATTCTTATTTTATTCGTTGGTCATTGTACAAATTGTTTATCAATTGACTTGCGTATCAACTAGTTTGTTTATTCCCAGCTCACTTCAGCATATAATTTATTACTTTTATATGCATTTTCAAGTAAATGGTATTTAAATAAATCTTTAAAATTATAGGTATCTATAATATTTTTTCTAGAGTTACACATAAAAACAATTGGTTATTTGGGTTTATTTCTGTATTAGATATTCTTAACTATTTTAGAATATGAAACAAACGACTTCTAGGAATATTCATGGACTAAGAACACTCAGTTTTCCTTGACTGCACAGAGAGAGAGAGAGAGAGAGAGAGAGAGAGAGAGAGAGAGAGAGAGAGAGAGAGAGAGATCCGTAAGCTATATAGTTGGTCTCCAGTAGAACCTTTAGTTTTATGTAGTGCTATTGTGGATAATGCCAGGTGTCTTGTTTTAGGATGGATGGATGTGTCAACAGACTTTTTTTCTTACAGTGTTGCTTGCTTAGAAGGTGAGAGCGTTGGGGAGCATTTAATGAGGTTTCATTTAATCCTAATCAAAAACAAAAGAAGATACAAATTGAGAGGGAGAGAGAGAAAGAGAGAGCTAGAGAAAAAAGGGCTGCTGCTTATCACGCGGTCTTTTATGGTTGTCTCAGCCTCACCTTTTATGTTGTGCTATTGAAAACCCCGTCAGTATTTTTCTAATTTTTTTCGAGACTTTTTTTCTCCCTACAAGTTTTTTGGCCCTTTTTTTCTCCAAGTTTTTCGGTCTTTTTTTCTTCAACTTTTTAATGCTTCTTTTTTTTCCTCCGGCCCCAGAGGTAAAACGGCATTCACTCACTGCGTTGCGTGACTTTCGAGCGAAAGAATTCCTATTTGTATTTTGTTTGTTTCGTCTTCTGAGAGGTGGCAATTGCTTTATATTTTGTTCTAACTCATGGACATTATTCCTGGTTTTTATTATATGGGCCTATGATATAATTACCTTTTTAAACGTTTTTCTATTCATCTATAAATTTAGATGATGGACGACACAAAAACGATCCATAAAGAGAAAAAAACGTTGCTAAGAGCACTATAAAAGCTCGCCGGGTTATGCGCGATGTTCACCTAATCTCTTTCTTCCTTTATCGCTTTAGGAACAAACCTTCAACAACACTACGACAATTAAACGTGCCATGTTGTTGTGTGATGTTAAAAAAGATAAAACATTAAAATCTAAAAGATTTAATCCATAACATAAGCCATCCTTCCCGCAAAAAGGGTAATTAAGAAAAAGCAATGTCTGGCACCTCTGCCTAACTGGCAGGAAATTACAAATTGAATGTCTTTAAAACTTCACTACTTGAAACAATAATATAATATATATAAATATATAAAAATCAGTTTTCGATTAGCATTTATGTTTGATTTGGATGATTTCATAAACATAAACGGTTTAGGTAAACCAGGAAATGTCTTTTTAGCCCCTATCGTACATCAAGTCTGTGTCGACGTCCGTATGGTTCATCTCCTGCCATCCCATCATTGTCATTAGATCCTTATTGAATGTTTATATATGATAATTTACAATTGGCATCTCTCTCAACCTCTGCTGGGATGGCTTCATTGACAGGCGTTCGTACTTCGTACATACTTTGACGTGTAAATTAATAACAACATACTCTCTACGCTGTTAATCGTGACAAAGATTCTGATACAGTAGAAGAAAACATACTTCTAACATCAATTCAACCATAGATATAATATAAGGATTGTTTTTATTTTAGTTATCCAAATTTTGTCATTATATAATCATGCCTGTTCCGAAGTCTTTCCTTTTTTATCATCGCATAGCTCTCTCTCTCTCTCTCTCTCTCTCTCTCTCTCTCTCTCTCTCTCTCTCTCTCTCTCTCTCTCTCTCTCTCTTATAATTCCCAGATAAGATGTGCTATGTCGTTTATAGAGGACAGATGGACCAACGTTCTTTGTTTCCTGCTCACACAAATTAATAGAGTAAATTAGATTATCAATCTGGATTTTAGATACTGCTTGGATGACATTGTTTTTTTTTTTCTCATTATTATAAATCAGTCGGCCTTTACTCATATTATCGATATTTTCTTTTTCTGTCACAAGATCCCATCCAGCGAAAACGAATAATAATGAAATGAATCCCCTTTCTCTTGTTTGCGAAATGTTTACATACTGAACGCATGTAGACCATGACTGAATTTTGTAGACTATTTTTGTTTTCGGATATGAGAATCTTATACAGCCACGTAAAATGCCCTTCATTGCTTCCTGGGGGTGAGGCTAAATATCTCATAGAAGGGTCACGATTCATACAACCTCATGCCCAACTTTTATATGTACAAAACAGTTGCCCAAATTGTAGGAATTTTCTTGCCGTGAAGTTGAATCGTCGGAAGCTTAAACTAGTTCCAAATGCTCGTTTGTTGTTGAATAAAATGACAGGGGAGATAAGAAAAAGAATAATGTAGATCTTCAAAACTGTATTTTATGCAGTGTAAAAAACATCCCTTTATAGTTTCATCTAA
>NC_090744.1:43633531-43648531 GCF_036898095.1 Palaemon carinicauda
CTATTTTTTAGGGAAAAAAAAACAGTTCGTTCAATACCCAAGACCTATAAGCTTTAGGAATCGCATTCTTAATTTTTATTATATTTATTTGAGAGCACATTACCGCGTCAGTGACAATTTTATAGATGTTTGTTTTGTGTGAAGAATTTTTCTTCACTCTTCTTCTTCTTTTGCATTTTGGTCTCGCTCCAAATATTGTAGTAACCCCTAAAACTTTCGCTCCCATACCTTACGTTTCTTTACCGAAACACGGGTAG
The DNA here is from genome assembly GCF_036898095.1 of Palaemon carinicauda. Classification (NCBI taxonomy): domain Eukaryota; kingdom Metazoa; phylum Arthropoda; class Malacostraca; order Decapoda; family Palaemonidae; genus Palaemon; species Palaemon carinicauda. The sequence goes on from NC_090744.1 coordinate 43,633,789, forward strand.
ACTGCGCTAATTTAACTCGTTGACAATACCGTACGTTATGTCTGTGACGTCACTGCGTAGGAAAGCAAAAAAAATCCTGCCTCCTACTCACTCCTTACAACGTTACATTACTCCGCCCTAGAATCTCGATATGGCACCTCAACTGGGTTTTCCTACAATCAATGACCCTCATCTGTTTGGAAGCTGAACCCAGGTGAGGCCACGCGACCTAAGGGTCACTCCATTCTTGCATGAGCAGCTGTTGTGACCGGCTGACCGACCTGGTCAGTCAATTTACATTGCTCTGGTTCACCCACACTCAACTCCCACCAAACAGAGGACATATGGAGCACCAATATCCTGTCGGTTGGAGAGAGGGAAGAAGACGATCTTGAGAACTGTGCCAGCGATACCCGATCTGCCAAGAAGAGAGGATTCCAGGTGTGGGCCAGAGGATGAAAGGTGCAGCAAACGAGCTGTAACAGCCATGCAAGGACTAGGACTGTCTTTAAAGTAAGGAGTACAGGTAAACTACTTGGCCACTTTTAGATTAGGTTCGATTTTCATTTTAACTTGATTCAAGTAACTGGCTTTTACATATTTCGGGCTGAGTGCGTGGGATTTGGTGTACAAATTTTGTGTATAATTTTTGCTTTAGACAGTCTCGGGGCCAAAGACCGCGTGTCCAACCCCACTACAATCATTTATCATTGCAAGAGACCTCGAGACACGCATATTTTGATTGCCTTTTAATTTTGCTAAGTTGCATTTGTTTTATTTCCTTTTGTGCTTGTTTAACCTCTTTTCCTTGATGTTAAGATGTCCGATTTTTCTATGTGATTTTGTGTAATAAAATAACTAGATTAAGTTAATTATACCTTTTCATATTACTATTCCCCCTTTTGATTGATTATGTCTAACAGGAATATTTAATCTCGGGACAGTGTAGCCTAGCCTATATATTGAAAGGAGTAAGTTTAAATATCTTTAGAGTTAGCGAGTGACTTAATATTAATTCTATGTTTCGAAGGGAAGGATCCCTTTCTTTAACTTTTAGTTCACTACAATACATCACTGCTCCCTCCATTGTCATTGTCTCAATAATTTTATAACGTAAAATTCCTGTCCAGCGTTTCACTTGGGACACTGTGATGGAGCCAAAACAGAGCCTAAGAGCGAGATAGCTTTAGACATGACAAAGCTAAGGTAGGCCATCAAATTACTTTTATTTCACGAGTGGAGTTTCCAGGTCTCTGGACAGAGTACAGTTTCTTTTTGCATTTAGAGTGAAGGTATGTGAACTACATCATCAAAGTTATTAACAGGGTGTTTGTGCCTTAATTGATAGTGCTCCTTTTCCTCCCCTGCTGATCCTTGCGTTCATGTTGTTGGGAGACTTTCCTGGAACAAGTGCCCACTCAACAAATGAATAGAAAAATAAAAAACAAGTATTTCTCCGCATTTTGAAAGCTTCAATAAGTTCTGTGATGTTTACTTTTGATTCAGTGTAACTTGCATTTTCAGTTTATAGTTTTTTTTTTTTTTCTGAAACTAGTCAAGTGTTAAATACTTTTTGTTCATTAAGATTGATAGATCAGCTCAGGGATATGTAAATTTTTAATGAACTTTAATTATATTCATATTGTCAATTTTATAAACCGCATTTCATTGCAACCTGTTAGACATAGTATTTCACCAAGTCAAGTTATGGTATTCATCAGATGGGTGTTTTCCTAGGCTTACAGGAGCCTGGTATGTTGAGTCAGTTACTATTGGGAGTAAGTCATTAGTTCTCAAGTTATACTCAGTTTATCTCAGAAACCCTTACAGTTCATAGGTATCGTCTAGGCTAGATATTTCTAGCCTAGAGTAGCCTAACCTAACTTCATTATCCCAACGTCAGTTGTTGGAAAAACTTTAGTCCTGTGTTCTGTAGCTTACAAATTAAAGGATGGTTCCAGACTGATTAATTAGAGGGTGATAGCAATCACCACTGGAAGCAGTCGTCTTAGTTTTGCATTCACTACACATACATTTTACTCTGCATATTTCAGAATTACAATCTTAAAAATGTTTCAACCATAGTATTAATTTATAGAAAAGTATCCCTATTCCACTATCGTTTTCTCCGGAGTTACTTATGTAGAAAACGTGTACACTAAAGAGAAGGCTAACTTACCTAACATCGGCAGAAGCGCACTTGAGTCCTCTAGCCAATCGATCACTGTAAAATAAAGAAATATACAATTAGAATTGATGAAAGGAGCATAATGTAGGAGACTGGACAAGGTTTAAGAGAGGTAAGTTGACCTGAAGAATCTTCATCTAATTAGTTTTTTTTTTTTTTTTTCTGTAATCAGGCAACTGTTCTATTGAGAATTTAAATTTTATAATTATCGTTTATAAATTATATTAATAATGATAAAAAGCTTATGTAAAATGAGTATATAGGGAACATAACTTGTTTAAATGATTCATAAGTCCACATCCAGGCCTCCTAGACAACACATCACAGTTTACCATGGTCACTCATTATGCGAGAGCTTGTGCTAGCATTGGGCTGGTTTATCCATAGCCCACCTACGGCTACTAGCCGTCCTTTATTTCAAAGGATAACCTTGTGATTTGGGTATTCAGCCTTTGTCATTTTTTTTTATATTTAGAAAAGGACGCAAAATGTCCTTTATTTCTTTCATATTACCATTGTCAACAAAATTAATGACAATGTGATGTGTAGGGTTCGAAAGTTGCAGCTAAAGTATTTTATAGTCGAACCAAATCTGAGGCACATTGTTACAAATGGGCTAGGTGAAGAGGTATTAGTAGTGATTATGGATTATTTGAAACAATACAATCCTCTTCTATTTTTCGCCCTTCAAAATAATACGTCAAATATAAAGATGTCCCCAATATGAGTTTAACATTTCATTATTGAACATGGCACAGTAAATTATATTATTAATTTTTTTCGAGAATAGGCTTACAGATAAAAGTAAAGATGGAATGTTTAATTGTTTGAAAAAAAAAATATGGATAATTTGCAACTTGACTTGAAAAGAGTTTTTTGTTTAGTGCAGATAACCCAAGTTGCAATGTTGGAGAAAACCATTCTTTTATAAAAACATTTGCACAGTGAATGCTGGTAATGTTAAGGCAGTGCAAACATTTTACACAATAACAGTAAGATTTGCTTTGGGAAACTTGAATGTGTACATTAAAAAAGTTATTATGAAAATTTACGGACATTTTTAAAGTCAGCAAAATGACGCAAAACTCTTAAAGAATTTAGTTTCTTAGTAGACACAGAATTTAATGAAATTCTTCGACACGTGTCCCTGTAGCCTTGCAGTATGATTTTCTGCCTTGTTCAGAAACTTTGTTTTCTCAAATGACACACTTATCTAAGCTGCTTATTCCAGGTTTTAAGAAACCCATTATTTTGAAACGGAGTTCCATTGCTAGGGCAAAGGCGATGGCGTTGTACATTAGGAATGAATACCTTGCTTGTCATAAGTCCTGCTATGAATGTGGATGTCATGAAAATTTGTGGCAAGCATAACATCTTCTATTTGTGTTCAATCTAAGAGAATCAACACTTGATTGATTTTTTTTTTTTTTTTTTAACCGTATTCTTACCATTATAGCTAAGACACAAGATAACGATAGAAAGACTCTTTTTGTTTTTGTTGCTGATTTCAATGCTCACAATAGCGAGTGGTTAAATTCTGTTTCTCCTACTGATCGCTATGGCTTAAGAGCTTTGGTCTTAGAAAATTAATGAGGCTGTGAGAAAATCATAAGTGAAGGTGTGCTCATGCTTGGTAATTGCTGTGATCTAATATACACTGACTCTCCTGATATTATAATAAGTAATGTTGGTCCTCAAGCTGGGAAGTCTGATCATTCCTTAATTTCATTTGTAGTTAAGACTGAGTATTCTGTCCCTGATATACCATACTGTAATAAGATATATAGGCTGTTTATAAAGTCTCAAGCACACTAGAAAGGCATTTTAAGTGATCATTTGTCTATAAATTGCAGGTGATAGCAAAGGAAAAAAAAAAAAAAAAAAAAGGATTGAATCAATATAATTGATAGGCAGGTTCCATCTCATCTGTTAAAATGCCGAGTCAAGGACAAACCACATTTCAACGAAGATTATAAAGTAACTTATTTGCAGAAACGGAAGGCTTATCATCTTTGGAAAAGTAATAGATCAGACCTGGCTTGGAATATCTAATTCAGCGAAACGCAGTTGCTCAGAGAGTTTATGCTTTAACTAAAAACAAATACAATTTGACCATAAAAGAAACCCTTCCCAATATAACCAGGAACCTAAGTGGTGGGCTACTCATATATCTGCAGTCTTTGGTGTAGACTTAACAGTTCCTCCTTTGCTTGAACTTGGAATAACTATACTTGGCTCCTAACTTGTCTATTATTTTTTTCCACGTTAATAAGCAGCGGTTCTTTTTTACAGTTCATGGAGAATTGGTTATGCTATTCCATTAGGTAAGTGTGTTCGTGGTAGTTATAGCTCTTCTGATTGCTGCATACTTTCCATAACTCCAATAATCTAAAATTTTGGAATTTATTTGATCAAAAGCAATCGCCTGTTTAATAGTTTGCAGTTTGGGTTATGTAAGTATCTTGAAACATGTAATACCTTGTTACAGTTCCCAATGGTGCACATCTCTTTATTATTATTATTATTATTATTATTATTATTATTATTATTATTATTATTATTATTATTATTATTATTATTATTATTATTATTATTATTATTATTATTAAATGCTAAGCTACAACCCTAGTTAGAAAAGCAAGATGCTATAAGCCCAGGGGCTCCAACAGCGAAAATAGCCGAGTGAGGAAATGAAACAAGGAAAAATAAAATTCTTAAGAAGAGTAACATTAAAATGAATATCTCCTATATAAACTATAAAAACTTTAACAAAACAAGAGGAAGAAAAACAAGACAGAACACTGTGCCCGAGTGTACCCTCAAGCAAGAGAACTCTAACCCAAGACAGTGGAAGACTATGGTACAGAGGCTATGGCACTACCCAAGACAAAGTCTCCAGTAAGTTCATATGATTGGTGTTGATTGATTTTAGTACCGACTCTTACCATGGAATGTCAATCATGAGGTATGCTGAATGTATTCCCTAGTTTACAGTTTGGCTTATGCAAAGGCCTTGGAGATTGTAATGTCTTCTTACGATTTTCAATGCTATACAGAAATACCTTCATTGTTGTCAGATTCATATTATTGGTCTTGATTTTACTGGTGCCTTTGAGGCCTTTGTTTTTAAACTTAACCTATAAGGAATAGGTGGGTCTTTTCATAACATCATTATTGATTTTTTAAGTAAAGGATTGCAAAGAGTAGTCATTGATGGTCACCATAGTGAGTATAGTGATGTAATATCTAGTCTTCCTCAGATATGTACACCACATTTAAAATTCTAGGTGTGATTCTTGATTTCAAATTTATTTTTGCAAAACAAATCTGGTCTGCTTCTCTTTTAATTGTGCAAGAAAACTAGCATATTGATAATGTCTCTAAGGGAATATTTAAAATTTTTCATTTTGCCATATCTTGATCATTGATCTCCTGTTTGGTCTTCAGCTGCTACCTCTCACCTTAATTTGTTGTGCAAAATTTGTTGTGTAATTTCTTATCCAAATTCTTGATATCATTCGCTAGTCTCATTATCCATTTAGTTCTTTGTGCATGTTGGATAAGATTTTTCTAAATTCTGACCCACTTCTGCATTCAGATCTTCCAAAATACTATTCGGTATGTAGTACTAGGCATGGAACTAATTCTAACTGGCTTACTTTCTGTAATATAATTTCCATTACTAAGCAGTATTACAGAAGTTCTATTCCATCTGTGACCAGATTGTGAAAAGATCTTCCAAATCTGATATTTTAATCAGTGGAACTTCAGAAGTTCGAACTTCTTGCAAATGCTTTTCTGTAGAAGAGGTTGAAAAAATTTCGTTTCATAGTTTATTCATCACATCTATTTGATAAAATTACAGATCTAATTACATTTTAAATTTCTTTCCATTTCCAATTTATAGTTTATTTGTTAATTCTCTATTACATTTTCAAACAGAGCTGATTTCCCTGTTGGAGCCATTGGGCTTACAGCATTTTGTTTTTTTAATTAATTTTATAGCTTGGCAAGTAAAAAGATTCAATACTGATAATAATAGTCGATGGGAAGAATATATCTTTTTGTGAATATTGCTGATATGGGTTTGCTTCGGAAAAGAAACAAAACAATGGTCACTGCTTCACTCAACCTTTATCAGTTGAACAACAATGATATAATGATCTTAGTTTAAGCACAGACTCTTTTGTTTGCTCATCATCTCTCCAATCGCTTGCAACACAATGCGCTCCCTAGTGGGTGCCCGATTGCTTATGGGATCTTATCTCTCTCTCTCTCTCTCTCTCTCTCTCTCTCTCTCTCTCTCTCTCTCTCTCTCTCTCTCTCTCTCTCTCTCTCTCTCTCTCTTATTCCTATTATTATTTCTCTTCGTATTATTATCACAAAAAAATCCAATTACAACCTGTGTGGATCTTTTTTCTCTCTCTCATTATTATTATTATCATTATTATTATTATTATTATTATTATTATTATTATTATTATTATTATTATTAATAATAATAATAATATTATTATTATTATTATTATTATTATTATTATTATTATTATTATTATTATTATTATTAGCAAGAAAAGCCAAATGCACCAAAAAGATCCCATTCTCCAAATGTGCTGCGTCTGGTTAAATTCTGTGCCATTTTTCTTTCCCGGTTGGACCCTTCATTCCATATTTATAGAGTCGGTGTCATAAAACGTACCCAGCTTCCCCAAGGAACTCATAAGGTTTGTAGAAGGCGAAAAGAGTGAGGGGAAAAAGAGGGAGATAGAGAAAATACGATAAGGATAGATAAAGAGAGGATAATTTTACAGGACTAATGTTAAGAAAGTGATAAGGCAATTAACGGAATTAGTTTTTTTCGCAATTATAAAAAGGAAGAGAACATTATTTAGAAAAATACATCAGTAAATATGTAGTAAAAAATGATAACTTTTGTACTATATTTACCTCCAATCTACATAATGCCCCATTGCCGTTCGTATCAGACTACTAAAATGTGTGCAAGTTTAGTAACATTCCATTAAGCACTGAATAGTCATTACAAGGGAATCGTTAAGCAATAGAAGGGGAGGAAGAATGAAATACGGCAATGCTATGAATATGTTTTGCTTCTGAAGGTTATTTTATGAGAAAAAGGAGTGTGCGCAGACATCTTGCACCAGAAGGTGTTTTCGGAAGGAAAGTTTATTTTATTAGACCTAAAATGAGGCGCTTGAACGGCCTTCGTCGTCTCATTCCTAAATCGGAAATAAACCCGGAAATAGATATTATTGGACACTTTGATGTAAATTATTATTAATATTATTATTATTATTATTATTATTATTATTATTATTATTATTATTATTGTTATTATTATTATTATTATTATTATTATTATTATTATTATCAATGTAAAATGCATATGCATTAGAAGGAATCAAAATTAGACCTGACATAATTCTTTAATTAGAAAATGAATATTCAAAATTTATCAAATTTATTAACTTCATTTCATAACTTAAGAAGGCCAGAAATGTTAGAACAATTTACATATCCAGGTAAACATTCTTGACTTAGGAAGTAAGAATACTCTATCGACTTACATCGATTTTGAAATAATCATCACCATGAACAAGGTACGAATTCGTTTTTGTCTGTTTTTATACCTTCTTTTTCGTCTGTCTGTCTACAAGATATATTCAGATCTATTAAATATCTTCTATCGACCTTTTGACATTTCAATTTCGAGCAACAGTGATAAAAACGAGTCAATAATTTTAATTACTTTCTGATGATACAAAAAAAAAAAAAAAAAAAAGTCTGGTCCCAACTCTGAATAAAAGATATATCGGTAAATCAATCTATAAATAACTGACTAGTCCAAGTGACAGTTTTTAAGCAAGTTCGAGGGCTAATACATAACACTAGTACCGTCTCTCTCAGAAAGGAAATAAAGATTATTTTAGAATTCGAATGATTAATAACAAGTAAAATGTAATTCCTTTTATAATTGTTATCTCTTGCCTCATTGTTTGTATGGGAGAAGCTACTCGAATATTTCAGATGTTTTCTTCGCATGCACTTACAATGCACGATGGTTAATATATACTTGCAGATAAACGACCGATAATACACATTTAAGAACGCATGAGGTATATCATCTCAGAAATATACGAGTAAAATTATGCGATCCGCAAAGGGATATACATATTTAGACACGCTCTACTGTACATTTATTGCGTGTTCTCCTTTTCTTATCTGTCACGATCTGGTTTATTTTGGACTCCTCAATACGTCATACCATCCTGACGTGAGTAATATCCCCGAATGTCGGCGCCACCCAGTCTGAAAGTGTCATAACTCTGCGATGTATCATGTTGGATTAGACGGATGCCATGGGATCGGTTTAGCGCATCCTTTGCCAACGATATCAAAATAAACATTTACTCACCAGGTTGTGTTAATACTTTGTGTTGTTTCTCAGCTGTTCTTCATTCTTGCAATTGTTTCTCCTGAAAGTGGAGTTTAGATTGGCTTCTTTCTTAATGTTGTTTCTCCGTTGTTGCATTTTAGGCTTCCTATGGGTTATTCTTCGTGCTTGAGTGAGCTCTGCGATGCCTTCGTTTTCAATATTGTTTCTTCTATGGGTGTATCTCGGTGGTCCTATATTATCAGTGTTGTTTCTCCATCAAATGCTGTTTGAGCTGTCTTCATTTATGGAGTCGTTTCTTTGTTATGCGAAGCTTACGCTATATCAAGGATCTAATTGTTTTGGCTGAAGCTTCTTCTTTCTTTAAAGTCTCAAGGAAAGGTAGAAACCTGGATCATGAAAGAAAATCGACGCATGAATGAATTGGGTGTTACGAGGTGTCTTATAAGAGCCGCCTAATGTGTCTGAGATCCTATTTACCTTTTGCGTTCTTTCACAGGGAGTCGTATTGCTTCTCAAACATCGATTGAGTAGTTCTTTGTGGCAAGAATCCACAAACGGAGTTAGTCATATACCTTCAATCATTATTTTCTATGTGTTCCTGTTATCTTCAACAATGTCTGTCTGTCTGACTGTTTCTTCATGAGATGTCTTAGATCGTTCTTATTATAATTAAATTAAGTTAAGTGATTTTAGGATTAAGAATCAAGGAGTTAATTACATTTTCAGATGGATCCGGATCCGATAGAAGTTCAAACTGTTTTTTTTTTTCTTTTACGTTGACGGAAGTAATGTTTTACTCTTTTCTTTGCTTTAAACTTTGCTTGTTGCTGCACCCAAATTCTTTAAAAGATGTTGTAAAAGGCCTCATTAATAGAATGAGAGAGAGAGAGAGAGAGAGAGAGAGAGAGAGAGAGAGAGAGAGAGAGAGAGAGAGAGAGAGAGAGAGTCGTTTGGGATGAGGTTACCATCTTTCTCCACTTGGGTGACGACCAACCGTATCAACTAACTCCCTGGTACTGAATTACTGCTTTAGTAATAGAAAAATGTGATATATATAAAACATGTCTCAAATTTCCTTTTCAATTCAACACCGTAGATTTATTACATTTTTTCCCAATAATTCTGACAATCGTTTACATCCAGATCTTCCAAGACTCTTTAAGCCGATACGTAGTAAAAGGTAGGTAGTTAATTTAAACAGCCTTTTCTTCCGTAAGCCCCAAATTCTACACAGTATTTTAGACGTCTCGTTCCTGTTGTGGCTATAATGAGGAATTGTCTTTATAATTAAATAGTTGAATTAGTAGAGCGTTCAAAGTTGGTGCAAATACGTTTTCGTTTTGTTTTGCAGATTAGCGTACGTCTCATTTAATAGTTTATCTGTTACTAATTTATTTGACGTTGTTAGCTATCTTTGTTTTATATTTTGTTTTTATGTCTTTTTGTGTATTTATTCCTGATTTCCACACTTCTTTTCTACACTGGGATACTTTCCTTATTGTACATGAGATTTTGGGTTTGCAGCATTATGCTTTTGAAGCTAATTTTGCAACCTGGCTCGTAACAATGATAATAACATTAACCGAAATATATATATATATATATATATATATATATATATATATATATATATATATATATATATATATAAATATATAAATATATATATATAAATATATATATATATATATATATATATAAATATATATATATATATATATATATATATATATATAAATATATATATATATATATATATATATATATATATATATATATATATATATATATATATATATATATATATATATATTCGTGGTGTGGCTAAATCTTGCTAAAACCCTGGCCACCCTTTGTCGAGAGGAGTATCCTAAAAATGGGACTGCAAATATAGAAATATAAAATGGACACCCGTCTACTTATGCAAGTGCCCTAAACTCTTGACTGAAGATGAGGGAATATGAGCCCTTGGCAGTCTATTGCAGACGACTGTTTCTTGCAGTATGTAAAGCAGGAGCTCGAATTCGGCTCGAACCTGAAAGTTTATATTGGTGTCTGCAACCTCACCGACTTTGTGAGCTAGGGAGTGGGTATCAGGGGGTATGAGTCATCAATTGCTATTGCCTGGCCCACCGCGGTCGTAGCTTAGGTGGAGATGGCTTTTGGTACTGATTATATGTATACATGGTCGGTTTCTAGGACATTGCCCTATCCTTAGCCTCTGCCAATCATTCGTGACCTTTTACTCTTTAAACCACCTGCTGGTGAGGCGAGAGTCCTAAACCCTGGACTGTAATTGTTGATCTAAGAACTCCTGCCAATAAAGAGAGTTCCTCAAACACTAGACTGCAGTAATGTAACTGGGACATCTAGCACTCGTAGAAACGAGTGCAGAATAAGGATGGATTCCCACTGAGACATCTTTATGGTGGGGCAAGCGTCTTAAACACTGGCCTGCAATTAAGGAAATCTACTTAGAGCACTAGCTGTTGAGGAAAGAATGCATAACACTGGACTGTAATTTCTGTAAATAATTAAATAAAACCCAGAATCTCCCATCTGCGTGTGACTGTTATAACCACTTGTCTACAAATAACAACTTGCAGGTAACGATTCCAACAGGTAATCATCTAGAGAAAGGTCTTCAGCCACTGCCAAGAGATATTTGGGCTTCTTTGAAAGAGTCAGTCTACAGCATAAACAGGATTCATCACCCCCTTCAAGAAAGAGACCAAAGGCTGCCCTCTCGAAGTGTCGGGCCACAACTTGAATTGGGTCCTAATGCTTCGACAATGGGACTTGATTAAGTTGGTCATCGTTCGGTTTTACTGGTTCAACAACTGATGAGAAAGATGGTGATAGAGATTATATCAGTGGTGGAAAGAAAACAGTAATGAAGATGAAACTTATATTCATCCTAATAATTAGGCAGGAACGAAGGAAAAAAAAATTATTTCGAGAATGTGAATAAGATTGTGCTAAGTAATGGGAAATGTCTTCTTGTAAAGAAAAGATTCCAAAAATATCTTACATTAATTCATGAGATTTTCAAAACTAAGAGATGAGAGAGAGAGAGAGAGAGAGAGAGAGAGAGAGAGAGAGAGGTATATTTCAAAGTCATAATGCATCCTTGCCATGAGTACATGATTCTACTTAAATTATGAAATTTAAGAATGTGCGTTATAATATTTCAAAGATTCACAGAGACAAAAATTTAGAGAGAGAGAGAGAGAGAGAGAGAGAGAGAGAGAGAGAGAGAGAGAGAGAGAGAGAGAGAGAGTAAAATGTTTGAATGAAGTTCCGAAAGATTTGAAAAGAAAACCCTCTGTTTAGAATAGCCCGTGCGTTCAGTGGAATGGATAGCAGCGCTCTGATAAAACACCGCAGTGGTTTAAACAACCAGATAAGACAATAAACCGAAGACAACGAGAGGAGACAAAAGAGAGATTTTTATATTTCCTTTGTTGAGTGGTTTTGGTGCTTTAATTCGCAGATTTTATATGTTCAAGTGGTTTTGGTGCTTTAATTCGCAGCTTTTCATTTACCTATGTTCGTATTCACGGTTTCTTAACTCACATCTAACTGAACATTTCTCCAATATTTGGAGTTATATCGGGAAATATAAAGTCTATCTGATCTTTCAGTTTGATGGACAGGAAAGTTAACTTCTTTTCTTAGCACCTGTTTAAAGCAGTAATGTATATGGTCTTAAAATCGTTCGTTCCTATATCACTATTGATCTTCTGGACTGGTGTGTACCAATATATATATATATACTGTATATATATATATATATATATATATATATATATATATATATATATATATATATATATATATATATACATTTATATATGTATATATATATATATGTATCTATATATATAAATTATATATATATATATATATATATATGTATATATATATATATATATATATATATATATATATATATGTATATATATATATATATATATATATATATATATATATATACTCTTACAAAGCTGGTCTAGTGTAGAGTAAATACAGTAGTTTATTCATGATTTTATTTATGTTTTCATATGTGCATTGAAGAGAGGTTAGCCAGCTCTTAAAATTAGTTCCTCTCATGTAGATTTAATTTTATTATGTATATTACGTAAGACTTTCGTCGTTAATTTCCTGTATTCTTTATTCAAGTAATTATACGCAAATTTACGTTATTTTTAAGAATTAACTTTTTATTTCACATATGTTTGTTACAAAGTCTTACATACTCTGTTTGAGAGTGTTATGTAACCCATACGAGATAGGAACAAAGGCTTATGTAACGTTCTTTTATATTCCTATGAGGTATTGCATCATGTTTGAGATGAAATACGCAATTCTTTTGTCTACCTTGTGCTTTGAAAAATTCTCGAAAAACCTAGTGATAGATGTTATGTTTTTTCTATTTCAGAGACAAAGGGTGGGCGGAGCTAGCTGACTGAGAGAGCCGTCTGGCGTTGAGTGAGTACTTGTTCGAGAGAGCAATACTTGGTAACTCTGACACCCTTAGCCCAGCCCCCAAGCTACCAGACCCCAGTCCTGGAATCTTCTGGAAGTAGCTAAGTTTCATATATAAAGGCGACCCCAGGGTTGCATAGGTAGATGGAGAATCCCAGCCCTAAGTCAAAGTCAGCTCTCCACCTCTCCCTCATACGCAGCTCAGAGTATTGTTTTATAAGTGTTCAGTGAAATATCGATGATTTGGTTTGATGGGTTTTTGTAAACATAGTAACCACTTATAAAAATATTCTTAGAGTTTTTGTAAACTGCCCTGTAGTAAGGAGAAAGATACTTGCATCGTGATCTAGTTATCTATTTTCATTAAGTATCAAACTTAAATATTGTATTCAGATTTAATTTCAAGTGCAACAAGTGATTGTATATTTCTTTGGTCTTAGTGTAAGGTTTATTCAGATTCAATATTATAAGTCAAGTAATTGTATAATATTCAGAACGTAACATTTTTGTCTTAATCTAAGTTTTATTAAGACTTAATCTTTCGAGTGATTTATTTCCCGAACTTCTTTAAATTTTCAAGCATTAGCCTTTAGTTTAATAACCGATGAGTATTCCTTTTCTTTATATTTTATTCATCACAACGCTGTTTCGACAAAACTATATCTACATCAACTTGGCCCATCTTTAGCTCACAAAGAAAGTGAGGTTGCAGACACTACAAGAAACTATCGAGTTTCCGTGGAACTCGAACTCCAGTCCGGCAGAACTCTAACCAAGGACGATTCCAATTGGCCACCACAGCTCTAGGTTAGGAAAGATAACCGGAATAAAGAATAATGGTTATCGAATATTTAGATTTTAAAAGAGAATTTTATGTATAACACAATATTTAGAGAGACATATACTGTACAAGACTTTGTGTATTTGACATTAGAAGTTTCGCACGATGTTGTAGAAATCTAAACAGGGGGAGAGGGGTTCTACATAAGCAGGGAAACATACATACATACATACATATACCGAGGCACTTCCCCCAATTTTGGGGGGTAGCCGACATCAACAAATGAAACAAAACAAAAAGGGGACCTCTACTCTCTACGTTCCTCCAAGCCTGACAAGGGACTCAACCAAGTTCAGCTGGTACTGCTAGGGTGCCACAGCCCACCCTCCCCCGTTATCCACCACAGATGAAGCTTCATAATGCTGAATCCCCTACTGCTGCTACCTCCGCGGTCATCTAAGGCACCGGAGGAAGCAGCAGGGCCTACCGGAACTGCGTCACAATCGCTCGCCATCCATTCCTATTTCTAGCACGCTCTCTTGCCTCTCTCACATCTATCCTCCTATCACCCAGAGCTTTCTTCACTCCATCCATCCACCCACACCTTGGCCTTCCTCTTGTACTTCTCCCATCAACTCTTGCATTCATCACCTTCTTTAGCAGACAACTATTTTCCATTCTCTCATCATGGCCCAACCACCTCAACACATTCATATCCACTCTAGCTGCTAACTCATTTCTTACACCCGTTCTCACCCTCACCACTTCGTTCCTAACCCTACCTACTTGAGATACACCAGCCATACACCTTAGACACTTCATCTCAAACACATTCAATTTCTGTCTCTTCGTCACTTTCATTCCCCACAACTCCAATCCATACATCACAGTT
>NC_090744.1:43656031-43661031 GCF_036898095.1 Palaemon carinicauda
TTGATCATCATTATTATTTAGCGAAGATGTTCACGAGTCTGCAGTGTTTTATTCTGTTACAAATCATAGGGTGTCGCGCTGATTCCATCATCATAATAATAATAATAATAATAATAATAATAACTCTGGAGTCAACAGACAAAAATGTTTTAATAACCAATTTCTTTCTTTTGCCCATAGATGGCAGCAGTCAGTCGTATCAGCTTCATATGAGTTTTATTTATTTAATCTTGAAAGACATAATTCCTGATAGTTTTGCTTGTTAAGATTAGGTAATGGTTTGCTGATGCCATTGCTAAAGAAGGTCGTATTTCATGTTACTGCACTACCATGTGTTTTGGCGGTCTAGATCCATTAATTGAGTGTTATAAGTGCATGCTCTCTCTCTCTCTCTCTCTCTCTCTCTCTCTCTCTCTCTCTCTCTCTCTCTCTCTCTCCTCTCTCTCTCTCTCTCTCTCTTAAAGCTTTTGTTAATTCTTGGTTTTTCTTTTAGAATTCCATAAGCTATTTTTCGTATAAAATAATTTTTATTTTCTTTCTTGATTATCCAGAGATATCTCTCTCTCTCTCTCTCTCTCTCTCTCTCTCTCTCTCTCTCTCTCTCTCTCTCTCTCTCTCTCTCTCTCTCTCTCTCTCTTTTATTTTTCTATCGTCATACAAAAAGAATAAAAAAAAATCCCTAATGTATTTCTTAATGATCTTTTATCTCTTCGTATTTCAGTGACACTGGGAGGAAATCTTACTGCATTTTTCTCTAAATACTTTTCCAACACACACACACAAATATATATATATATATATATATATATATATATATATATATATATATATATATATATATATATATATATATGTGTGTGTGTGTGTGTGTGTGTGTGTATATGTATATATATATATATATATATATATATATATATATATATAACATACACTTGTTGCAAACAAAATGTTTAATAACAGATCCTTGATTGTTTAGGCTCACTAACGATAACAATCATATCAGACAAAGGCAGCGAAGAATCTTCATTTGCAGCTTAGCTGTTGTTTTGTCAACATTAAATTGACTTCAGGTGATGTTGCAAATGAAAAAACAAATTAGCCGAGAAAGATTAAGGAACGAAGGGTTAGATTGTGTGTGGATCAAATTGTTTGTTATGAAAGAGTTAAGTGAGAAGCTTGGGAGTAGTGAGGAGAAGCCGTAGATGGCATATATGGTTTAGGCAAAGATTCTTAAGAAATCAATGGCCAGACAATGCTAAGGAGGTATGGTATAAATAGAAGAAGAAGAGTTGAGAACGATTGAAAGTATTTTGAGGGATGCGAAGTGTGTTGTAATGGTTGCACAAATGTAAGATCAACTGATTCGGCATAAAATGGGGTATATGACAGTGTTTATATATATACATATATATATATATATATATATATATATATATATATATATATATATATATATATATATATATATATATATGTGTGTATACATATATATATACACACGCAAAAATGGTGAATCACAGAAGGGTGCATAAGACCAGGAAAGGACTTTTAAGTATTTGCGGACTCTAAGGATGAAATGTTTGAAGGATTGTTTACCCAATTCTTCCTACAAATCAAAGTAGACGTTGTTTATTATATTCGGCAAAAGAAGAATTGAAAGCGTGACAAATATGGAGCAAGTACGATGAAGTGTTAAAAATCTTAGATTGAGTGACTGATTGATTGATAATGTTACTAGATGGGTTGCTCAAGTGGAAAGAAGGAACTACAACAGGTTGATTAAAATCTGCATACGCTCACAATTTTTATGTCAATCCTGTTAATAAACAAAGACATACATGCAAACATACGCCTTATAAAATCATAACCTATTCGAAGGTAATAAAAAAGTTTTCTCTTATTAAACATCGATATCTAATTTCATATTTGTTCACCGAGCTTTGCTTTACTCTAAATTCTTTTAATTAATGTTGATACTCTCATCGCTTATGGATGCTGACTATTCCTTGAAATCACCACTCTCCATTGACTCAGATTTTCTTAATCCTTTATTCAACGTTTCATAAAATAAATAGGTTATCACAACACTCCCATTCTGCATAAGGCAAATAACAGCTGCTATAGCATAAATAAACAGAAAAACAAACAAAGAGCACCCATTCTAAAGGAGAGTATAGTATGTAGGTTATTATATCGCATCACCCAGTTGCCAAAACAGGAAATTACAAAAAGATGCAGAACATCCGTTTTCAAAGAATTTAGGACAGTTTACCCAAGATAGAAATCTTGAAATGTGAAGATGTGTGACAAAGTAGTAAGCGAGTTGTATCAACAGAAACTACATTATGCAATCCTGCAAACATCCCACTGCCACGATTGTGATCGAAATTGCAGATAAGAATGTTAATGTTGCTTAAACTAGAGTAAGTAAGGGACAGAATACATTAAAGTAATCTCCCCTATATAATAAAAAGCAAGTGTCTGGATATATATATATATTTATATATATATATATATATATATATATATATATATATATATATATATATGTATATATATATATATATATATATATATATATATATATTACAAGCTAGGCTATAATCCTAGTTGGAAAAGCAAGATGCTATAAGCCCATGGGCTCCAACAGAGATAAATAGCCCAGTGAGAAATAGAAATAGGGAAATAAATAAACCACAAGAGAAGAATAAATAATCAAAATGAAATATTTCGAGAAAAGTAACAACATTACAGTAAATTAGATCCTTCACATATAAACAGTAAAAACTTAAAAAAACAAGAGGAAGAGAAATAAGATAGAACAGCATACCCGAGTGTACCTCCAAGCAAAAGAACTCTAATCCATGACAGTGGAAGGCCATAGTACAAAGGCTATGGCACTACCCAAGACTAGAGAACAACGGTTTGATTTTAGAGTGTCCTCCTAGAAGATTTGCTTACCATAGCTAAAACGTCTACTAAGCAATTATATTACAGTAGTTAACCCCTTGAGCGAAGAAGAATTGTTTGGTAATCTCAGTGTTGTCATGTAAATGAGGACAAAGGAGAATGTGGAAAGAATAGGCCGGGCTATTCGGTATTTGTGTAGGCAAATGCAAAATGAGTGGTAACCAGAGAGAGGGATCCAATGTAATACTGTCTGGCCAGTCAAAGGATCCAATAACTCACTAGCGGTAGTGTATATGTGCAGTGGATTAGTCGCAGCTGATGATGGTGATGATATATATTACAATTTTATAAATATACTTATTTCTGGTCACGCCGAGAGCTTCCCCGTCACTCGGTTAGGGAGGGGGGGGGGGGGAGGAAGTAGTCATACCCTGGTGAGAGGGGGATGCGTGTGTATGCGTGTGCATATATATCTAATTATTTAGTCGTTAATTTTACGGGTTGCGCTCACTAGTGTGTGTATATATATATATCTATCTATCTATCTATCTATCTATATATATATATATATATATATATATATATATATATATATATATATATATATATATACTGAGTAGGGATATCCTAACGTAGTGAAAAGGTTTGCTTATCGCCATGATCAGCAAAGTTTTACTAGTATGGGCAATCCATACTGGGTTGGTTTGCTGTGAACATCAGACGATAATCTCCCACCATCACCAATCCGCACTGGCCAGCGTTGTGATGAAAATGACCAAACCCCATACATGACTATGGACATGGCTGAGGCCTTTATTCTGCAGTGGACTAGAAACGGCTTCATTTGTTGTTGTATTTCTATCTATCTATCTATCTATCTATATATATATATATATATATATATATATATATATATATATATATTTATATATAAATATATACATATATATATATATATATATATATATATATATATATGTATATACAAATATATATATATATATATATATACATATATATAAATCATATATATATATATATATATATATATATATATGCATACACATATATCTACTCTATATATATATATATATATATATATATATATATATATATATATATACATATATGCATACACGTATATCTACTGTATATATATATATATATATATATATATATATATATATATACATATATAAATAAATAAATAAATATATATACATATATATATAAATAAATATATATATATATATATATATATATATATATATATACGTGTGTGTGTGTGTGTGTGCGTGTGTGTGCGCGCGCGCGTGTGTGTGCGCGCACGCGTGTGTGTGTGGGTGTGTGGGTGTGCGCATGTGTGTCTGTATAATTCAAAAGAAAGAAATATCAAACCAATAAGTGAACATGCGATAGTCCACTTATCCCTTGTATGACTTCTGACTGCATCTAATTTAAGGTCATCTGTCGTTAAATCCTTCATTGATCGGACACGCTTGTCAGGTCTCGGTAACGCTCTAAGTGTAGACGTCATTTGAGGAAAATAACTCGGATTTAACTGAGAGGTTTAGATTTTCCTAAGAAATTATTAGATTTAACTGTAAAATCTTAAAGTTAAATGGAGACATGTTTCTATGAATTAAAATTAACTAAAAACTTAGTTTTCTATAAAAAGAATTTCAAACCAAATTTAAAATAATAATCTTTAAGACACATTTAATACTTCACGTTAGTTCGTTTAGGAATTAATATATATAATAATAAAGTAAATATATATACAGTACACGTATGTCATCACCTTCAATGTAACTTACATTATTGGTGAGATCAAAGAATTTCTTAAGAAATATATAATTTGAAGTGAATTCCAAAAGAGAATGAAAGAGCGATGGTTGTGATAAATAGATTAAATCAATAAAAGTAAACTTAAATACCTTTGATACCGAATTTTTTATTGTGATTCGTGATACAAAAATGGAATTGTGGAATACTAAGAAAAATACCCTAAGTGAATGAAAAGGTATAACGGATCTTTTGAAAAGAAACCTGCCTATAGGCCTTCCTTCAGTTATGGGTACCCCAGTCTT
>NC_090744.1:43666031-43678531 GCF_036898095.1 Palaemon carinicauda
ATATATATATATATATATATATATATATATATATATGTGTGTGTGTGTGTGTGTGTGTGTGAATGTGTGTCCGCGTGTTTTTAATACAAAAACCATAATAGATAATATAGTTAGAGGTTGAATTAACCAACGGCACTAATCTTATCTTTCATTTATCCACAATGAGCAAACAATCCCTCAACTTAAGATAATCTGTTCAGCAACATTCAATAACCTTAATACCAATTTAGAAATGTTGCGAAAGAGACCGAAGAGAAGAAGGCCTAATTACGCAAAACGCATTTTGAATTTAGCAAAGGAACCCCGTAGGTGACTCATGGCCCTGTGTATGACATGATGACATGTCAGTGTGTGCATGTCTTGAGAATACCTACAGTAAGCGTGAAGTCATACCCACATGGTAACTTCGCCCGGCGTTCAGCAGAGGTCACTCTTGCAACGTAGAATTCTGGTGCCCTTTCTTTTAACCTTCCAAGGTTAAGAAAAGGCAATATAAGCTTTATTACGTTTCATCTCTCTCTCTCTCTCTCTCTCTCTCTCTCTCTCTCTCTCTCTCTCTCTCTCTCTCTCTCTTCCTACATACCTTCCTCTTATGTTTTCCCTCCTAACATGTATTCATTAACTCTCTCTCTCTCTCTCTCTCTCTCTCTCTCTCTCTCTCTCTCTCTCTCTCTCTCTTTCTCGTCATATTCATATTAATTGCTCTATATCCTTTATTTTAAATCTGCCAACCTCAAACACCCATCCACCTCTCTCCAGTAAAAAAAAAAAAAACTATTTTTCCCTTTCTTACTCCAATCATATTAATTCCACTCCCCACCAAAAAAAAAAAAAAAAAAAAAAATACCTCCAGATTCTTTTCGTAATATGAATGCAAAATGCACTGTAGAATTATGTCAAAAGTCTGTAATGAAAACCTGGGATGCAAATACGTAAAAAAATGGGTGAACGGCAAGATTTAATTTTACTACAAATATCATGTTTCTTTTCACATTCTATTCAATTGTCGTTTCTTCACGTACAGTATATGTTTAATTATTTGTTTATTTAGCCATGTTCATATTGTTCGTTGCATTCATTTTTTTAATTTATTTTATTCTCGATTATCTGTTTTTTATCATATTATCCATTAATGGCACTTACTAATGTTTGTCGAACTGTGGATAAGGATAAATATAATTCATGAGCTTTGCTTTCAATCAGAGATTCCTGTAAGCGGCTAGAACGAGAAATACAGTATCTTTAGTGGTGTATTAATTATGAATGATTATCATGGAATGTAATAAACAGAATTTACACACAAAAAAAATAATGATATATTATGCCAATATATTCGACAGAAATACATTAACATATGATGAGATGGGATGAAGTCCGGATATGGCAGTGGCGGGATGATGAACACAGCATCAGTACGAAGGTCCAGAAGATTAAGAAAAAGGGCATAGGCAGAAAATAGACCAAACAGGGAATTGATGCAGGGGATGAGAAAAGTCAGCGGAGAGAGAGAGAGAGAGAGAGAGAGAGAGAGAGAGAGAGAGAGAGAGAGAGAGAGAGAGAGAGAGAGAGAGAGCTAACACCGCAATAGCAAAATCTGTTGTAAACAAAAAAGCAAAGATTATTATTTTTTTTTTTTTTTCTATATGAAGGCAAACAAATGTATCGGTCGCCAAGACACACGATCAAATTTATACAGTATCTCTTTGGTTAGCACAGGTAGAGTTTAGTTTAACATATGTTAATTTTTTACTTCTATCTTTTGCAAAAATTGAGATATTCAATACTAACCAGACTGAGCCCAGAAGATTTTATGCGGAAACACAAGGTCAACCGACGCATTATCAAATCAAGAGAATAGTCACATACCACTTCAGTTGGTACTGACAGAATTATACTGGCATTTCTTGTTTCCGCGTCTTAGACTAAAAGATATCAATCACCTCTCGCTGAGCAAAGTATTGATCATACAATAACTAGAATTCAATTCTTATTCTTAGGTATTAGGTTGGTCAAGGCACCAGCCACCAGTTGTAATACTACTGCTATAGAGTTGTTTGGGGCCTTTGACTGGCCAGATAGTGCTATATTGGATCCCTCTCTGGTTACGGCTTATTTTTCCTTCGCGTACATATACACCGAATAATCTGGCATATTTTTTACACATTATCCTCTTCCTCATATACCTGATACCACTGAGATAACCGTAAAATATGCTTCACTCAAGGGATTAACTACTGCACTGTAATTGTTCAGTGGCTACTTTCCTCTTGGTAAGGGTAGAAGAAACTCTTTAGCTATGGTAAGTAGCTCTTCTAGGAGAAGGACACTCCAAAATCAAACCCTTGTTTACTAGTCTTGGGGAGAGTCTTAGCCTCTGCACCGTGTTTTTTCACCGTCTTGGGTAGAGTTCCTTGCTTGAGGGTACACTCAGGCATGCTATTCTGTGTTTCCTTATTCCCTTCCCTCGCTGGGCTAGTTTCTCCGGTGGAGCCCTTGGGATTATAGTATCCTGCTTTTCCAGATAAGCTAGTAGCTTAGATTAATAATAATAATAATAATAATAATAATAATAATAATAATAATAATAATAATAATAGCCAAAATATACATTACAGTTGACCAGACTATTTCGTCCTCTTTAACATCCTCTTGTCACTCTGTTTGTAGCTTAGCTCAATTTATGGTACTGATTGACAATATTAAAAGAATATTCTTCATGGGTCAAGTATAGTGGAGTCACGAGGTGCCCAAAGGAGGAGATGATGGATCAGAGAGAGAGAGAGAGAGAGAGAGAGAGAGAGAGAGAGAGAGAGAGAGAGAGAGAGAGAGAGAGAGAGAGAGAGAGAGACCCTTTTTTCCAAATGAGACATCTCGGGTTACCTCGAGTCAAGAGGTTTGTCTGCAACTCTCCGAGATTGAATGTGATCTCTTATTAGGTTGAAGTCCATCACAGCTCCACTTGATGTCATTACAAGTGATATGACGTCTTTGTAGGTGACCATTGAAACTATCTGAGTCTCTATTATGTAACTGAAAATATATGATGGCTTTTGAGAGGCACTCCAAATGCATGATGACATTTTGGAGAGGAAACCTTTTATAAATGGAATGAAAATATTACGTTTTTATGACTTTGAGGTAATCTAGAATTTATAAAGGTGGTGAAAATATATGACCATTTCAAGAGAAACTTAGGAAATTATAAAGTAATAAAATCATAAAAAGTATTGGCTCATATAATGACTCTGGTGCCACTAAAAGTATATGACGAGAGTTCGGATGTATTTAAAGTCTATGGCAACTACGGAGCCATCGTTAGATTTGGTGACTAAAAACCTGAGGTGACACCAATATAGTACTGAAAATACATAACAATCCAATGAGTATATCAAACTCTTATTAAGGTTCAATGTGAAATTGAATATCCACCAATGAAATGAACTCACACAACGAAGGTGAAGGATAATCCCTCTATAGATACCAAAATCAGGTAAGAGAATTCTTAGATTCGACGTATGATATACAACAGTACATAATGTACGATAACTGACCGTTCAATGAATGCAATTATTCACTAAAATTAAGGTTGAGATGAACGATAAACAGCGGCAGAATATGGATATTGGGAGTTATTGAATAATCGAACTATGATCTTTTAAAATTCCTATCCGGATTTTCAGATAATGATGTAATGATAAGCAACAAAGAATGTCTTTGAAGATAAGATCACGAATGATGAAGGACTTATGTGAAACTCTATATGCTTTCAATACAATTATTATCGTTGTTATTCATTTTCTGTTGCCTAGTAGCGTAGCGAACCAAATCGATTCTAAAAGTGGGATTTTACGAGCCTGAGCTCAAGAAAATTCCAATGATAATTTAGTTTGGTAATTCAGACATAGACTTTAGGAGAAGTTTAAAGAACATACAGACTCACAGATATATGCAGTAGCCCTACAGATAATTCCATTATGTTTCTTAATACAGTAATAAGACTATCATTCGAAATAAGCCACCTTTCATATGAAACGATGATTTTGAAATATAACTAAGACATAACTAAAACCTAAAACAAAAGAATAGATTCTTTAAATATTAAAAAAAAAAGGGGGGGGGGCTAACAAGACAAGGGAGGGTTATTTATTCAAGTACTTTATACTGTTTGACCCCAAAAAGCTCTTTTATGTAATCACGTCCACAATTACGTTAGAGAAGGAGAATCTAAGTTTCTTTCTAGACAATGGTGTCAGTGTTTGAAGGTGAGCTAGTGCTTAAGATTATGTAACTATGTAAAATTATACCAAAAGTTACAGCATAAGAATTCAGTTAAAAAAGACCGGGTACCTTTAATGTATAGAAAAAATATAGAATTTAAAATTGAAAAATTTATAAAGTATGAAGATTTACAGTAGAATTAGAAAATATGAAAAAATTAAGAAGACTTATATTGGAAATGTAAGGTAATCGACAAAAAAAAAAAAAAATCATAAAGGTTTAGCAAGGGAATGTGTAAGGTATAAAAAGATGGGATATAAAAAAGTGCAAAAAACAAAAAACAAAAATAATCTAACATACAAAATAGAAAAAAAAACAGCAACTAGTTTTACATAAGACAAGTTATATTGAAGCTAGGTAACCACTCAACAACTATTTGTTGAGAATGTCTTGTGCAGTAGAGTGATGTCAGCACTTGGAATCTGTCGCGTTGCAAACAAGGGATTATTTTCACCGAACCACATCTAAACAGCCCCTTTCTCTTGATGACGTCAGACGCTATACTTCGCGTCGAGCCTTTGTTTATGGAGAGTTACGTCATAAGAGTATCAGTGTTACATAGGATTTTCATTTTAGGGAGATTGAGGACGTTTTGCTGCTGGTCATTTTTGCTTATGCGCAAATAGTCGGTAAGCGAGATTATAATAACGCGGGAAATACATAAAAACTTACGCATAAGATAGAAGTCGCCAACAAATGGATATATAAATGTATATCCTATTTAGAAATGAATAAGTAAAACCAGATCAAAGCAATCAATCTTTAAAGCAAAGAAGATTATTTGTTCCTGTGACTTGAAATATGTTAAAAAAAAATATCGAAAGAAATAAAAACATGATAAATAATCAGTCATTACCTTGCCCGATTTCCCCAGCCACCCCCCACACCCACACTCGTTCGTTAAAGTTCAAACTTTACTGAAATCTGGCCATTATATTTTGATATGCATTATGGGCAAAAATGCGAACAAAGGAGGCTAAATACGTATATCAATATTCTTTGTTGAAGATAATAGAATAGGCGATCTTGGGGAGTGTTTATAAAAAGGAATAACTTACTGCATCTCGATGGAGAAGTATATTTGCCTTATCACAAACAAGCAAAGGTTTTGATATTTGGGAAGATGTAAATAATGGAGCATTGTGTACACCATTGAATATAATTTACTAACTTGATACTTTCTCATACATTCATCCATACTATTCATTGGCAATGTGTATTTTTTGTCTATTTTTTATTCATTATAATAAAACTTTTGTCACAATCTTACAATGTTTTTATATCTATGTTATCCCCTCTAAAATGACCATCGTTGAAAGCCCTACATCCCACATTTGGAGTGAGTCACTCTGTGCTAATGAGTGTACCTCTTCAGCGCAGTCCCTTGCTGCGCCTTATCAATCAGTGGGCAGTCATGCTAAGCGGATATTATGCATGCGCCATCAGGCAACCTCAGGAAAACACAAGGACGAATGCATCATGCTTTGGATCTTGAGAAGGTGCTTAGGCAGCAAAGGACCGACCTCTGATAAACGTCTGCCTCCTTACGTCTTATATCAGACCTCCAGTTTCTTTTTTTTTTTTATTTAGCTGATAGGAAAGATAAGTGAAAAAGAATGAGGGAAGTTAGCAAACTACCCATGGAAGGAATAGATTAGAAAATTAAGTATTAGTAAGATTAGTTTAAAATGTGATTTAACCACAATTCTATTTGTTTAAAAGTACATCTTTTTCTTTGTAGTAAGTCTTATATTTATTACTTTTTATTATATTTATAAATTGAATTCTCCCAATTCCTTTCCCTACAAGGACGTTTCTTATTAGTATAATGATTGAGGTTTACCTTATTGAACATACAAAGATAGTCTTTTCCACTACATTTGATCTATGTTGTTGTTTGGGTATTTTGTCTCTTCTGTTTTCGTTTCCTCTATTAATTCTCCGTAGTACTTTTACTCCATATTTTAATGACCAATCTGTATATCCTCTGAGTGATTGGTTCTACCTTATATCTTTAGTGTATATTTGTTCTATACAGAGAACTTCATCGCCATGATAGTTTCTCACTGCGTATCTTAGTATCATATTTCTGGGATTATTCAATGCCATGTCCCGAGGGTTGAAGGATGCAGATTCTTGGAGGTAAACGGGGAGAAATTAAGGAAGTATCTATTTAATAACAGCAATGGTGCTCGATTGTGATTTTGAAACGGCTCACGATAATGGTCTGAAACACTACAGTATGGAGATATGCCTGTTTTTATTATTATTATTATTATTGTTATTATTATTATTATTATTATTATTATTATTATTATTACCTAAGTTACAACTTTAGTTGGAAAAGCAGGATGTTATAAGCCCAAGGGCTCCAACAGGAATAAAGAGCCCTGTGGGGAAAGGAAATCTTTCTTTTATAGTAAACTTGTTATTCCTGGAAAACTGTGTTGTTGTTCTTAGCCCAAATCATGAACTGACGACCACGACAGCAAACTTTTATGCCTTGAGTGTTCTAGATTCTGACAAAATTGCCATTCTAATTTTTTAGGCCTTTGAACCGTTTAACATTATTAAAAAAATTCTATTTAGCGTTGAATATTTTTTTTTTTTTTTTTGGAAATGACTCCACCTCCAGCCCCACCCGATGTCATGCAAAACTTAATGTATTCATCTGTTTGTCTATCTTCATTATTTTGGGGTTTTATCTTTCCTATTCTTTTTTACAAGTAGCCATTCGGTTCTCTGGAAACTTGGATTTCAGGCTTCCCTGACACATTGATGTTTGAAATAGTGATAAGGTTTGTTCTAAGCTATGATAAATCCTTCTGTTTTACAAGACCTCAAAAAACACTAAACTTACCCTCTCTCTATAATCCAGACTTTATGTCCAATTAATATGAATAAAATCTCATACATGTAATATATAATACATAAGTGTATGTATACGTCTGGTGTTACTCAGGCAAAGGCACAACTACAGGCATATATACATTTTCTTTCTATTCTGGTATCAAATCTGAAGATTTGCATACTGAATCTAGTATAGCATCATATTATAACCTAACCTAACCTCTTCTAAGCGACTTTAACCTAACTTTTCTTGCAGAATAAAGGAAAGTATTAGCTATTTTGAAAGTGCATGCAGTAGTGGAAAAGCGTTGAAAGGTAGAAGACAATTAATTTTTATACTAAGACCAACATGTAAGCTATTAATAAGATGCAATCATGCACCAGACAATTGTTTATTTGTTTTTCTTGTACGTTTCCCTTTTCATTTATTGGTACTTTATTTACTTTTCCTAACTGAACTGCTTTCTCTATTAGAAACTTTGGTTGTATAGCACTATACTTTTTCAGTTAGGATTGAAATTTTTATAATAATAATAATAATAATAATAATAATAATAATAATAATAATAATAATAATAATAATATGGGTAACAAATCGAGGATCTTCACATAGCAACAACCGTTAACTGCTGCCACCACTGGCACCTTTGTTCACAAGACCAAAAGGATTGTTTACGAATGGGAGAAGAAGCCGCCAGTAAATGGTACGAGTCTTTCTTCGTTTTTTTTTTTTTTTTTTTTTTTTTTTTTTTTTTTTTTTTTTTTTTTTTTGTAGACCAGTGTTCTGTTTGGGTTGACTTACAGCTTCCGCTGTACTGCATGTTACTCGTTTTTTTGTTGTTGTTGTTCCGGTTAGTTCGTGTTAACTAATTTCTTGCGTGAGCCAAATCGTTATTTATTTATTACATTGTTAGGTGTGATAAACTAATATATATATATATATATATATATATATATATATATATATATATATATATATATATATATATATCCTAAATGACCTCTTCACTCAGTGAAAGTATTTTGGACGCAGTTATTACTGAAAACCTATACCTGAGAGGGAAATAAACATAAGGAACTGTTTACCTTTGATAGCAAACCTTGAGAGGATCTATTGAATATAGCGTTGATTTCACCCATGTGTGCATCATATATTACAAATTCAGACACTTTAAATTGAAACTGACTGGGCTCATTTGCAGCATCGTATATGTCAGAGCTCGGGACTAACAGTTTGTAAACTGCTTTAGGTTACAGAGACTTGATGCAACAGTTAGCAGTCTGGTGCAAGCGAGTCAGTGACAGAGAGGGCTAATCATCCTAATATTATGAGATGTATTTTAGCACCTGTTCAAGGATAACATGTCACTCCCATCCAGCCTATTTTGACGTGCCAGGACTGGTTTGCTAGTTCACTTATAGAGCCAATCACACGATGGCTATTTTGTTCGGGTTTACGAGCTTGATGCAGTTTTTTATAGCCTTTCATCATTTTATACCGGATTATAGCAATCGCCTCATCGCTGCCTGTTTGGACTCTCTCTCTCTCTCTCTCTCTCTCTCTCTCTCTCTCTCTCTCTCTCTCTCTCTCTCTAACAAAGGAAATGGGTCGATTAAACATTAAGAACGCTTTACTGAATGTGGCCATTACCGAAGTATAAAACTGAGCCTTTGAATATTTCTGTAAAACCAATTTTTCTTAACAGATATTTTCGTTAAAAGGAAAGCAATAACATCAATTTAATTTAACTTCCTGTAAAGGAGATCTGGATACTATATAGCCGTTATCATTTCGCTCGCTTTACACACGACACATTTCACATTCCCCCTGACGATACAGTCAGGAAATTACCAACGCAAATGTCAACCGATTTGAATCCTTCTTGGTGCCTTTCATTTCCGGTTGGAGGGATTCCTTAAAGTAGTCCAATGGGGTCCTATGCTTTAACGGAACTTCGTAGGACCTCGCTAATGAAGCTTGCGAATTATTCAGGTCGGTTGTATATTACGATCTGAAAAATCAGGAAAGCAGGAAAATCGACGATAGGATATTTACTTAAAATACCAAGATATGGATAAAGGAAATATTACCTCAAGGTTACGATTATGAATTCGTGAACGCTCAAGGGTCGAATAAAAGGGGAAGGCCATTGAATATACGTATTTTTTTTAAACTAATAAATAACGGTTTCGTTTGAGAGAGAGAGAGAGAGAGAGAGAGAGAGAGAGAGAGAGAGAGAGAGAGAGAGAGAGAGAGAGAGAGAGAGAGAGAGAGAGAGAGAGAGAGAGAGAGTATACATAACGAAGCACGAAGATCAAAACAAAGGATACATGAAATAAATGAAGAAAAAAGGAGGGTATGATTAATCAAGATATATCCAAAGCACACAGTGAGGTCAAGGTGTCTCTAAGCATTTCTACTGAAGAATCTATAAAAATAGACATTCTAATGTATTAATCTAGAAACACCTTAATTTGTTGGACAAAATCTTGAGGTCTTTTAAATTTCTTATTTCTGGTCTGGATATCAATCTGGGGCACCATCGTTCAATTAGTTCATTATGCATGTTGCATAAGATTTTTCATAATTCTGACCATGCTTTACATTCAGATCTTCCAAGACTATATCATCAGATATTATATTACATGCAGTTGATTCTAACAGTCAAGCCTTCTCCATCACAAAGCTCAACACTGCACAGTATTCTAGAAGTTTTATTCCAGCTGTGACCAGATTGTGGAATGATTTTCCTGATCAGGTGTTTGAATCGGTGGAACTTCAAAATTTCAAACTTGCAGCAAATATTTTTATAGTGAACAAATTAACATAGTTTATATAAGACTGATCAATATCAACGTTGTTACTGATCTTAAGATATTTCATATTGATTATTCATTACTTCTCGTACAGTTTCACGATATCCTTATTTCCTTCCCTCACTGGGCTATTTTCCTTAATAGAGATCCATGGCTTGTAGCATCCTGCTTTTCCAGCTAGTGTTCTAGCTTAGATAATAATAATAATAATAATAATAATAATAATAATAATAATAATAATAATAATAATAATAACTTTTACAAGCGAAGCAATGTGAAATGATGTTTTCCGTATGTAGTTGAGAGAGAGAGAGAGAGAGAGAGAGAGAGAGAGAGAGAGAGAGAGAGAGAGAGAGAGAGCCCAGTCGTGTCACAAAGGTTATCTCTTATTGATGAAATATTGGTTGGTGAAATACTATAAACTCAAAATGCTAAAATGAAAAAAAAAAAAATCTAAGCTAGATTTCTGCCATAAAAAAATGGGAATCTAAATGTCTCTCCACTGCAACTGTTTACTAAATAAAAGAATGACGCGTCAAAAGTGAGCCCAAAAAATTACTTGAAGCAAAAGAAGAAGAAAAGTCTATGACGACAGCCACTGCGCGTCTGTGCGTCACCTGAAGACCAAATTAACACAACAAAGTCGCACTCGAGATGTTTTCATCATTGAAGCGACGCAGAGTGTCTGCTGCAATAATCAGATTAAACAGGTTCTCAAGTGAACGCACAGGTCCTAAGACATTGGTTCTAATGCGACCTCTCCCTCGAACCCCCCCCCCACATCCCCCCCCACCACCCCACCCCGCCCGCATCTCTTCTCTGTCTTATATGTACCTGCATTATGCTACATCTCTCTCTCTCTCTCTCTCTCTCTCTCTCTCTCTCTCTCTCTCTCTCTCTCTCTCTCTCTCTCTCTCTCTTGTACCTTTTATACTATCTGAAGTGACCTTTCCTTCCCATCAGAAGCCTGCATTGGCTCTCTCTCTCTCTCTCTCTCTCTCTCTCTCTCTCTCTCTCTCTCTCTCTCTCTCTCTCTCTCTAAGGTAATTGTTAAATTATGCTTTCAGATGACCAAATCTCCAAAGCTTGGTCAGTGTCACCTTTCAAATATAGTGTAAAGTACATCACATAATTCACCTAAGTTTTCCTTAATTTGTAAGTATTGCAAAAGAGATATTCAATGAAGGGAACGATTTTCATAGCAATGTTGTTGATTTTTATCGAAATACATCCAATGGGGAAACCAAAAAATATCGGCAATATTTCACCATTACTATTATTATTATTATTATTATTATTATTATTATTATTATTATTATTATTATTACTTGCTAAGATACAACCCTATTTGCAAAAGCAGGATGCTATAAGCCCTGGGGCTCCAACAAGGAAAATAGCCCAGTGAGGAAAGGAAACTAGGAAAAATTAAATATTCTAAGAACAGTAACAATATTACGCTAAATATTTCCTATATAAACTATAAAACTTTAATAAAACAAGACGTATGATAGTGAAATAACAAAATACATAAGCTGAAGAATGAAACAGCAGAAAATACAGATCATAAAGGATTCTAAGAAATAATTGCATCAAGAGGAACTTTATCAAAAGAAAGAAATCTTACAAGAGTATTATAAGAGAAGACTTCTTGAGTAATCCCAAGCCCCATCTCACAACAATGAAATGTCAGACTGCTCTGGAGCAACTTCACATAGGGAAGGAAATGATTTTTTCTCCGTTGGCCGTTGGACAGTCAACACAAAGGACATTGAAAACAGTATTCAGTCATAGAGACAGTACACTTGCAAGACGAAAGGCACTGCGAGATGGGATTTGGATCCCACTGGAAGATGACCGGATATGAACCTTACAAATTCAAGAAGTTATTGAGAGTAAACGATTCTGCCACCAATTTTTTTTTTTTCGCTTTTACTCTGCATTGGAAATCCATCCTTACTTCCGTTTCTTCATCAATTGTCACAGCAGATTATCGTATAACTGAAGAATTATGCTTTTTTTTTAGTGATAAAACGTAATCTGTATGCGTATCCCAAAATTTTCGTGCATTAATACATTCGTTTACGTTTTCATTTTCTAGCTTCCAGCCTTGGGCCAATCTGTCTGTTTATTGGGGACTATAAAAATCCACAGAATAGGCGTAGCCTTGGATCTGAGCTTAGCGAAGGTGCAAAAGGTCCCTGGGATCGACAATAGCTTCCTCGACCCTCTCTTTATTGCCGCCATTTTTTAATGTATGGCTGAATTAGTTTTGAAGAGAAAAATACAATCGAATTAGTATTTCGCAAAACTTCATGTAACGTTTTGCAATGAACATATTTGTTATAACCGATTCATTTTGCATAAAAATTACAATTTCTATCATTTTTTATATCCATTTTGTAAATTGAAAAAACAATTGTTGTGTTTTGAAGAATGCTATCTTATCGACAATTAGTTTCATATCATCTCATTAAACTTGAAAGTTTTTCTTGACTGATTATGGTAAAGAAGAGGAAGAAAGGGAAGAATATATTCATAAGTCTTCGTAAGTATGA
>NC_090744.1:43686031-43688531 GCF_036898095.1 Palaemon carinicauda
TCCCTCATGGCTTCGCTTCCTGCCAAGGAAGGGGCCAAAAGGCGTAAGGACTATATCACCAATGCCATTAAAGAGTTCAGCGGCTTCAGCCAGTTGGGCGCCTCTACGGTCGGGTGAGGTGGGTTGGGTGGGGGAGGATTTGGGCAACCTTCGTAGACACGTAGCGGGTAGTGGGAAATATGATAGTAGTAGTAGTAGTAGGAGGAGGAGGAGTAGTAGTAGTAGAAATTTCTTATCCCCTGTCCAATATACTTTTTATATCTTATCACATGTACATAAAATTGTTTTTATTGCGTTTGCAACTGTCATTGTTTTGGTTCCTTGCATG
This sequence comes from Palaemon carinicauda, assembly GCF_036898095.1. Classification (NCBI taxonomy): domain Eukaryota; kingdom Metazoa; phylum Arthropoda; class Malacostraca; order Decapoda; family Palaemonidae; genus Palaemon; species Palaemon carinicauda. The sequence continues at coordinate 43,686,360 of NC_090744.1, forward strand.
TGACTGCAAGGGGGTTGTTTCCGTGCATGTAGGCTACATACTTTACGAGCTGCCAACGCAAGAGCCGGTGTCTTACGTAAGGTAGGACAATCTAAAACGAACGAGGCTACATAAATGTGTTTTTTTTTTCACATACCAACAATTATCTTGTTTCTTTGCATATTCATATACATGTTTCACTTTGCGCATTTATCTGTACTTGTATCAAGTAGCCTATGTGTAAGAACACGCAAGTATTTGTTTTTCTTTGTACATTTACATATAAGTGCATGTGCATGTCTGTTCAATTGTTTAACTTTCGTTTTCCTTCATTTCCAAAGTTGTTTTCTTTCTTCAGTTTCTTTTTTGCTATGATGTAAAAAGAGCAAAAGGAAAAATAGCGATGATTTGATTAGTATTATCCTGATAAGGTTGCTGAAGAATTTAGTTTTACTAAATCCTAAGCAGGGAAATGCAGCAGGAAGTGATCTGTATCTTACTTCATCACACAACAGTGTGTCTTCCATTATGTATCTACTTGGCTACAATTGTTAATGGAAAATGTACTTAGTATAGTTGATCAGTATATGCATAGGAGCAAAATCACTCTAGCATCAGGGAATGGTGTTTACAAATATATTTACACGAGACACTAGATGGTGGTTTTTACAAAGGCATCCACTCAAGCTACTAGATGGCGCTGTTTAATGCCAGCTATTGCACATGGGACTCCTTAAGGCGTCGCCATCATTTACGGGGCTGCCAGAAATAATGAATATGAACGTAATAAATCATACGGCTCCCTTCAGACTTTAGACTTTTAGGGGGCCTTTATTGTGCAAATAGAGTCATTCTCTTCCTTTAACTGGGTTAATAATGAGACAGAAGACTCGGGATGTAATAATTGTACTGTACATCATCTTCTTTGGTAGGGGAGATCATGGCAAAAAAAAAAAAAAAAAAAAAAAAAAAAAAAAAAAAAAAAAAAAAAAAAAAAAAAAGAACACATGCGCACCCATCCTAAAATGATACACACGCACGCACACACACTCATACATATATATATATATATATATATATATATATATATATATATATATATATATATATATATATATATATATATATATATATATATGTGTGTGTGTGTGTGTATATGTGTGTGTGTGTGTGTGTGTGTGCATGTACATTTGTGTGTGAGCGTGTGTCATGTGTCTATTTCGGTAAATTTCAGCTTGGCTAAGTTTCTGTGGGTTAAAGGAAAGGAGGAAAAATAAGCCTTGTATTTTAATGGTGGAAGAACTGGAGCAACTGATTCAAGGAAGGTAGCAAGGTTTTTGCAAAAGATTAGCAAGTGACTTTCTGTGTGCATTGAAGTCAAGATGGGATTGTTAAAAAGTATTGTTGATCCAACTGTCCTTTATAGAAGTAAAACATGTATAGGCCATGCTAAATGAAAATGAAAGAAAAAGTGGTTGAAACTTTAGAGACCATTTTTTTTTTTTTTTTTTTTGTGACGAATGGGAATTGGGAATGTCAAAAAAGTTATAAATCAGTAAAATTATGGTGATGAGAACGAATCACTCTATTATTAGATTATTAGATGGTCTGGTCATGTGGTAATTTTGAAGAATTTTAGATTATGAAAGAAGCATACAATCTGGAGTGAAAGATGGATTGTATTCTAAATATCCAGCAAGCGAGAACTTGTGCAACATAGAGATGAATGATGCAGTGTATCCACAGGTGTTCATTCACTCCTAATGAAGCTCTTCAATAAGTGTATAAGCCAGCTAATGATGTGGAAGTTTTGGGCTAATGGGGTTCATCCATGGTTTAGCAGTTTTAAAGATTTAAATGAATGACAGAGCCAAGGGACAGTGACATTGCCCTAGCAAGCTGTACAGTGCCCTAGAGTCTAACCGTGTATTATGATCAGAGCCCAAACCCCCTCTCCCTTAAGGTAGGACCAGGGAATGTCAGGCAATGACCGCTGATGACTCAGCAGGTAGACCTATAGGCTACCCCAAACACCACCAACCTTAGCTCACAAGGATGATAAGGCTGCAGACACTAAAGGAACTAGCGAGTTTGAGCGGGACTCGAACCCCAGTCTGGCGATCTGGAATTGGGCATTAACTGTAGGATTGCCTTTTTCCTCCGGAGTCCCACATTTTAAGGAGAAATAGTTAA
>NC_090744.1:43693531-43696031 GCF_036898095.1 Palaemon carinicauda
ATAAATCACAATATACTACCGACAGAAAGTTATTGGGTCCTTTGACTGGCAGCTAGTACTATATTGGAACCCTCTCTGGTTACGGCTCACTTTTCCTTTGCCTGCTCATACACCGAATCGTCTGGCCTACTCTTTCCACGTTTTACTCTTGTCCTCATAACACCTTGCATCATTAAAATAATCGAAAATACTACACTGTATTCTTGGTAAGTGCAGAAGAGACTCTTTAGCTATGGTAAGCAGCTCTTCTAGGAGAAGGGCACTCCAAAATCAAATTATTGTTCTCCAGTCTTGGGTAGTGCCATAGCCTCTGTACCATGGTCTTCCACTGTCATTTGTAAAGGTACCCTTAGGCACGTTATTTTATGTTTCCCTATTTCCTTTCCTCTCGGGGCTATTTACCCCGTAAGAGCCCTTGCGTTTATAACATCCTGCGTTTCAAACTAGAGTTGTAGCATAGCTAATAATAATAATAATAATAATAATAATAATAATAATAATAATGATAATAATAATAATAATAATAATAATAATATACATTAGCATCATAATCATCATATCCTCCTACGCCTATTGACGCAAAGAGCCTCAGTTGGATTTCGACAATTTATACATTGGAATAGTTATGCAATATTCGATATGTAAAACAAATGATCTTAACCGTATATTTTGCCTTCGAGGTAAAATTTTAAAAGTAATATAGCAGGAACTAACATGGGCACCAAAAATAACATGATAGAATCTGTGAGCATAGGGGTTATAAATTTTTTTTAAATGTATTTATATTTTTCTGTAAGCTTTCTGAGAAACTATACAGAAATGTGAACAAATTACTTCAAGGTCATACTAAATGGTATACTAGAGTCAAAAGCAGGTAGTATTGATATATCAAAATAAAAATCTCTTCTCCAAGATAATCTTTTATAGTTTTTAATATATATTATTTAATATCTATTAGGCAAAATCTTTATAAGAATTTCATTAGAGATGCAAGTTTTATTAACATATGAATTAACATGAATACTATTAACTTATCATAAATTCCAAAAGGAAAGAAGGTTTTAAGACTAACAAAATAAGCATCTTATACTTCTAGCTCTTTGAACTATCATCAAAACGTTAAAGGATTCAATGCTAGCAAACGAGTGGACTGAATTTTAAATTGCTCAAATCCATACTTATTGCGATAATTATCATCATCATACCTATATTATTACATATGTTTTTAGTTATTAATTCTAAAGTGTAGAAGTTATCCTTATCGACCTACACACTTACACAAACACACACGGACGCATATACTCATATATAGACTGTATACACACACTTACAGCCACCTGTTGAGATACTACCGCTAGAGATATTGGGTCCTTTGACTGGCTAGACAGTACTACATTGGATTCTTCTCTTTGGTTATGGTTCATTTTCCCTTTGCCTACACATACACCGAATAGTCTGCCCTATTCTTTGCATATTCTCCTCTGTCCTCATACACACCTGACAACACTAAGATTACCAAACAATTCTTCTTGACCCAAGGGGTCACCTACTGCACTGCAATTGTTCAGTGGCCACTTTCCTCTTGGTAAGGGTAGAAGAGACTCTCTAGCTATGGTCAGCAGCTCTTCTAGGAGAAGGACACTCCAAAATCAAACAATTGTTCTCTAAGTCTTGGATAGTGCCATAGCCTCTGTTGCATGGTATCCCACTGTTTTGGATTAGAATTTTCTTGCTTGAGGGTACACTCGGGCACACTGTTCTATCTTGCTTCTCTTCCTCTTGTTTTGTTGAGGTTTTTGTAGTTTATATAGGAAATACTTATTTTAATGTTACTGTTCTTAAAATATTTTATTTTTCGTTGTTTCCTTTCCTCGCTTGACTATTTTCCCTCTTGGAGCCCCTGGGTTTCTAGCATCCTGCTTTTTCAACTAGGGTTGTAGCTTAGCAAGTATTGATAATAATAATAATAATAATAATAATGATAATAATAATAATAATAATAATAATAATAATAATAATAATATATGTATGTGTGTGTACATATGTGTGTACGCTTACCTGCGTATGTAGGCAATATATGTCCGAATAAAGCTTCCATTTGAAGAATTAATTTTTAGCAGAAGACAAGAGGGAGATATGGGGTAGAAGACAAACATAAGAAGGTGTTGTTAAAAAGACGGTGTTAACGTCAACATCGGAACTCCTTCGGCCCTCAAGCAATTAAGAGACTCGTCAGACGCGTGTCTGCCAGGACGTAAAAGGAATGAACATCGTAGAATTGTTTTTTTTTTTTTTTTTTTTTTTTTTTTTTTTATCGTCTGAGGATGTTGGGTGAAGAGTAGACGTGGAAAATAAATTTGAGTAGCCTATTGGTCTTAAAAGGGTTTATATCTGTGCAAGATAAGAAATACACTTGTATGTAGGAATGCTGATAATTTAACGATAATTCATTTGGATGGATATTGGAATTATATAAGTAAGGTATTTAGGAAATATGATT
>NC_090744.1:43711031-43713531 GCF_036898095.1 Palaemon carinicauda
AGGAAATGGGGAGGTGGAAGGGTTTTTGAAGGTTTAAAGGCCACCCATAAATGGTAGAGGCAAGGGACAGTGACATTTCCCTATCAAGAAGAACAATGCCCTAGAGACTGACGATATATCATATGATCAGCACCGGAACCCCCTCTCCATCCAAGCTAGGACAAGGAAGGGCCGGGCAATGGCTGCTGATGACTCAACAGATAGACCTATAGGCTCCCCCAAACCCCCCCAACCTTAGCTCACAAGGATGGTAAGGTTGCAGACACTAATGGCACTAACGAGACTGAGCGGGACTCGAACCCCCGACTGGCAAACACCAGGCAGAGACGTTGCCAATCAGGCCACAACAACACTGTATGCGAGTGTGTGTGTGTGTGTGTGTTTATACAAGTATTTAGCCGTCATTACACTAACGTGTAATGAATAGGCCACATGGATAGATAGATATGTAATAACATACTGTATTATATTTATGTTTATTTTATTTTCCCAAGCTGTTGGAATAAATGTTTCTATTAAGACCCGCTGACATATCAAATGCCCCTTACATAAATTAAGAGAAACCAGTATTCGCTCATTAGTTCAAATTTCACTGGACATTTCAAAACGAAAAGTAATCTTATTGACTGTTTACTCACATAACTTGATTGCTCAAGAAAATTTACAATCAATAAATACATGAAGAAAACAAAGTATAAAAGAGCATCGGAAAAAAACGTTCAAGTATGAATAGAACCTGAAGAATTTCGTTTCGTATGTTTATGATTAACCTTGTTTAACAAACATCTTTCATAAGATCTTTCATAAACACTCAGATCTTCTTGTTTATAAAAAGTATAGAGGTGCTCCTTTTTGTGGGGATAAATCAATCTCAGATATTCAAACTAGTTACTTTTCTTTTCATTTCATTTTTTTTCTTCCTTATGTGATTTCTTTACTATTTTTTTCATGTCCATTCTATCTATTTATCTGAATTTTTTTCTGTAATTTCCTCATGGTGAAATGGTAATTATGAGATTACGAAATTCCTTTTCTATATTAAGCTGTAATAGGAAAAAATATTACAATATCTTACACAATACGTTGAATGTTTGAATTAATATCTCTAAAATTTACGAATTATTTAATGAACTGTAAGTACTCAAAGTATTAAATATAGACGTAAGAAATCTCTTTTATTAGGTAGTAGGTTGGCCAGGGCACCAGCCACCCGTTGGGATACTACCGCTAAAGAGTTATTGGGTCCTTTGATTGGCCAAAGAGTATTACATTGGATCCCTCTCTCTAGTTACGGCTCATTTTTTCGCTTGCCCACAAGTACACCGATTAGTCTAGCATATTTTTTTCCACATTCTCCTCTTCCCTCATACAACTGATAACACTAAGATTACCAAACAATTCTTCTTCACTCAAGGGGTTAACTACTTCACTGCAATTGTTCAGTGGCTACTTTCCTCTTGATAAGGGTAGAAGAGACTCTTTGGCTATGGTAAACAGTTCTTCAAGGAGGACAATCCAAAATCAAACCATTGTTCACTAGTTTTTGGGTAGTGTCATAGCCTCTGCACAATGGTCTTCCACTTCCTTGGGGTAGAGTTCTCTTGCTTGAGGGTACACTCTGGCACAATACCCCATCTTATTTCTGTTCCTCTTGATTTTTTCTTATAGTTTATATAGGAGAGATTTATTTTAATGTTGTTACTGTTCTTGAAATATTCTATTTTAATTGTTCAATCATTCTGATTTGGTTTATTTATTTCCTTTTCTCACAGAGCTATTTTTTCCTGTTGAAGCCTCAGGGCTTACACGATCCTGCTTTCAAACTATGGTTGTAGCTTAGCTAATAATAATAATAATAATAATAATAATAATAATAATAATAATAATATTAATAATAATAATAATAATAATAATAATAATAATAACAGTCCCTGATGTTAAACATACTTCGAACCATCCAATACAAAGGATATATATACAAGGTATATATATATATATATATATATATATATATATATATATATATATATATGTATGTATGTATATATTTATTTATAAATTTTACCAAGAATTAAACACTATAGATTAAAAATTGAGAATTACTCCTGGTAATCTATATCTAGAATCATATACAGTTATGTGTTAAAACTGGGAATTTTTCTTTCTAAACAACCTGTCAATTTCCAAACACAAAGGTTTGCCCGTCTCTGTTACCAGATTACCTGTCAGTCCCTTGACACAAAGATTTTCATGCCTATCGAGATTTTATTTATGGAACATTATATTCAATGGTCTGAATATAAAGGGGCCCACACATACCGTATATCTGTCAGAGAGTGTTACAGGTGCCAGGATACGCCCTTTTGGGAAACAGGTTTGAAATGGTGGTCTTGTAAATATGTGGATATATATATGTATGTATATATATATATATATATATATATATATATGTGTGTGTGTGTGTGTGTGTGGGTGTGTGGTGTGTGTGTGTGTGTGTGTG
>NC_090744.1:43718531-43728531 GCF_036898095.1 Palaemon carinicauda
AGAGCTTGTGTCTTACACAAAGTATGGCAATCTTAACACACACACACACACACACATGTCCGTCCATTACGATCTGCCAACACAAGAGCTTGTGTCTTACACAAAGTATGGCAATCTTAATACACACACACACACACACACACACACACACATGTCCGTCCATTACGATCTGCCAACGCAAGAGCCCGTGTCTTACACAAGGTAAGGCAATCTTAACACACACACACACACACACACACATGTCCGTCCATTACGATCTGCCAACGCAAGAGCTTGTGTCTTACACAAAGTATGGCAATCTTAATACACACACACACACACACACACACACATATGCCCGTCCATTACGATCTGCCAACGCAAGAGCTTGTGTCTTACACAAAGTATGGCAATCTTAATACACACACACACACACACACACACACATGCCCGTCCATTACGATCTGCCAACGCAAGAGCTTGTGTCTTACACAAAGTATGGCAATCTTAATACACACACACACACACACACACACACACACACACATGTCCGTCCATTACGATCTGCCAACGCAAGAGCTTGTGTCTTACACAAAGTATGGCAATCTTAATACACACACACACACACACACACACATGTCAGTCCATTACGATCTGCCAACGCAAGAGCTTGTGTCTTACACAAAGTATGGCAATCTTAACACACACACACACACACACACACACATGTCCGTCCATTACGATCTGCCAACGCAAGAGCCCGTGTCTTACACAAGGTAAGGCAATCTTAACACACACACACACACATGTCCGTCCATTACGATCTGCCAATGCAAGAGCTTGTGTCTTACACAAAGTATGGCAATCTTAACACACACACACACACACACACATATGTCCGTCCATTACGATCTGCCAACGCAAGAGCTTGTGTCTTACACAAAGTATGGCAATCTTAATACACACACACACACACACATGCCCGTCCATTACGATCTGCCAACGCAAGAGCTTGTGTCTTACTCAAAGTATGGCAATCTTAATACACACACACACACACACACACACACACATGTCCGTCCATTACGATCTGCCAACGCAAGAGCTTGTGTCTTACACAAAGTATGGCAATCTTAACACACACACACACACACACACATGTCCGTCCGTTACGATCTGCCAACGCAAGAGCCCGTGTCTTACACAAAGTATGGCAATCTTAATACACACACACACACACACACATGTCCGTCCATTACGATCTGCCAACGCAAGAGCCCGTGTCTTACACAAAGTATGGCAATCTTAACACACACACACACACACACACATGTCCGTCCATTACGATCTGCCAACGCAAGAGCTTGTGTCTTACACAAAGTATGGCAATCTTAATACACACACACACACACACACATGTCCGTCCATTACGATCTGCCAACGCAAGAGCTTGTGTCTTACACAAAGTATGGCAATCTTAACACACACACACACACACACACATGTCCGTCCATTACGATCTGCCAACGCAAGAGCTTGTGTCTTACACAAAGTATGGCAATCTTAACACACACACACACACACACACACACATATCCGTCCATTACGATCTGCCAACGCAAGAGCCCGTGTCTTACACAAGGTAAGGCAATCTTAACACACACACACACACATGTCCGTCCATTACGATCTGCCAACGCAAGAGCCCGTGTCTTACACAAAGTATGGCAATCTTAATACACACACACACACACACACACACATGTCCGTCCATTACGATCTGCCAACGCAAGAGCCCGTGTCTTACGTAAGGTAAGGCAATCTTAACACACACATGTCCATCTTTCACTCATCTTTCTTATCACCTATAAAAAAAGTCGGTGTACGCATGCTACTATTACCAAATCATTTGTTGTGATGCATCACCGTTTGAAGCATCGTCGTCTCCAAAACAAAACTTTCAAGGTACTGGTTTTCAAACTATGATTATATTTGTAAACCACTGGAATCAAGAGGACTGTGACATCATACTTCGTGTCTTTGGGTTTATTTGGCATTTGAGAAGAACAATCCCGAAACCTCTGTAAGATTTCAATTCGTTTACAAACTATTTGAATTTATATATAAATTGAAAAATTGCCTTTTTAAAGAACTTTTTAGTATGATTTATGGCTACTTTCTATCCTAGGCAATGTTCAACACTTTGTTAGTATATAAATACACCCATTATTATTTTGCATTACATATTACTTACAGGCATAAACTCCACCGGACTACAGATTCTCCCACTTATCCACAAATGGATTTAAACAAATTATGCCTCTTGACATTTCTTCAGTACAAACAGCCTGGCATTCTTAAATACGAATCAAGTTCTTTTATCTTAAATATTTTCCTCAAAAGCATTTCTTCCAATAACGTCAAGAATCTTTCTCTTGAATAAAGCCATCATTGTAATAAAGCCCAACTCCTGTCATCTACTTCCAAAAGCATAATTGTTCATAAATAAACCCCACGTTTCGGGTAAAAGGTCAAAATGGCGTATCTATCTAGTTGGGAACTACATATTATGCTTAGTATGACATTCATCTGATGATGTGTTTCACTTCTTTGTTGAGATAAGAAGATGAATATAAACAGGTATGATAAGAAAGGCCGTTGAAGTAATCATATATGACGTGTGTGCGTGTGTGTGTTTTGCTATATGAAATGAATAGGAAGAATTGAAACATCTGAATCAAATACAAGAAATTAACGTACTTGACACTTGTCTGCTTTGTCTTTGTAAGATATAAAAGAAGAAGATGCTGAAAAGAAATATATAATTTCAGGAAAATAAACAAATTAGAAATCAACTTGAGGAACTAGAGGCACAAAAATTGTTATCAAAGATGTGAATAATATAAAGGAGAATGATATTGAAGTTGAAAATATTATCAAGGAAAGGTAAGAAAATACACACTACATAGAATGGAAGGATTTACATAATGAGTAAGATAAACTTGACATAAGCAATAAGTGACAGAAAAGCTGGAAAACATGAACAACGAAAGATGGCCTCACTTCGTATGAAACGAAAAAAAAAAAACGTTCCAGATATTAAAGGAAGAAAAGGAGTCAACAGAGGAAGAGGAAACCGAAAATGCACTGAAGAATTTTATTTCACAAGTAAAAAAAAAAAACATGTCATTAAGAATAACTGAAAGAGAGGAAAAAGTAAAAGGAAAATAAAAGAAAAAAAGAGAAGAAAAGATCATATATATGGTAAAAAAAAAAAAGTATAAGAGATATGAAAAAGGAAAAGCAGAGATCAAAGATACAACAAAAGGTCACTGCCTGAGACCACAAAAAGTAGCTGACCACATTTGATACTTTTCTAAAGTTTCAGCCACTTCAAGGGTAAGCCGACTTGGAATGAAGTAAAGGAGACGATGATTCTTGAGAAGCCTTAAGAAATGTCGGTTTATTTTATGCTTAAGGAGATGGTTGTTGTGATAAAATGCTTAAATTGTATTCTAGCTTTCATTTTATACTGACCCATGTGGGTTCACTGTTATATAAGGTTTGTGTGTTTGTATATGTATATATATATATATATATATATATATATATATATATATATATATATATATATATACAGTACAGTATGTAATGATACAGATACCATGTACACACACACATATATATATACATATATATATATATATATATATATATATATATATATATATATATATATATGTTAGTATATGTATATATACAAACATATATATATATATATATATATATATATGTTAGTATATGTATATATATACATATATATATTGATATATACAGTACAGTATGTAATAATATATATATATATATATATATATATATATGTATATATATATATATATGTGTGTGTGTGTGTGTGTGTATGTGTGTTAGTATATGTATGTATATATAAATATATATATATATATATATATATATATATATATATATATTTACACACACACACATATATATATATATATATATATATATATATATTTATATATATATATATATATATATTTATATATATATATATATATATATATATATATATATATATTTATATATATATATACAGAGAGAGAGAGAGAGAGAGAGAGAGAGAGAGAGAGAGAGAGAGAGAGAGAGAGAGAGAGAGACACCATTAATTATGCAACTATCGGTTAATCTACTTAACAATTTCACCTGAGTCATGAATATGATGGCCACTATGAGAGAGAGAGAGAGAGAGAGAGAGAGAGAGAGAGAGAGAGAGAGAGAGAGAGAGAGAGAGAGAGAAGGTGACCATGACTTGGCCTTTAAAGGAAATCAAGTCGATTTTCTCATCTGGCTCATTGAAGGAATAAGGAAATGTAAGCCAATCAAAAATTAATATGAAATGCTGCCCCACAGAAGCTTCGTTCTAATTGGTGTACTTTTCCCCCAGACATTATTCATGAGGCCATTTGCGTAGGTTCTCGGCATTCAAGCTATCAACGTCTAAAAAGTTACCTATAACTTCATTAGTTGCTTGTTTATTCACACCAGGAAATCTCTCTCTCTCTCTCTCTCTCTCTCTCTCTCTCTCTCTCTCTCCCTTCCGTAAAGAATGTTCTATTTATTCTCAACCATGTTTTTAACAATTTGCTTATACAGTACTAGTTTCTCTCTCTCTCTCTCTCTCTCTCTCTCTCTCTTCCGTAAAGAATGTTCTATTTATTCTCAACTATATTTTAACAATTTACTTATACTAGTTATCTCTCTCTCTCTCTCTCTCTCTCTCTCTCTCTCTCTCTCTCTCTCTCTCTCTCTCTCTCTCTCTCTCTCTGCAATATAAAGTTATCATTTCAATGGACTTGAAAGTCAAAACCATTATGAAATTTTTTTCTGTTTAATAATCATTATAATATTATTAATGTTAAGAACAAAAACCATTTCCTTTTGACTTCCCCAACACCTACACGAGACACTGCCTAATAATCTTATAATCATAAATATTAATCTTTTACTTTCTAAACTTCAATTCCGTCACAGCCATCGGTGGACCCCGGGATCTCTGACTCTGCAAACCAACGCCCGCCACAAATTTTCTCCTCACCAACGCCCAAAAAGCCGCCCACGCGGGAGCCAGCCCCTGTGTGTAGGGTGATCAAATGACGTTGGGAACATGTAGGGTTTTTATAAGATGCCATGTAGGTCACAGATCGAAGTGGGAGATAAGTACCTTTTTACGATTTGTTATATCTGTTTTATTTTTACTTTGAGGATTAGTTCGGGATTGTGAACCATCCTTCCTTCATATCCTGACCCAGAAAGGCAGTAGGATAAGTAGGATGTGATGTTTTGTAGGTCGCAGATCTAATAAGTATAAGGCCATAATGCTGCTATGAAATCTAAAGTATGTTTTTATTATTATTATCATTGTTGTTGTTGTTGTTGTTGTTGTTGTTGTTGTTATTATTACTAGCTTACCTTCAACCCAAGTTGGAAAAGGAGGATGCTATAACCCTAAGGACTCCAACAAGGAAAATTAGCCGAGTGAGGAAAGGAAATATGGATAATTAAACTAAAACAAAAGTAATGAACAATTAAAATAGAATACTATAACTATAAGACGAGGCTTAAGTCAGCCTGTTCAACAAAAAAACATTCGCTGCAAGTTTGAACTTTTGAAGTTCCACCGATTCAACTACCTGATTACGAAGTTATGTGTCTTCAATTTAGAATTTAATGAATAATTGGACTTGTTTTTTTTTTCTTTCTTTCTTTCTATCTACCTAACAATATCTACGTTTTCATCCACTGGTTTAGTGATTTTTGATTTTGTAATGGGACTGACATAAAAGGCAGCTATATTATGACATTATTTAGCTGATTTCTTTGGAAGAGAAGGAAAAGCATATTTGATGTCCCCTCAGTGGTGGTAGTTTACCAGAAATTATTATTATTATTATTATTATTATTATTATTATTATTATTATTATTCACAATAATATAGTAGTAGTAGTCGTAGTAGTAGTAGTAGTAGTAGTAGTAGTAGTAGTAGTAGTAGTAGTAGAATCTCTTCACTTTCCTACTGGTTTGGCATCTCCAAGTCTGGGTCCGGACTACGCCCCGTCTTCTAGAAGTTCTGACTCCCACTATTGAATTATCACAGGTGTCAAACGATCTGCAAATCATTCTTGCTGTGGCCAGCAAAACACGTTTTTGGAGCAAGCCTGTTGTGAGATGTGTGCAACTAATCCTCTCCAGGATTCCCTTTAGATCCTCTGGGTTTGTTCCTAGTGCTTCAAGGATGATAGGTACTGCCCATATCTATCAAAGTCTCCTTAACCATCTTTAGGTCTTAGCTATCTTTTTTCTTGCCTTTGTTCCTAGTTTTTGTGTTCTGTGATGTAGCTATGTCTATCGGAGGTACTTTCAAGTTTTCTTTATTCACCAGGACTAGGTTAGTCTCCGAACCTGTATCACAAGGCAAGTTTTTACATCATAGTCCCAGAGTAGCTTGATTTTTTAAAATTCTGTCCACTTTTACTGGTATCTAGCTGCACTACTTTTCCACTCATGGAGGCTACTTTCTTGAAAGGCCTTCGCGATTGTATAATGCCTTGTCTTGGATCCATTTTGAGGGAGTGCTGGTCATTCACTTGTGATAAGGTTAATGATTTAATGGTTCAAAAGTACATCAGCGGCAGAAAGAAGGTGAAGGACAATGTCTTGGAAAAAGACCATATGATCTGAACTTAAGCAGGCAAGGCCGATGTTTCACTAGGTAGACCTACAGTATAGTCTCCTCAAAACAGCCATCCCTACCAAAATGTCAAGTTTGTAGAATCTAGAAACTATTGAGCTCGAACTCTTTCCATACGAAATGCGAGTCATGAACGTTTCCTATTTAAATTTTTTGGCGCACATTTGATTTTTTTTTTTTTTGTCTTTTTTTTTTTTTTTACATAGTGTGCCCTGCCATCATGTCTTAGGATCCTTCTTAGGATCCCGCCTCGTGTCCATCGCCAACTATCATCTCCAGGTACATGCTGAGTCTGCCTCTGGTATTGGACATGCAATTGCTTGTTACCCCAGGTCACTTTCCTTTGCCTTGAGGTTCTTTCTTTATATATGTTAGGCTCTTCGTCAATAGAGGGGATTTTTCTTCTTATTAAGTATTAACCATTCATCTTCACTTTTGTGGCTATAATCATTATCAAATGTACTCCAGTGTTATCTTCTAGTACAAAATTCTTAACAATTTAACAGTGCTGCAAGTTTCCGTGCGCACATCTTGCTCACCCTTTTCAGCCTATGCACAATGAATATGTTATTTTGCACTTTTACCGTTTAACATTAGATTTTACATCAACAACCTAATAAAAGTAGCAAAATCGAAGCTTCAAATGCTCATTAAGGCTCTGTTATTTATGCACAACCACAATTTTGCCAGCAATGTAATGTGCTTTGTGCAGAGTTTAGCGGCAAAATACGCACAATGAGCGATTCGTGTCTTTCTGCAGATTGGTAATGAAGGGTTGTGTTATCTGAAGCATCTTCTTTCCTATTAGAAAGGATAACAACGTGGCCTGGAAAGGCCTTCGCCATAGGCAATGGCTCCTTCTCTAATGATAACCTACACTGAGGAGAATGGTAAAATGACTGGGAATCCCCCCCCCCCTCTCTCTCTCTCTCTCTCTCTCTCTCTCTCTCTCTCACACGCACACACACAGTTTATTTCACTCTGGCTTTGGGTATCAACACATTAGTGTTTTAAGCAAATCGAAACTTATAGAAACTCGCATATCCACTTACATATATGCAAAGCATAAATAAACCCTCATGCACACTCAGAGACACAAAAGAAACGAATGTGATCAAAATGGGTTTATTTGGCTTATAATTGACTATAGACAATTATGATATCATTATGATATATTCATTATGGTTTCGTCCCGATTATCTATCTAGAACGCATTTCTTTACTGAAGTTTTGTAGGTAGAGCCGTGGTATGAAATAGCATATTTGATTGCGAGATTTCCCTTATGAATTAGAAGGAAATAAAAGAATAGGCGTATGTTATTCCTAACTTAAAGATTAGATTTATTTTATTGTTTTCTTTTTATTATTATAATCTTCTTTAGAGATGTCTACGTCAGAAAAATTAATATATATCGCTTTTGATCAAGGATATTGATGACTTGAAATAAAAAAAAAAAATACGAACACCGTGAAAATCAGGTCCCTTTTATATGCAGTGGACGGACACTGATTAGACGGTAGAACCTAATAGACGGACGCTCTGATCTGAAAGACAGCCGTAAACTGACCTGCAAGGATGGCGATCTCGGATCTCTTACTTTTTCTAAGAAACCTTTCCAACTGGATGGATGCATATACGGTAATTGGACACTATCAGGGAGGGTGGGCCACTGAGTGCGTCTTGCAGTGGCTGCTATCAAGTTGCTTAACGATCAGTTTTAATGACCATCAGAATAGATAATTTTTCATTAAGCGCATACTTATAGAGAAATATTTATAAAGATGACATTCAAATTTTAGATATTTACTGACTTTCCTAATTCTGAAAATAACAGGTTTTTGTAAAGTCAGAATACTGTTCGTATCACTGCATATTGGAGAGTGATAACGCTATATTCTATAACGATAATTGTATAGAAAATATAATAAAAAAAGGCTCGATATATTACATCATGGGAACAATTTTTATTTAAATCCTATATCTCAATTTGAGTTCATCTCATTGTTTTTTCTAGACATCTGGTGAGGGTAGACAGAATACAACAAATAAACCAGTATACTTTTACATGTCGTCCGTCCATAAGATTAATCAACGAGACTGGTTCTCAAAATTGATATAGAAATCAAGCTCGAAATTTGAATTGATTTAAAAAAAATAAAAAATAAAAACTGGCCTCCTCATTAACTGTGATTTAATGTGATTGCGTCGAGGAAACTTGTAACAGACTGCAATTTTGGATGTGAGGAACAATGAGTCACATTGGGGCACGAGAAATCGAGAGAGTTAAGAACAAGATATGCTTTTAAGGTTTGTAACTTGAGGTCCCCGAAAAAAGTTGTTTAGTTTTTTCACTTGAAAATAATAACCATATATTATGTGCTATAAAGTAAAAGCATTCTCTTATATTCAGGTAACCTATGCTACTTTGTCTTACTCCTTAACTTGAGAATAGGACTAGATCTTTCCCTCGCATAATTCATTTAGAAGCTTCAAGTCTGTGAGACTCAAGGTAGTGTTCGAGATCACGAAAAGTGAAAAGAAAAAAAAAAAGGAATGTGGATATGCATTGTAAGATATTTGGGATTTTTAAGTACTGACCCGCAATTACTTAAATGGAAAAAAAAATAGAATAATGAACATTCTTTATTCAAATATAATAACATTTAAAATTCTTTAAAAGTATTCATGAATCGACACATTTTAAATTTAAAAGCGTGTTTAAATGAATAGTAAAAGGAGCAATTGTGAATATGCTAATTATAAAAAATTTTCATGTAAATATATTATCATGTATTTACAATGTTATAAAATGTGAGAATTCTAAATGTATATTTCTTAATAAAAGGAAGAAAGAGATGTGGATGGAGAGCTGCTGTATAAGGTCTTGTGGTTAACCTTTTCATTGTATAAATCAAGTTGAAAGATCCAAATCTAAGTGTACTAATATGGAAATAGGTTTTGTAACGATGAGACAGGACTACAGAGGAAGACTGGCTAATCGAGTTTGGGTGTTCTTTGAATATATCATGGCAAATTTATATATTTATAAAAAAACACACACACAAAAGAATTGCTCAAGAACCTTTTGATAAAAAAACATAATAATGGTCTAAAATTGCTCATTAAAGAGAGTTCCACAAAGTGTCGTTCCCAATTGAAGAGAGCATAAGTAATGTATTAGAAAACTGAAGGCCATCGGATAATATATACTGCATAATAAAGAATGAATTATCATCAAGAGAATTCAAAAG
>NC_090744.1:43733531-43751031 GCF_036898095.1 Palaemon carinicauda
GACATGGACTCAAATACCACGACAAACTGCACAGCGCGATCTCTTTGATAGCTTATCGTGTCAGTGATCTAACCGGACGTGTTGGGCATTCCATTGCAACATCGTCAACCCCGCCTAGACGGGCAGATTGCTACACGCCCAAGGGGGTCTGAGACTAGACCCGGTGTCGTTTCTCTGGCGATTTCTGCGAAACAACAGGGCTACATATCTTGACGTCGGCCAAGAAGCAAAATATGTAATTTTTTTGACGGAAATTAACCCAACGTAAACTAGAAGGGTACTCGGTAGAGTGCATACCTTCGCCTCTATCATGTTGTATATCATAAGATATGCAGTTGAATAATGCCCATTTTGACACTAGTTTCATGTAAATCAGATAATAATTGGCCACGATATGGTAGAAAAGCGTTTTCGACCTTTTCGGGACCTTGGCCTTGACTTTTGACCTAATCACTAGTAAAATATAATCAAATTGTCCTTGGATCATGACCAATCATCGCACTCAATTTCATGATAATCGGTCTTATAGTTTTCTAGTTATGCGAATCACAAACACACAGACAGACATACAAACAAATACATGACTATCAAATACCTTGGCGAAGGTAATAATTTCAGTCCCAGGAAACAAGTACTCAAATAAACTGTACAGCTAGATTAACCTGACAATATTCGCTAGTTATTAATCTTACCGACCAATACTATATCACAAATGATTCCTTGTCTGCTTATTTCATATCTTTAGGTAAGACATAGTTGCACTGAAACAGTATTTGCTTATCGATACCCTAAACATCGCCTTAAAAGTTCAGGAACAATTTTGTTCCAGAAAAGATTTTGTAGCTTTGCTCTATCTAAATATTTATCAAGTCAAAAGATTTGTCAGGATGTATTAGTCCTACCATTAAAGTCACCCCACAGCTCACTTCAGTAATTCTCAGGTGTTGAATTCAGAGTAAAAGAAAAAAAAATATTTACTTCATACGCTGTGCATAGGAAATGTGTAGGCTATGAACATACATATATACATACAATGATATTCAAAACATACATACATTTCTTGATTAGCGTGATAATATACATATACAGATAATCTGCCTTGATTAAAATCTGAAAATCAACAATATACTATTCAATGAATAACTTGAGTCATACCTGCCCTTCCCTTTCCAATCATAGAGAGAGAGAGAGAGAGAGAGAGAGAGAGAGAGAGAGAGATAATCATCGGCATGTATTCAAAAGATCAGACCAATTTGCATATGCTCAACAAGTCTCAGTATATCGAATTGCTGTATTGAGAAAAGTGACACAATTGGGACGCATTCAAGCGTCAACGTGTGGGAGTGTGGGAGATGAGGTCTGTGGGTGTGGGAAAGATGGGTGATCCGGTGTTGCGAAAATCCGTGTGGTTTCTGGTTTCATATAGATATTATGAGATGAAATTTATGGAATGAGGATTTGTGGGTGTGGGATACATTTTCAATTGTGGGTGTCAAGAAATTTGTTTGTGTGGGAATGGTGAGATCTTTATGTGGGGAAATCAGAAGATAATTTGGGTAGATAAATCAATCAAGGGATGATTATGGAAGGAATTAGACCCGTGATGTTGTGTGGGTAATATTTGCTTGTGGGAATAAGACGTTATTTGGGTTTGGCAGTATCACAATAAGACATAATGAATGAATTTGGGAAGCAATAAAAATGTATGAGTCTAGTTTCAGCCACGATGGTTCACACTGAGATTGGAAAGGGAAGAACGTGTGAACATAGACATGGGCGTGTCTGCCTAGGGTCTACGAGGAAGACATCGACTAGACTTATCCGTCTAGTGGGTGATTGCAAAGGTTGCTGTATCAAGTTGCGTTGCAAGACGAGAGAGAGAGAGAGAGAGAGAGAGAGAGAGAGAGAGAGAGAGAGAGAGAGAGAGAGGGGGTATTCATTCTATCCTTGGCCAAGGTTAAATGACACGAGATTTATTTAAACGATTAGGTAATCCCTTGATGGACTCATTTCTGGAAATAAGAGTTTTTTTCAGGGAGGGTCTTATTTGATACTTTCTCTGGCCAACTCCAATCTAAATTCATCTGTTCTATTTCTTTTCTTTTAATTCTTAGCTGTCAAATTCTTTACCTATTTTCCCCTCCAATTTTCACCTTGAAAAAATATATCTTGTCTAAATTTTAGGTATACAAATGTCACTTGGTGATATGATTAAATTGCTTAGTAATAATAATAATAATAATAATAATAATAATAATAATAATAATAATAATAATAATAATAATTTACAGATAAAACCAAAATCTATTAAATAAGACTATCATGAAGTTATTACAGTAGCAGAAAATAAACAATAGATTTTTTTGTACAAAAGTTGCAAAGTAAAAAATAACTTTTTGTGTGTAAAGTGACAGACGATTATCTAACTTATGACGAATCATGAGGTAAGACCTGCTTTGTGTTCAGCCGAAGTTGTCATAGAAAGAGAAAGCGAGATGGCCCTTGCCTAATATGAAGGAAGCAGCCCGAACAAACAAAGCATACAGATTACCATGGATTAAAGTCATCGGACGAGTGGTATGTCAACATGTATTTTCCAATCGCGTCTTCATCAAACATGTAGATGGAGCCACAGTCGACGAATGAGGAGTTGAGTATAGATACTAATAATAACGATAAGAAAAGGAATGAAAAGTCATAGGATAAATAGATAGAAAGAAAAAGAATAACAAGTGTTCATAATAATAAGACAAATTTGCTGTAATCAAACACTGAAAATAAATTATGAAAATTTTTAAAAGAAGTCTTGTATGATGAGTGGTTTTAATGAAATCCCTTTCCCGTGAAATATACGAAAAACAAAATTAAAAGCATTCATTTCCATAAATACGAAGAAGACGAATAAACCGAAGTAGGATAAGACGGTAATAAAATTGCAATCCGTAGTAAAAAAAAACACACATTTGTAAATGCGGAGAAAGTGGTGTAATGAATAGCTTGCCATATCTTACATTAGGGAGAAAAAAAAAACTAGACACGAATAGCCTGCCACCTTGCGGTTAATTTCACGGACTGTAGAACAGCGATGGCAGATAGAGATACTGAAAAATACTGAGGAAAAAATTCCTTTCGTTCTCGAGAGATTAACATGAGGAGCATCAGAGCGTTTTAAGCACGTCACTTTATATCATTGGGAATTACACTGTAGTAGTTATTATTATTATTATTATTATTATCATTATTATTATTATTATTATTATTATTATTATCATTATTATTATTATTATTGTTACTGTTGTTATTATCATTATTATTATTATCATCATTATTATTGTTTATTATTATTATTATTATTATTACTATTATTATTATTATTATTATTATTATTATTATTATTATTATTATCGTTATTATTATTATTATTATCATTATCATTATCATTATTGTTGCTGTTATTAATATTAATATTATTACTATCATTATTATGATTATGATTATTATTATTATTATTATTATTATTATTATTATTATTATTATTATTATTATTATTATTACTAGCTAAGCTACAACACTTGTATTGGAAAGTAGTATGCTATGAACCCAAGAGCTCCAACAAGGTAAAATAGCCCAGTCAGGAAAGGAAATAAAGAAGTAAATAAACTATATAGGAAGTAATGAACAATTGAAATAAAATATTTTAAGGATAGTAACAGCATTAAAACAGATCTTTCATATATAAACTATAAAAAAGACTTATGTCAGCATGTTCAACATGAAAACATTTGCTGCAAGTTTGAACTTTTGATGTTCTACCGATTCAACTACCCGATTAGGAAGATTATTCTACAACTTGGTCACAGCTGGAATAAAATATCAATCTCTTGAATGACAAGGTGACATTTGATGGATCCCTGAAGTTGATCGAGGACTATACAAGTCTAATCTCCCTCCACAGAATACTGAAGGATTATCTAGATATTAGCTAGGTTGCAATATTTGTCGTTGCTGTATTTTTGCCTGCAGTCTTACAAAATAAATGTATTACATGGGCACATGGCATATAAATTATCCAATACATAGGTGAATGTTCTTCTCGGAACATTGCTCAAAAAGATATATATTCATTAAAAGCAGGTAATGATAGGGATAAATATGATAGCATATTGGGCCATGCTTTAAATCAGTTATATTTGAAAATTGTTCATTTTATATACTAATCAAATGGGGATACCTTAGCGAGGGGAAAGGGTTTGTGTATTGCCATGATCATTAAAGCTATACTAGTCAGGGTCACCCATACTAGGTTGGTGTCCTGTGAGCAATCACACTAGACTCTCCCACCATCACAAATCCGCAATGGCTAGAGTGGTGATGAAAACTGGCCAAGCCCTAGATATGAATAAGGACATGCCGGAGGCCTTTGTCGTACAATGGACTAGAAACGGCTGCACGCGCACACACACACACACACACACACACACACACACACACATATACATATATATATATATATGTATTATAGCCACGAAAGGAAAAATGAAAAAGACTTGATTGGAGTTAGTACTTTCATCCACTCAGGACATTATCAAACTCAGCAATGAGAATACATATACAAAGACATCGTATTTATACTGGAGAAGGGGATCCAACAGCTGTCAGTTTCTTAATAATTCCGGAGAAGTCAGATTTTAGATAAAAGGATAATACTGGATTAACGGAAAACAGACCTGGGCTTAGATTCAAATTTCTACCTTGAGTACAGGAGATTAAAAATGATTCAACAATATTCCTTTGGAAATAGTCATTTACATGGATTACTTTTTCCGTCTTTGACCAGCCAATTCTGTGACTTGACCCTAACCAGTGGGAGGCCAAGGCATTATTAAGAGAACCCCTGGAGACGGCCACCTGATGTTGTTTTAATCTGACTGGTATACTTTTTGATGTTTGGCCAACATAAAATAGGTTACACTCTGAACAAGGAATGCTATATATTACATTATTATCATTTCCAGAACTATTCTTAATTAACATGTTTTTTAAAGTACAATTATATTTAAACACTACAGAAATGTCTAGTTTTTTCAAAAGGGGTATAACATCTAAAAAACAAACATGAAATGGCAAACAAAGCATATTATTAATTGTTTCCTTTCTCTCTAATTGGACACTATAAAATGTTTTCCTAGCCTTATTCATACATTTTTCTAAGAAATATTTAGGATAACAAAGATCTGTTGCAATTTTTTCTATTTTAGTGAACTCCTCCTCAATGTAATCTGGGCTACAAATTCTCAATGCCCTAAGGTACATGGAGGAAAAAACTGAATGCTTAATATTTTTAGAGTGACCGGAGTAAAAATGTACATATGAAAAATTATTTGTAGGCTTTCTATATATGGAAAACTTAAATTTATCTGTTTCTCTAACTATTAAAACGTCTAAAAATGGGATACGGTTATTTTCTTCATTTTCTATAGTGAATTTTATTGATGGTACTAATGAATTAATGATTGAAACAAAGCCCTCAAGATTAAAATTTTCTTCTAAAATACCTAGAACATCATCAACATATCGATACCACACAATTTGGGAAGACCACACTGAAGGGATTAATCTAGATTCAAAAAATTCCATATATATGTTGGATAAAAGTGGGGACAGAGGATTACCCATAGCCATACCAAAAACCTGTTCATAGAAATCTCCATTAAAACTAAATTTACATTTTTTAATGCACAAACAAATAAGCTCAAT
Organism: Palaemon carinicauda; assembly: GCF_036898095.1. Classification (NCBI taxonomy): domain Eukaryota; kingdom Metazoa; phylum Arthropoda; class Malacostraca; order Decapoda; family Palaemonidae; genus Palaemon; species Palaemon carinicauda. Next base: position 43,739,289 of record NC_090744.1, read on the forward strand.
AATAGTATGGGTTGATAAAGGTAAATCATAAGCATCTAAAATACCCGACAGGAAATCCAATAAGTCATCAACCGGCACTTTGGTAAACAATGAAGTTACATCAAAACTTACTAATCTATGTCTAGACGTAAGGTTAACTTTTTGTAATTTTTCGCAAAGATTCTGTTGATCTTTGCGAAAAATTACAAAAAGTTAACCTTACGTCTAGACATAGATTAGTAAGTTTTGATGTAACTTCATTGTTTACCAAAGTGCCGGTTGATGACTTATTGGATTTCCTGTCGGGTATTTTAGATGCTTATGATTTACCTTTATCAACCCATACTATTATTGAGCTTATTTGTTTGTGCATTAAAAAATGTAAATTTAGTTTTAATGGAGATTTCTATGAACAGGTTTTTGGTATGGCTATGGGTAATCCTCTGTCCCCACTTTTATCCAACATATATATGGAATTTTTTGAATCTAGATTAATCCCTTCAGTGTGGTCTTCCCAAATTGTGTGGTATCGATATGTTGATGATGTTCTAGGTATTTTAGAAGAAAATTTTAATCTTGAGGGCTTTGTTTCAATCATTAATTCATTAGTACCATCAATAAAATTCACTATAGAAAATGAAGAAAATAACCGTATCCCATTTTTAGACGTTTTAATAGTTAGAGAAACAGATAAATTTAAGTTTTCCATATATAGAAAGCCTACAAATAATTTTTCATATGTACATTTTTACTCCGGTCACTCTAAAAATATTAAGCATTCAGTTTTTTCCTCCATGTACCTTAGGGCATTGAGAATTTGTAGCCCAGATTACATTGAGGAGGAGTTCACTAAAATAGAAAAAATTGCAACAGATCTTTGTTATCCTAAATATTTCTTAGAAAAATGTATGAATAAGGCTAGGAAAACATTTTATAGTGTCCAATTAGAGAGAAAGGAAACAATTAATAATATGCTTTGTTTGCCATTTCATGTTTGTTTTTTAGATGTTATACCCCTTTTGAAAAAACTAGACATTTCTGTAGTGTTTAAATATAATTGTACTTTAAAAAACATGTTAATTAAGAATAGTTCTGGAAATGATAATAATGTAATATATAGCATTCCTTGTTCAGAGTGTAACCTATTTTATGTTGGCCAAACATCAAAAAGTATACCAGTCAGATTAAAACAACATCAGGTGGCCGTCTCCAGGGGTTCTCTTAATAATGCCTTGGCCTCCCACTGGTTAGGGTCAAGTCACAGAATTGGCTGGTCAAAGACGGAAAAAGTAATCCATGTAAATGACTATTTCCAAAGGAATATTGTTGAATCATTTTTAATCTCCTGTACTCAAGGTAGAAATTTGAATCTAAGCCCAGGTCTGTTTTCCGTTAATCCAGTATTATCCTTTTATCTAAAATCTGACTTCTCCGGAATTATTAAGAAACTGACAGCTGTTGGATCCCCTTCTCCAGTATAAATACGATGTCTTTGTATATGTATTCTCATTGCTGAGTTTGATAATGTCCTGAGTGGATGAAAGTACTAACTCCAATCAAGTCTTTTTCATTTTTCCTTTCGTGGCTATAATACATTTTATATTCATCACGTGTCAGCTTTCGTGATTTCTACACACATATATATATATATATATATATATACTGTATATGTATATATATATATATATATATATATGTATATATATATATATATATATATATATATATATATATATATATACTGTATATAATGCACGTGTGTGTTTTATAATACTTATTAACTAGATTACATTACTTTGTAGAGATTCACCCTTTACTTTTCTTCTGAAAGTTGCTGTATTTTGGCTGTCATGTGCACTGTTGAAAATTTGCATTAAAAAAAAAAAAACGGCAAATGCCTAGCAAAATCTATTCCAGGATTTTTACCTTTTTAAAAACGGATATATTGATGTAAAGGAGTGATATTGCGGTCATCAACTCGTAAAAGATAATATCAAAGTAAGGTAAAATTACGGTCGCCTGCATTTTACTGAAATACAGCTGGAAACAGTATATTTTTTTACGGAGAATTTCCGATCAAAATTACGGTTTTTTTAACAGTGTGCCACGCGTCTGTAAATCGTCAGGCACCTACTTTTTTTTAACATATAGTAGGATACCTAGAATAAACTTCCTTGAATCTTATATTTCTAAACTTATATTTTTTTAAGTCAGTTGTTGTTGCTACTTTATTTGCTTGCTCAAATTTATTGATGTAAAGTCATCTGTACACAAATATAATCTCTATCTCTCTCTCTCTCTCTCTCTCTCTCTCTCTCTCTCTCTCTCATCGAGGGCTTTTAGTAACACACCTAGCTGGAGAGAGAGAGAGAGAGAGAGAGAGAGAGAGAGAGAGAGAGAGAGAGAGAGAGAGACACACACACACACAAAATCTAAAACAAAACAATATAATCTTCTCGAAACGGGTGAAATCACCTCTAAAAATCCAAAGATTTCTTGAGATATGTCAACCCCTATTAAACTTCCATTACTATCCTAGCACCTCCCCCATTCCCTCTCCCCCCCCCCCTGCATTGTGAGCTTTATATACGGGAAAATGTAACTACAATTGTATAAAAGGCAACAACAATTGCAAGAGACACGTTGACCAAACACATCATGTATTTAAGTGGAACGCATTGCACCAAGTGCAATGGCCTCAGGCCAAGGTGTATAGGGCATGTTTTTGGTTGTTTAAACACACACAGACACACACACATATATTTGTATGTATGCACATATGCATGTACTATGCATGTGTATCTATTTGAATTTATGTGTGTATATATATATATATATATATATATGTATAGGCCTATATGTGTGTGTGTATGTGAATATATAAATACACACACACACACACACACACACATATATATATATATATATATACATATATATATATATATATATATACCCCAGCAGACCAAATGAATCGATGTAAATAGACAATGAAAATGAACATCGGCTAGAAGAAACGCAATATCCCAGTAAACTCGATTCGGCAAATGAACAACGAAGGACCTGTCCAAGAAAAGCCATTGTGTTTCTGCAAACTAACTAGTCTAGTTCTTTCGACAGTCTAATGTCAGCCTTGACACTTCTCAACACGTGACTGAAAGAAAAAGAATGCTCTTCTACTTCTTTATCTTCTCCTCTCATCAACGATTTCTTTGTTGACAATGCCACACATAGCAATGGAAGGTTATTCGTTCCAATTTTCTGTACGTTTCATTTTTTTTGCTTACTTCCTTAGGCACATAGCTGGGCACACACACGCACACACACCCATATATATATATATATATATATAGCATCACCAGTAGTTACTATTCCACTGCAAAACAAAGGCCTCAGAAATGTACTTTAACTTGTGTCTGTTTATGGTCTTTCTATGCCAGTTCATACCGACACATTTTCTTAGTGATCAATCCATCGTCTTCTCTTCTTTCCCTTGTTTCTTTTCTAATCAGTAGGGACCCATTCTGTCATCTGTATAATGTCCATCTATTTTCTCTCATTCCCATTATATGTCCTTCCAATGTCCATTTCATTTTCTTACAATATAATATCCTCTATTTTAGTCTGCTCTCGTACATATTTTGCTCTTGTTCTCTCTTTTAATGTTATTCCTATCATTATTCTTTCCATAGCTCATTAAGTTGTAACTAGCTTATGTTCTAAGGCTTTAGTAAATCTCCCACTTTCTGATGCATAAGTTAAAACTGGTAGGACCATCTCATTAAATACTTTCCTAATTAGAGGAAGTGGCATTTTAATTTTTATAATCTCATTTTTGTTTGAGACCAGAATTTTAGAAAGGATAAGCTTTAGGTAATCATACTTTTTATACAATATATATGTATATATATATATATATATATATATATATATATATGTGTGTGTGTGTGTGTGTGTGTGTGTGTTTGTGTGTGTGTGTGTGTATGTGTGCGCGTATATGTGTCCACATATATACATATGCAGTATATATACACACATATATCCCCACTTACTGTGTGTGGATACCTTATTGTTACTATTATTACTTGCTAAGCTACAACCCTAGTTGGAAAAGCAGGATACTATAAGCCCAGGGGCTCCAACAGGGAAATTAGCCCATTGAGGAAATGAAATAAGGTAAAATGAAATATTTTGATTACAGCAACAACACCAAAATAAATATTTCCTAAATTAAACTATAAAAACTTTAACAAAACCCAGAGAGAAAGAAATAAGATGGACTAGTGTGCCTGATTTTACCTTCAAGCAAGAGAACTCTAACCCAAGTCAGTAGAAGACCATGGTACAGAGGCTATGGCACTACCTAAGAATAGAGAACAATGGTTTGATTTTGGAGTGTCCTTCTCCCAGAAGAGCTGCTTTCCATAGTAAAGAGTCTCTTCTACCCTTACTGAGAGGCAAGCAGCCACTGAAATAGGCCAGACTATTCGGTGTATGTGTAGGCAAAGAAAAATGAACAGTAACCAGAGAGAAGGGTCCAATGTATTACTGTCTGGTCAGTCAAAGGGCCCCATAACTCTCTCGTGGTAGTATTTTAACGGGTGCCTGGTGCCTTTGTGCAACCTACTACCTTAACGTAGTAAAAGGGTTTGCTTATCACCATGATCAGCAAAGCTATACTAGTCAGGGCACACATACTAGGTTGGTTTGCTGTGAGGAATCCGACCAAAATCTCCCACCATCATCAATCTGCATTGGCTAGCGTGTTGATTAATCTGGCCAAATGTCAAGAGGCCTATGTCCTGCAGTAGACTAGAAAAGACTGAATATGTTGTTGGTATGTTGTGGGTGAATGTGTGTTTGTGATTGTGTATGTAGGAATAAGTATGCCACCATTAGCTCACTTTCAACGTGATATATATATGAACGTTATACTTGACTATGAATATGAGTTTCAAACTTCAGCTCTCAAGCAGATTTGGAACTCGCGTCGTTTAAGTTGCATGCACACACTCTTACTAAAGAAAATAATTTTTAGAAATAAATCAAACTTCTTTCCTTATGTATATGTTGATTCAGTTAGAAAGAAAATAAATGTTATCAGTATTCCCCTGAGGTCATGGTACCCAACATTTATTGAACTCTGTATGTGTTGTTGCCTTATACCTGTATATAGTAGGGTGAATACAGATGATTATAACATGTGCTTATCGATGTTAAAGACTACAGTATAATAGTTACGATCTCCTTGGTTTGATGGGGAAACTTTATAGAAAGAAAGGAAAAAAGGCATAAAGAAGTTAAAAACTGAAAGTGAATGTGTGGCATAAAAACGGTAATGTGCTAATATAATTACCGAGTAAAGAGGCAAAAATCAAATACTATAAGAACAAAATTCAGGAAGCAGCAACAGACATGAATAAGTTATATCGTCTCTTGTGGTGTAATGGGAAATGGATATAACGTCCAAGAACTGGTAAATAAGTTTTTCGGATTCTTTAAACTACCATTAAATGAATTACGGTCCATCAGTATTGAAGATGACCCCTTTAGGTATCTAAAAGATTACTTAGTTGACATAAACTACTGTGTACGTATTGGAAACTCTCATTCATCATATGAACCATGAAGCAGAGGGGTGCCCCAGGAAGTGTACTAGGACTAGTCTTATTTTGTGTCTACACTATATGCCTATTAAAAGTACTACAGAGACAAGAAGCAAAGTTTAAACTATATGCAGATGTTACACAATCTTACTTCTCCATAAATGATATTCATGATACAGCTGAATCTTTATGCCAAGTTCTAGCAGGTGTCAAGGAATGGATGATAATTAAACAACTAAAACTGAATAAAATAAATTTGAATTAATTAAGGTAGAAAAGAAACAAAACTTAAGAATCTTGGTTGACATCCATATAAATATCAATAATTACCTGGTCCCGATGTCTAGTACACTGTTAAAAATTTGTATTAAAAACACGGTAAATGTCTGTTAACATTTATTCCAGGATTTTTACCGTAAAAGATGATAAGACAGTAAGGTAAAATTATGGTCGCCTGTATTTTACTGAAATGCAGTGAGAACGGTATATTTTTACGAAGAATTTCCGGTTAAAATTGCAGTTTTTTCTAAGAGTGTACAAAACATAGGAGCAAGACTGATAAAAGGTGTCCCACGCCGAGAAAGATTATTACTCCTACTCCAATCGAATTACAATGGCTGCCTATGAAAGCAAGAATAAAGTTTAAGAAAATGGTCAATGACTCACCAAGTTATTAGAGCCAGATGTCCGAAAGATTTAAGAGAATTTCCACACATAGTGCAGCCAACGAATCGTATCATCAAGAGAACAGTTACAGATTGGGTTCAAGTTATTGGAGCCAAGATGTACCTCTACCTAGAGCTTTCAAATATGCGACCCCAAGACTATACAATAAGCTCCGCTAGGCATCCCAACGACTGAAGATGTCAAGGCTTTCAAAACAGAATCTGAATACTTTCTTGTTCTCTAAGTGGTTCGATAATGTGAATTTGACAATTAATGCGTAATACGCTATGTGAAACTCTAAATACCTAAGAATGAATGCGACAAAAATACAGTATATTGTATTTCCTGTATACCTCGGGTTTCCTTGTGTGATAAAACCATTAAATCAGCTCTGTAAATAATAATAATAATAATAATAATAATAATAATAATAATAATAATAATAATAATAATAATAATGATAATAATAATAATAATAAAGAGCAAAGTTGTATTGAAATTAAAATCCACCGTTCTTTTGAAACTATTGTTAAGTGTACAAAATTTTGATGAACTTTGTCACTTTATCATTATTATTATTATTATTAATTATTATTATTATTATTATTAGTAGTAGTAGTAGTAGTAGTAGTAGTAGTAGTAGTAGTATCATTATTAACTTGCAAATGGAACGTATAAAAAACAGGAATTACAATGTGTGAAAAAATAATTATAAAGTTATTGAGAAGCAAATGAAAATAAATAGATGAAAGTATGAATTGAAAAATAAGTAAACATCTGCCTAAACTCAATTAGAACATTGGAAAAATAAACCGATGTTTTTTAGCAATTGAAGAAAAACCTTATATCTCACTTGACTGTAAAAAAAGTAAATAACTTTACATATTGATAATAAAATAAAATTGTAAGTTAATAATGTAATAAGGATTAGGAAAAGCAAACATTGTCATTGAATATTTAATTCATTATTAGTTATACACTTTGTTTATTATCACTTTTCTTATATCATCACCTTATTCATCTTCCCTCTAAGTTCTCTGAGTGTTATCTTGCATTTTAGAACCGAGAAGAACAGAATAAAGAACATGTTTTCAAGCCGCTCCTCTGATGGTTGATAAATCGAGAAGAGGGAAATTCGAAGAACCTGCGGTAGAGATTATAGATTGCAAGTTTCCCAAGGAAGGAATCTCTTTCATCTGTCGGTCAACTTGATTATACCTCAGTCTACAAACTAGCAGGGTCTCTCTCTCTCTCTCTCTCTCTCTCTCTCTCTCTCTCTCTCTCTCTCTCTCCTTTTACAAATGTATGCACTGTAGAATATTTTACCAGTATATGGTAGATAGTATCAACATTCTCTCTCTCTCTCTCTCTCTCTCTCTCTCTCTCTCTCTCTCTCTCTCTCTCTCTCTCTCTCTCTCTCTCTCTCTCTTTCTTTCCTTTTACAAATGTATGCACTGTAGAATATTTTACCAGAATATGGTAGATAGTATCAACACACACACTTTCTCTCTCTCTCTCTCTCTCTCTCTCTCTCTCTCTCTCTCTCTCTCTCTCTCCTCTCATCTCTCTCTCTCTCTCTCTCTCACTCTTTAGAAATGTATGCACTGTAGAATAATTTTACCAGAATATGGTAGATAGTATCAACACACACACACGCACACACACACTCTCCTCTCTCCCTCTCTCTCTCTCTCTCTCTCTCTCTCTCTCTCTCTGCTGTTTATACATGTCCAAGTGTCCAAAACTGCCAGACGTGATTTTCTACCGTAGCTGGTAAATAAGATTTCTAATCTTTACTATGAACAGTAATTCCCAAAAGAGGTCCTTACAACCCGACACATTCCGGCAGAAGAAGATAAGTTACCCAGCCCAGCCTGGGGTTTGCTAAACAACACCAGACCATTATTCTTGGAGGCATCTTCCCTTGTCCATTATTTTTCTTTTTCACATCATTCTTTCCCGTTTCATCCTTTTTTATTTACATCATTCGTTATGTGTAATCTGTCCATCTGCGCTATTCTCTCAACATTACGTTTTTTGTTGTTGCTGCAATCAATAATGGTAGGCAGTAAATATCCAATCAGTCGTGCTTGATAATGTTCCACCATTCTTCAGATATCTCATTAAGGTATAGATGGATTCCTATATTTTATGGAACGGTGGATCATGGTACAAGGAAGAGTTGAAAGCAGTCTTAGAAAACCAGAACCCAGAGCCTTTTATTGGCACAGAGAAAGGTACACATTCTCTAAAATGCTTTCTTGGCATATAATTGACTCCGATATCAACGGTTCATATGCTCATAAAATTCCCTGCACTTTTCTGAACGTTTTTATTGATTATGTTAGATAACATAAGGCTTATAATTCAATAAATAATTTCTTTCCCTAACCATTTCTTAATCATAGACAGAGCAAATATTCAAATGAATTATTGCACGTACTAGACACTTGCCGCTTATAATGTATCCTTTTGGTAACTGGATAAAAATACTACTACTACTACTACTATAGACAATAATTCTTTTATCTTACTCTTGGATGCATTGAATCCGAACGAGAGACATGAAAAATCTCTTACCTAACAGGTGTGAGATTCGAACCCTCGATCCCAACTGAAGTAGTAAAAGATATATTTTTACCGCACGGTTTCCATGCTTGAATAAGTAAGTATTTTTATCCAAATAAGTTTGAGGAAGTCGAGACAATAACATTTTCCGTTTTATTATTATCATGCTATACAATAAGATCCTCTCTCTCTCTCTCTCTCTCTCTCTCTCTCTCTCTCTCTCTCTCTCTCTCTCTCTCTCTCTCTCTCTCTCCCTCTCTCTCTCTCTCTCTCTCTCTCTCTCCAACTTTAAATAATTCTCAATTTCATAAATATTTCACTTGACTTCACTCTCCAACGAAGCACACCTACACTGGTAATTTACAAACTCAAAGCGACAATACTTTATTTCATTACTTTTTCTAAAACTTCAAGCGTTTTACTTGGGCATGTTCTTTTATTAAACAAAATAGGGACAATTTTACTTAAATTCTTTCTAACCACTTACATTTTCCATTTTAAGTTGTTCTACTATACTGAATGTGATAATTTGTGAATTAGCTTAATTCTTTTTTCATATTCATTTTCTATGCTTTCTTCGGGCTTATTTTCATTAAGTCTTATCACTCTTATTAGTACAGTTCGTGGTTTATCTTTGATAATTATTTTCATATATCTAAAAACCCTTTTTTACATCTCCTTCTTTCCCCGTTTTCTTTGGACCTAATCTGAAGACATTGGAATTTCCCGTTGCATTGGTTTGCATAAGGAATATAAACTTGATTCTTTCACAAGAGATTCTTAGGTGCGTTTCAACTATTCTCTCCTACATATCTTTCTACAATAATAATAATAATAATAATAATAATAATAATAATAATAATAATAATAATAATAATAATAATAATAATAAATAAATAACACAATTTAAATGCAGCAAATATAACAGTAATCGAATAGGAAATAGGCTGACTGTGCATATAACTTAAGAAAAATTAATAAATAGATGAGAAAAAAAACCTATTAGATAAATGAATAAATAAATAGACAAGTAAATGAAAAAGCCGTATTCAGATTTTACTCCCTCATAAAGTCTATAGAACTATTTCCCTGCTGTTGAAAAATACCTGAAACCTGACTATAACATTATAAGATATTTCTTGTACAGATAAACAGAAAACCACAAAGGTATAAAAAGGATAATTCATAAAATTAAGTAAACTTTAGTCACGCGAAGCTAATGAAATCTATCAAGGATTTCAAGTATCAGCTAAACACTAAACTCTTCGCTTTGGTATCGTTAATGACCACTACTGATACTTTGCTTTGTACTTAAAATTCTCCCGCTGTATCGTTAAATCCAATGGGTGCGGATTCAGTCGTTTTAAAGGATATAGTCTTTGTAGATTCTAAACAGCATCTTCATTGAGATTAAAATAAGAAGCGTAATCTTAGGTAAGTGGAAGACTTTTTACAAATAAAATGCGAAGATTAACAAGAAGAGGAATCTCGAATCACAGGATTTTTAAATAGAAGACTGATCACTTAAAATAGTCTTCGGAAAGATAATTCAAAAGTTAAAATTGTTTCATATCTTATTACTACCGCTGCTTATAGATCCCTGTTATTATTATTATTATTATTATTATTATTATTATTATTATTATCATTATTATTATTATTATCATTTAAAAATCCTCATTAAGAATTTTATCATTATCATTGTAATTCTTATTGTTGTTGTTTTTACTAAGCAAACTTAATAGGGAGAAAGCCAAACATTTTCCCAAACTTATATAGGACGAATCCATAGTCTGTATAACTTGAATGAAGACCGATATGCAAACAAGTAAACAACTATAAAATGAAAGATAGTGCAACTCTCCCTCCACTTGATCCCTTATCGTCCTCAAATTATAAAACTGAATTCATGCAAATGAACTAGAATCAAATGATGGGCAAAGGGTTCTTAACACAAAATTAGCAATGCAAAAATGCCACGGGAAATAGCGGTAGATAACTCAAACAAAACCCGAAAGTAAATTGGCCGGTTGAGCACAGAGGGACTGCAAAAGATGTACGACTTTGATAAATCTATTCATGAGAAGATGGCTGGCCATGGCTTTGTGGAGAGAGAGAGAGAGAGAGAGAGAGAGAGAGAGAGAGAGAGAGAGAGAGAGAGAGAGAGAGAGAGAGAGAATTTATTATTTAGTCATGAGTGGCATATATTCTCTGATGATAGCTTGCATTTAAAACAAAATTGATATCGACATATAACTGCATATCAAGCATCAACAATGTAGTAAAGGAAAGAAAAGGCATGGGAAAGATATACAAATGTATCCAGAGCATGGGATTACAGTTAGATCCTGTTGTTTGTCTGACGTTGAGGTCCATTGAACCTGTTTCCGTCCCATGAGAGCTTCTGCCTGTCACACTACACCGTCTCAAAGCTTTATAAGCATATTTTGCAGTGACACAATGTCACTTTTCATGTCACATTAGCATATTTTATATCCCATGATCTCATTTTATAGTCATGCGAGCATAATAGTCGCCTCATGATAAGCGTTTTGCACTCATGAGTATTGTTTTGACGTCACATTAGCATGTTTTCTGTCCCATTATCAAACGTTTTCTGGTCCAGTCGGACAAAATCAAAGTTGCGCATTTTGTGATTGCATGGCCTTGCCTTTGCGAATGCGCTTGTCCAAATTTTACAAAATTGTAAAGAAAAAAACAATTTTGTGTCCAAGGTAGATTTTCTAAACGTTCCAGCATGCTAGAAAATGTTTCTTGCCAACCAAACTAAACAAAGAGGACACTTTGTCTCCAAACCATATGTAGAATTGTGTTCACGTCTGTTTGTGCCAATACGCAAACACTGAACGAACACTCAATTCCTTTTCTAAATTGTAATAAAACCAAATAGAATACAGTAAATC
>NC_090744.1:43753531-43756031 GCF_036898095.1 Palaemon carinicauda
TGTGTGTAAATACCTGTCACTATATCTGATAGTTGTTGAATCGATATATGTGATCTGATAGCAATTGCTATGTTTGTGAGGACATGTAATTTGATAGTAGGTGATATATCTGAGTGTCTGATCTGACAGGAAATCTCTCTCTCTCTCTCTCTCTCTCTCTCTCTCTCTCTCTCTCTCTCAAAACCTGTTACTATACTAGAGGAGTTGTCGAGTGCAAGTTACAACCTTCGTCTGGCCCATCATCAAACACACCTCCAACGACGCTGACTGATTCAACCCGGGCTGCATCCTGTCACATACATGGCTGGAAGACAAAGTACAACCTGTCCCACTCGCTCTCTGACCTGCAAGACTTGGAACTCGTAGAATTCCTTCTCAAAGAAATTATTTTATCAGCAAAATACGTCTTAGAGAGTTGTTTTCTTTTTTCTTTTTTGCTCACCTCAAGGACTATCAAAGGACTCCCAAGAGGATTTCTCTTTGTCCTAGCAATGATAAGCTCATATTTTCTCATGCTTAGCATTTTCTTCAAGAGCTGTTCATTCAAGGAACACGAAAGATTGGCTTCTTTTCTTCTTTGTTTTGATTTCAGGAGAGGAGAGTAATCACTTCTTAATCTTGGTTCCCTCAAGGACTATCAAAACCCGAATCGGTGAATGTCCTTGCAGATTAGCCTAAACTTTCTAAAGCATTTGTAAACGACTGCACACGCAGTTCCATACAGAAGAAAGTATTATGATACATCACGCACATTTTAGGATTTTCCTAGTACTTTTTCATGCTATTGCTGCAAAATATATGAAAGAGTCGAAGTGTTGTGATACATATTGTACGTTCTTGACTATCAAAATGTAACAACTCGGATTATGCAACATATCTTTCATAGTTCCTCTAAATCTTTTCTTGAGAAATGCAGTGTTGAAAAGTTTGCTTCTAGATTCTCGACACATTAACGTCCATCAAAATAGGCCTGAGAAGATCTTCTTGTTCTTGTTATAATCTTTATGTAATGCTAGTCTCAAAATGGTCTTCATCGAAATAGAAGTTGCTACTCACTATGTTAGAAATCAGTAACTCGTTTGCAGGGCGAAAGCAATAACAGGATACCCGAACAAAATTTTTCTCTACTGGTCGATAAACCAGTAAGCAAAATTATTATTATTATTATTATTATTATTATTATTATTATTATTACTTATGGTATTAGTAGTAGAAGCTAACTAGTAGCGGTAGTAGAAGTGGTAGTAGCTAACTTGGCCTAACTGCTTGTAAATAAAGCAATTTAAAACATGCTGCGAAGGAAGTACCTCCTCCTACTCTCACATGATGTGCTAACACTCACCCATGGCTCTCTCTCTCTCTCTCTCTCTCTCTCTCTCTCTCTCTCTCTCTCTCTCTCTCTCTCTCCATATATATATATATATATATATATATATATATATATATATATATATATATATATTATATATATATATATTATATACTGTATATATATACATATACATATAGAGTATATATGTATATTTATACATATACATATACATATGTATATATATATATATATATATATATATATATATATATATATATAGAGTATATATGTAAATTTATACATATACATATACATATGTATATATATACAGTATATATATGTATATATATATATAAATATATATATATATATATATATATATATATATATATGTATATGTATATGTGTGTGTGTGTGGGTGTGTGTATTTTATATATATAAATAGATAGATATATGTGTTTCTGTCATATGCTGTATGAGCATTTTTACTAGAGTTAACTTGTTAAAATCTTGATATGGAAAAACTAACTCTATTTTAATATAATTAATAAAAAAATGCGCTTTGTGTACTCTATATGAGAGAGAGAGAGAGAGAGAGAGAGAGAGAGAGAGAGAGAGAGAGAGAGAGAGAGAGTTAATGTTGTTTGTGCAATTCATAGTGTGTGGCAGTTAGAACTCATTAATGCCGCCTCGTTAAGTGATGATGAACCAGCAAAGTTCTGGCAGCTTATTTAAGACAGATTTCTACATTTCGGTCAACATTCGGGAGTACAAACACTTCCTTGCTTACTCCTTTCTCATGCAGGTCTCGTTGTAATCCATTATTGCTCATATTAGATTGCGGAATCTTCTTTAAGCTTTTCCTTTTGGTTTAGGCATCATTATGATCCGTAGCATCGTATCAGTGCACTAAATAGCGTTGCAAGCTCCAGCAATCATTTTACTTTATTCTATTTTACTGGTAATAAATATGAATAAAAAGGCATATGAAAAACCGAAGCTACAAAGAGAGAGGTAGCAAAAAGGAAAATTTTAACCAAAGAGAAGCAGCAACAAATGTCAACCAAACTATATAAATACTGCAATGTAAATAAAAGTAGTGTAACCGACTCCCGAAGTCTAAACACATCCCCAGACACCTTTCCGAAGGAAAAGAAACACCGAGCGTACAGTACTTTTAGACCAACC
>NC_090744.1:43761031-43773531 GCF_036898095.1 Palaemon carinicauda
ATATATATATATATATGCATTCTTATGAAGCTGGTCTTCATGAGAATATAATATTTTATTCACGTATTTTATTTGTGCATTCAAGAGATGTATAGCCAGCTCGTAAGGTGGTTTCCACTCATGTAGGATTAAGTAAATGTATGTAAATTACATAAAACTGTCCTCATTCCTTTAATTTTATTTTCAATCAGTTATGTATATGTAAATTTACGTCATTTTAAAGAATTATATTCTCATTTCACGTAGTTCTGTTACACTCTTATGTAATCTTGTTGAAAAGTATGTATGACACACATGCTAGGGATTGCATCCTGTTTCCACGAGGTTGGAAGTTGCATGAAGATTCTAGACTAAAGTTTACTCTTTTTATTTAATGTTATGAGAGGGGGTGTGCGGAGTTAGCTGAGAGAATTGCCTCGCCAAGCAACGATAGTACCCTACTTCAAAATGCCAAGTTGACAACATTGACGCCGGTAGACCATGGCCCCACGCTTCCAGAAGGCCGAACTGGAAGATTCTGCTATGAATTAAGTTGATATATAAGAGCCTAGCAATGCATAGGAGCCGGAAAGATCTAGTCTGACCCTCAGAAAGAGCCATCGTCCAACAGTCTTCTCACCAGCATCCATCTAGCCACTACGTATCTCCTCTCCAACGTGCAAAGTGTTTCCCTTCAAATGTGAAAATGTGTTTGTTCAAATATAGGAATTTCTGTGGTTTAAGTTATAAGAAATGCCGTGTATATGTCCGTACGGGTATATTATAAAAATTAATTGGTTTTTGTGACTGGCCTGCGAGATTATGTTAAACAGTGAAGTGTATTTATTTTTGCTTAACCGTTCAGTAACCTTGTGTGAGCCTAAGGACATAAAAGTAACAGTTACTTATATGTAAGTATAATTTGGATTTATTTTCTAGTGTTAAAGTATCAACTTTTTTCATTAATTGTCAAAATTAAATATTTCTATAAATTAATTTCTAGTGAAACAAGAGATTGAATAATTGTTTGAAATGTGATTTTTGGTCTTAGACTAAGGTCTCGTTCAGATTTAAATTTCAAGTTATTTATTTTTGGTATTATTGTTGAATTGTTATTTTCATAGAATACATTTATTTTTGTAAAGTGTGTATTATTTTGATCAGCAATAATTAATTTCAGCGTTTTGCTCATACTCCCTGACTAAGAACCGAAGTATGAGGTTGATTTAAGAATAGTTTCCGTTAAATGTGAAGTAATCATCCAGATTTTGTTTTGAGTATAACGTAAAGAGACCTTTAGATATTCAGTGTTCATATATATTATCGTCTGGGAGTTGAGTATTATTATCAGAGCTCAGTGGTTTTTCTCTAGTGTATCAAATTTAGTAATATGAAACAGGTGAATTTTAAAACTCGGGAATTTACGTAATTCGCTGGTCGTAATATATATATATATATATATATATATATATATATATATATATATATATATATATATATATATATATATATATAAATATATAAATATATATATATATATATATATATATAAATATATATATATGTATATATATATATATATATATATATATATATATATATAAATATATAAATATATATATATATATATATATATATATATATATATATATATATATATATATATATATTATTAATTGCTAAGCTACAACCCTAGTTGGAAAAGCAGGATGCTATAAGCCCAGTAGCCCAACAGGGAAAATAGCCCAGTGAGGAAAGGAAATAAGGAAAAATAAAATATTTTAAGAATAGTAACAACATTAAAATAAATATTTCCTATATAAACATTAAAAACTTCAACAAAACAAGAGGAAGAGAAACTAGATAGAACAGCGTGCCCGAGTGTACCCTCAAGTAAGAGAACTCTAACCCAAGACAAGGGAAGACCATGGTGCAGAGGCTATAGCATTACCCAAGACTAGAGAACAATGGTTTGATTTTGGAGTGTCCTCCTAGAAGAGCTGCTTACCATAGCTAAAGAGTTTCTTCTACCCTAACCAAGAGGAAAGTAGCCAATGAACAATTACATTGCCGTAGTTAACCCCTTGGGTGAAGAAGAATTGTTTGGTAATCTCAGTGTTGTCAGGTGTATGAGGACAGAGGAGAATCTGTAAAGAATAAGCCAGACTATTCGGTGTATGTGTAGGCAAAGGGAAATAACTGGAGAGAAGGATCCAATGTAGTACTGTCTGGCCAGTCAGAGGACCCCCTCACTCTCTGGCGGTAGTATCTCAACGGGCGGCTGGTGCCCTGGCCAACCTACTACATACACACACACACACACACACACACACACATATATATATATATATATATATATATATATATATATATATATATATCAGATATCATCATCATCATTATCAGCCGTAACTAGTCCACTGCATGAAAAAGGCCTTAGACTAATCCTTCCACTCTCGTTGGTTTATGGACTTTTTATGCCAATCTATTTGAGCATACTTTTTTAGCTCGTCAATCCATCGTCATCTCTTCCTTCCCCTGCTTCTTTTGAAATTTCTAGGGACCCATTCTGGTATTCTTAATGTCCATCTATTTTCCATCATTCTCATTATATGCCCTACCCATGTCCATTTCTTTTTCTTACATGTTGTTAAAATGCTATTTTTCTGTCACTTAGTGTTATTTCCATCATTACACTTTTTATAGCTCTTTGAGTTATTACTAGCTTATGTTCTAAGGCTTTAGTAAGAATCCAAGTTTCTGATGCATAAATTGAGACTGGTAGGACCATCTGATTAAATACTCTTCATTTTAGAGAAAAGGGCATTTTACTTTCCATTATCTCATTATATATATATATATATATATATATATATATATATATATATATATATATATAAATATATATACATATATATATATGTATATATATTTATATATATATATATATATATATATATATATATATATATATATATATACCTAATCACTGTATCAACATTTAAAATATTATAATGAAATTATGATAATTATTTTCATAATTCTAAGTTACATGGACTCAAATATCAGAATGAATTTCATGTTTCTCTTCAACGAAAATCTTTCTAACCATTGTTAATGTCACTTCAGATATGTTGTTCCGAGATTCATGAGTCTGGTGAACGTGTTAAAGTCTTGGTTCTGCTTCTGAACGCGCCTCTAAAGTAAACAACTTGGCTGCTTCGCCGACGTACAAATAGACTTTCTCTACGCCGTAAAAGATTTCGTTTTTTTTTATACCTTTCTTTTTTAGATTTTTCATTTTCATTAGTTTCTTATTCTTAATAATTGGGATTTTCTTGATCTTTTTATATTTTAAAATTTCATTGTAATTATTTTTTTCTCGTTTTTTATTTTATATTTTATTCCTATTACTTATTCTTTTGAACTTAAATTTTTCGTTCTTTCATGAATTTGCTATTTACCACTACTTTAGTTTCTTATTGTTTTCAGTAAATTTGTATTTGGTTTTATATAGTTTACGCTTCATTTTTTATTTATCACCTTTTCCCTTCTAATATTTTTCTTTTTTAAGATTAATGTCTTCGCTTTGAGCGCACGCCTATTCATAATTTATTTTTTTCATTATTTTCAAGTTTCCTATTCTTTAAAAGTTATCATATATCCATTTTTTAATGTTTCGAAACTTGAAGATAAGACTAAAGCAGTTTTTAATTCTAATCACGATGAACATTCGATGAAGGAGAATACTTATTGGAGAAAAAGATAATGAAAAGAATAAATCATTTAATAAACAGATAAAAAATCAGTGATATTACCTTCTCACTAATGAGCTATGCCATAATTGGCTAATTGACGTTTTGCATACTGATTCATGATTAATGAACTAATAAAGATGACAAGTAATAAGCAATCATTTTAATCAAATCAATTAGGAAGTTCAAGACAACTGTGATCATCTTTGACTGATTTCCTAAGGGCAATGGGTAGATCAGCTTATTGTTGTTTGTTTCTTGTGTATATCCCAAACTGAATATAAAAGTAATAACAATAACAACGATAATGGTATTAAGATTAACCATATTATTATTATTATTATTATTATTATCATTATTATTATTATTATTATTATTATTATTATTATTATTATTATTATTATTATCAAAATCTTATAATTATCTGTATCTCTAAAATGGCAAAACATCCGAAATAATGTCTTTGTATGAGTATAATAATAATAATAATAATAATAATAATAATAATAAAAATAATAATAATAATAATAATAATAATAATAATAATAATAATAATAATAATAATAACATACGCCAAAGAATAATCATATCAAAATCTAAGACATCTTGACATTATGATGCGATACTCATCCACATATTTCTATATTTCATTGCGTAACATACATAATAAAAAACATACGATAACCGGGTTTAACTATAAAAAGATTCCTGAGCAAGGAAATGCAGTGCAACATCATATACTTGTTAATGACAAGTTCGGTGAAACTGCAACATTCCTTGAATGTGGCCATCATTTTTTTTGACGGGAGAGGTACACTCTTATTAAAGAAATGGACAGAGGTGTACTTAAAGAGATGTACATAAAACTACAAGCATGTAATTACACTTCTGAATATTAAATTCAGAAATAATTGACGACTAGAAATAACCTGCAAGATGTTTCATTAATGAAGAAAACATAATGTAATGAATCTTTCTAATTCATTTGTAGAATTAAATGTCTCTCTCTCTCTCTTTCTCTAATACGCACATACACAATTATGCATACACAGTCACACAAACAAACACACGCTCACACATATATATGTATACATACATTCATAATTACGATCATGTTCTATTGCATTTTTCATGGTTGAGTTATTTCAAGAAATCGTCCTTTCTACATCTCGGTGCTCCTGTAACAGAAACACTTTCATGTTTACAAGGCGCAACATTCCTTTCCAACGGGTCCACATCCATTATTTTCACTTAGCATTGACCCTAAAGCCGTTAACTTCATCCCTATTCAAATGGCAAAGTGAAATAAAGCAGAGGGACTTCGGGACCTCTGGGTATTCAGAGCACACGGCATCCCTCTTTGTACGTACCCGAATAGTACACAGTTATCATTTTCACTTAGCCCCGTGGTCTGATGCTATCTTGAAGCTGCAGTTTAAGCCTTTTTAGCATTTCTAAGCGGTGTTCCTCGGGCAAGTTGTCAAGCACATCTTTTTAGTTTAATGTCACCGAACTTCAAAATCTATTTACTAATCATAATCATTTTGTCTTTAACTATGGCAAAAATTGAAGTCACACATGCTCGTTACTGTGTTATCGCACAAGCATATAATTTTGCAATATCGTTAACAATTCAGGAACAGGTTCTTTTAAGTGATATCGCACAAACAAATATTATTCTAAACTAGAACAATACTCAGGTCACGCATGATTCTTGAAGACTAAGTCGTTTAAAAAATAAATTTCGTATACTGCTGCAATATTGACAAGTTATACATACTCGTCCAGGTGACTAACTGGCTGACCGGCTGCAAATTATCGTGTCTTCGTTAATTAATATCAGATTCGTGAATGTGGGCAGCAACAGCAAACCAGCAAATAATCAAGGCTACATGAAGTGGTAAGATGCTAAAAGTGCCAGTAAAAAAGGAGACCAGAGCAATTAGAGATCTACTCTAACTATTCGATGTCGGCATCACTGGGATTCCAATGCTGAGGACCTTGTTTATACTGAAAGAGATTCTAAGCTATTCCCTACTCAAAGCTTTCGAGCTGATAAGGAAATAAATAAATGACACGAGATAAAATTAAAAACACAGATAACGTTGGAACAAAGGGTGGCAATGGTTTTACATGCAGCCAGAGAATGTCTTATCTCGCAAAGGTATTTAGACGAGCCACTGCTTACCTGACCACTGAAATTAAACAATGTAGTGTCTGGTGAGTGTATTGCACAGGGGGATCATCCGCCATTCCAAGATGCAAAGGATTAGTATAACAGTGAAAGTTAGTTGTATAGTTGTTTTAGTGTCATGCAATTATATATTAATTGAATAATAATAATGATAATATTAATACTAGTAATGATAATAATAATAATAATAATAATAATAATGATAATAATAATAAAAATAATAATAATAATAATAATAATAATAAAATCTCCCCTATATAATAAAGAGAAAGTATTTATCTATTTATCTATCTATCTATCTATCTATATATATATATATATATATATATATATATATATATATATATATATATATATATATATACCTCCCCTGTATAATAGTGTCTGACTATATATATATATATATATATATATATATATATATATATATATATATGTATATATATATATATATATATATATATATTTATATATATATATATAATGTATATATAAACCTCCCATATATAATAATGTCTGGCTAAATATATACTGTATATATATACACTTTTATATATATATATATATATATATATATATATATATATATATATATATAAATGTATATAACCTTCCCTATATAATAGTGTCTGACTGTGTGTATATATGTATATTTGTATATATATATATATATATATATATATATATATATATATACACTGTATATATATATATATATATATATATATATATATATATATATATATATATATATATATATTCTGTCACGCTGAGTGGCAACCACTCGGAAAAAACAATCTCCCACAAATTGCCCAAACTGCCGTGTGTGTATATCTATCTATACATTTAGCCGTCATTTTTGACGGGTCGCGAACACTAGTAATAATAATAATAATCCGTCAACGAGATGCAAAATCTATCTTAGTAAGGAGGTCCGGGCTGGATTCCAAAGCGAGGTGGGGTCATGTTAAAACTCATATGGGTCTATCAATCTAAGAAGTCAGTTATAATATCGGATAGTCAGTTAATTCCTCCCACTGAGGAGGAAAAGTATATAGAAGAGGAAAAAGAATAAGATCAAATACTTCAGCGTTCAGTGACTTTGAAACACCCGGATAAGCCCTCACTTTTTATAAGGTCCTGAAACCCCGATACAAAAGGAGTAAATTTTAGGAAGGGTCCCGGAGTAAGAGTTAATCATGGGACATACGATATTCATGGAGCCACAACAACCGAAAGATGACACTACGTTGCCAAATGCATGATAACATCACAATAATTGCAATTTAACTCTGATAACTTTTGGTCGAATGGGACCTATTTCCCTTTATTATCACAATCACAAATATTATTTATTATCAAACGTCTATTCTCCTTGGGAGGGATATCTTCAATAGATAGTTCTTTATTATCTACAGAAAGAAATATTGTTGAAATTCTATTCTAATACCTGTTTATTTGAAAATTATAGTGGAATAGGTCGCGTTATTTGGTAATTATATTCGAGTTTTCTTAAATCTAAAAATACTTTGTCCTCCACCAAATCTAATCGAAAATTCTAATTATTAACAAGTGTCATCTAAATATACTGGTACTAAAAGTTGTCAATTAGAAGTCAGTGCGTTTGTAAAATTGTTTATAAAGACAATATCAACAAGTCACGACTCAAAATTAGTGAATGATTGTATAAGTTTAAGACTATTACTTATATTACATTCAAATTTCATTTTCTAACTACCATAGCTAAGGAAACAAAGGATGAATTTTAAACAAATAACTTTATTTACAAATTTCAATTTGATTTTTATTTGTGAAAGTTTGGTTTGGTTACCTGGCACTGGAACCACTAGGACTAGAGTATATAAATGCAGAACAATGTAGGTTTAGATATTAACAGCCACGTGCATTATCTGATTTTCATACTTATAAGTTGACTTCATTCTGACGTATTGGAACATGTGAATAATTCTTCTCGTATATCAGATGAAATTTGGCAATTATGCTGAAAATGAAGTCTACCACCATTGGTTTATCCATCATTATTATTATTTGTGTTGTTACCATTATTGTCATTTATATAGTCATCAATAAGTCTCGCACAAGCGGAGGCTTAAAATCTAATGACTTCTTGAATAAAAAAATTATCTATCTCATAATCTTCATTCAACAATATTTGATAACAAATAAGATAGATGGAATACACTAGTGGTTTCCTTACCTATATACAGAGGGATGTGTATGCAGTCCTTCGATTCTTCATGCAGAGAGAGAGAGAGAGAGAGAGAGAGAGAGAGAGAGAGAGAGAGAGAGAGAGAGAGAGAGAGAGAGAGAGAGAGCCAAAACTACCTGTTTGAACAGCTTTTAAAAGGTGTAAGATAATAAAAGACCCGAAACACCTGGGTGTTCTATAAAGAAGACCAAGAGAAATGTACAACAGGTGAGCACAGCTAAGACTTGAGAGAAAAACAAATAAAATTAAGCATCTCAAACAAAGGAAACCAAAGAAACTACATTGCAGTCAAGTCAGACAAACATTGTCTGCGTTGTTGTTTGTAGATGTCGAGGATTTTCTGACTGAGAGGTTATGACCTGTCCTTCCAATCTCAGTCTGAGTTCGTGCAAAGCAGTGGGAAACGGGATGGTTGTGTAGAGGGTTCGACGTACTGATGGTGAGATTTTTTTATGGAAATCATACTGTCGAGGAGGGTTTGTCTACAATTCAACAGTTTATACGCCTGTGCGTAATCACCAAAGTTGTCTAGCTGTCAGGTACATAGATTATGCTGTAATATATAGTATATATATATATATATATATATATATATATATATATATATATATATATATGAATGAAATTTCAACACACACACACACACACATATATATATATATATATATATATATATATATATATATATATATATAGACATACATATGAATAAAAATTCAATATATATATACAGTATATATATATATATATATATATATATGAATAAAATTTCAACATATATATAAATATGAATATATATATATGTATACTGTATATATATATATATATATATATATATATATATATATATATATATATACACATATACATATATATATATATATATGAATAAAATTTCAATATATATATATATATATATATATATATACACACACACACACACACACATATATATATATATATATATATATATATATATATATATATATATATATATTATACAGACATATATATGAATAAAAGTTCAATATATATATATATATATATATATATATATATATATATATATATATATATGTGTGTGTGTGTGTGCGTGTATACAGACATATATATGAATAAAATTTCAATATATATATATATATATATATATATATACATATATATACAAGTGCGTACGTATACATTCTATTTGAGTAAGTATACATAGAGAGAGAGAGAGAGAGAGAGAGAGAGAGAGAGAGAGAGAGAGAGAGAGAGAGAGAGAGAGAGAGAGAGAGATTGCAGAAAAGGGTAGTAGCTAAATGATATTTCCTTGAATAATTCTTGTAACTTCTAAACGCTTCTGCCTTCGGCTACTGGTCGAGAGAATGCGGTTCGCTCTTCATAAATATCAGTCGAAAGTCTGACCGGGTTATATAGGAGCTCGTTATTTAGAACCCTTTCAGAAGGTTTCTGAGGGAATATTAATTAATACTTTTTATGGCGAGCTTTAGAATTTTCCTTTTCATTTTGGTCTGTTTACAATGATTACATGACGAAAATTCCAGTAATAATTTAAAAACTAAATTGAAGCTCTGCATGTTTTAAATTTAAAAAATAGATTTTGAATTTCACTATTCATAAACAAATATGAAACATTTGTATTTGTTATTAATTATAAAGTGAATTGGTCATTAATTACTATACTTTAGTGAACGAAATATTTCTTTCCTTATGTTCCTTATATTGCAGGATTTTAAGGTTCGTTTTTCCACACTTCCTTAAAGGTTTAAAGGTCACACATGAATGGCAGAAGCAAGGAACAGTATAACATTGCTCTATCAAGCAGGACAATGCCCTAGAGACTGACCATATGATCAGCGCCCAAGCCCCCTTTCCACCCAAGCCAGGACCAAGGACGGCCAGGAAATGGCCGCTG
The DNA here is from genome assembly GCF_036898095.1 of Palaemon carinicauda. Taxonomy (NCBI): domain Eukaryota; kingdom Metazoa; phylum Arthropoda; class Malacostraca; order Decapoda; family Palaemonidae; genus Palaemon; species Palaemon carinicauda. Next base: position 43,771,108 of record NC_090744.1, read on the forward strand.
ATAACTCAGCAGATGAACCAAACTCCCATCCTTAGCTCACAAGGATGGCGAGGTTGCAGACTTTAAGGTACTAACGACTTTGAGAGGGACTCGAACCCCAGTCGGGCGATTACCACGTAGGTCACCATATTTATTTTCTTGTTGGTTTCTATTTAACGGCGTTTTCAAATGATTAAAAATAGCGTCTCTGTCCGCAATACAATTCTTAGCGAAGCCCAATGGCATTCGCATAAATTAGAAAAAAAAAATATATCGATTTTTTTGCTAATAGGAAAGGGGATTGAAAGAAGAATGATGGCAGTTAACTAGCTAACCATGGTAGGAATAGTTTAGAAGTTAAGCATAGTAAGAGTAGTGTAAACTGTGGATTAGCCACAATCTAATTTATGCCAAAGTACCTGTTTCTTAGTCTTATATTTATTATTTTACATTATATTTACCTAGTTCTCGGATACAAATGGCGTGTAACTCATAATTATACCCATCGCAATACCACGTCGATTATATAATTACCAGCTCTCTTCGTTACTAGGGTCTCATTGCGACCCATTACCGGTAGTCTCAGACTGCCAAAGCCTAACCTTTACGGAAATTTATTGTAACCAATTGCCTACTGATGGTAAAAGGTCACTCATCCAAGTTGCGACCAAACCCAATTCAACCAACTAAATATTTGAAAACAACTAAGATACTGAATCACTATGTGACAGGGACACCTCGGTTAGAATTCACTAATAGCTAGGTTTTCTCATAGAGCGTCGTTTGGAGAATTAACTCTCTCTCTCTCTCTCTCTCTCTCTCTCTCTCTCTCTCTCTCTCTCTCTCTCTCTCTCTTAGACTTAAATGGGTTTCTCACCTAAAAGCGTTAAACGCTAAATGTCTTGAGGCTCTGATTCTTTTAAAAGTATTGTCCCATACATCATGGTGGGCAGAGCGCAATACTATTCTAAAATTATACAAGGCCTTGATTTTTTCCAAAATTAGTTATGGATTTGAAATATACTCCTCAGCCACCCCAAGCCGATTAAAGATATTAGATTCAATACATCATGCAGGTATTAGATTGTCCACAGGAGCGTTTAGAACCTCACCTATCCCAAGTCTCCTTGTTGATGCTGGAGAGTTACCTCTAGACCTTTACCGAATATTTTCTAATATTCGGTATTGGTTTAGATTGCAAAAACTCCCTAATTCTTTGGCTTTTCAGACTGCAAGCCTTGTAAGGTACCCAACATACTTTGAGTTGCCCCAAAAATCTCCTCAACCTTATGGGTTTTGGGTGAAACAATTTTTAAACAGTCTTGATATAATTAGAATTAAGGTGCTACCATTCAAGGTATCATCAACGCCTCCATGGAAATTACAAGACATATCCTTTTGTAAATACTTTATTGGAGTATTTACTGACGTAGAATCCAGGTGTCTTTTTATGGATCATGTTGAAGAACATAGAGGATCGACTTTTATATATACTGATGGCTCCAAATTTGATGCTGACGTTGAATTTGGAGTTAATAGTAATGGATTTAATTTTAGAGGTGCACTTCCTCTAACAGCTTCCATATTTACTGCTAAACTGTATGTCATATTAACCGCTATTGAGAAAATAGCGTTGGAGAAGGAGGGTAATTTTACAATTTTTAGTGATGCAAGGAGTGTCCTTCAAGCTTTAGAAGTTTTTAATTCCAGTAACCCTCTAGTTTTAAATATTTTAGAATGGCTTTTTATTATTGGATGGAGAGGTATAATGGTTCGATTTTGTTGGGTTCCAGCACATGTAGGTGTGTCCGGGAAGGAGAAGGCAGATTTACTGGCGAAGAATGCTGCATCCGAGTTGATACCAAGAAGGTATCCCATGCCCTAATTATAGTAACTTAAGAAATAGATATCTGTTTGAGGCTCGATGTGAGGGTGGCAGGTTCATCCTTGCCAAGATTCTTGGACATGATGTGTCCTATGCGAGCGGCATTTTTAAGATTTATTTCAGAAGCAGGTCTTCTGAAAACTATTTAACTTATATAGTGACATTCAACTTTTATGGTTTTAATTGAATATTCTATTAATTTTCATATAGAATGAATAATATCGGCGTCAATGACCTTAGATGTCAGGATGCCTGAAAACTTTAAATCAATCAATCAATCAATCTCAAACCAACAAAGTTGAATCAAATAAGATTGAACTCCCTAACAATAACAAGGACCTTTGATTGTCACCAGCCAACGAACAGATATCACTAAGAATGACGAATGTATATTAATTGGCCGTCTTAGAAAATAAGGAAGATATAATGAAAAAAAAAAATAAATAAAAAAGGCCGCCCGTTACGTTGAAACACATGTTGGTGCCAACACTTCGAGTGGGTTAAGCTCTCTGGGGATGACCTCAAATACAGGCGTGCCAAGGTGTGGACGCAAGCAACAC
>NC_090744.1:43776031-43778531 GCF_036898095.1 Palaemon carinicauda
TATATGTGTATGTTTGTGTACCGTGCTAGGTGGTATATCTTAGCAATGTATGCTTCCTAACAGTTATACAAACGGATGAGCAACTTTGTGGAGTAACGAGAACTTTGGGTGTGGATAAAATGCCTTTCTAAATCGCGATGAAGTCACTGGCAGCAGGGTGACGGATTAGGTTTAAGGCGATAAACAAAATGACTCTTCGGCTTCTACTTTCGATGTTTGGCGAATGATCTTACTGAAATCAGTATGGACCGGCAGGGGTCACTTGCCTTAGTTAGATAGGCACTGCGCATCACAAGGAACTGGCTATCCTTTGATGAATTTAGGCAATGAATCCTCTATGGATTTAGTCAGTCTATGGAGAGTGAAAATGACAAAATGGGCCCTAGTCCCGGGCGTAGCCGGGTGCCAAGAATTTCCCGGTTTGAAAACATTAAAGAAAAATGGAAAATGGGAATTGAAATGTTAAAACCATGAATCGGATTGAGAAGTTACAAGAAGTGGAGAATGAATTTATGAAATATAATTTGGATATCTTGACCCTAACTGAAACACGTTGTAAGGGGAATGGTAAAGAAATCTTAGACTAGGGCACTATATATATAACATGGAGTTGGATAAGAAGGGGTAGGAATGATAGCAGAAAATGCATTAATCGTGTGGAGAGCTATAAATAGTAGATTGTTACTTGCAAAGTTTAAATTAAATTAGTGCCATATGAATATTATAGTATGCTATGCACCAACAAATGATTCCCCTGAAGAAAGGAAAGATGAATACTATGAAGAACTGCAGAGGGTAACAGATGAGATGCCAGAGAAAGATATGAAAATTGTGATTGTTGACTTCAGTGCTAAAGTTGGAAGAAATAATCAAGGTATAGAGAATGTGATGGGTGCCGAGGGTCTTGGCGAAGTTGCAAATGGAAATGGGGCACACTTTATAATTTTTGCTCAACAAACAATCTTGCTATTGGAGGTACTCTTTTCCAGAACAAGGACATCCACAAATAAACATGGACTTCACTATGTGGTAATTGCAAAAAAATCAAATATATTACATAGCCATTGATAAAGAGAGAAGGAGACTTTGAGAAATGTAAGAAGCTATAGAGGTGCAGATATTGGTAGTGATCACCAGCTCCTCATTGCCAAACTGAAATTAAAATTGAAAGCACCCAATTAAAATATCGATAAAACACGTAGGTTTGATACAAATAAGCTTCTAGAAGATGAGCACAGAGAATCATTTTCAATTGAATGTAAGAATCGATTTGCAGTCTAAGAGACTTTAAAAGACAAAGAGTAGACAATTAATGAAGAATGGTGTGAGGTACTACTGCTAGAGAGTTATTGGTTCCTTTGACTGGCCAGACAGTACTACATTGGATCCTTCTCTGTGGTTGCGGCTCATTTTCGTTTTGCCTACACATACACCGAATAGTCTGGCCTATTCTTTACATATTCTCCTCTGTCCTCATACACCTGACAATACTGAGATTACCTAACAATTCTACCTCGCTCAAGGGGTTAACTACTGCAATGTAATTGTTCAATGACTACTTTCCTCTTGGTAAGGATGGAAGAGACTCTTTAGCTATGGTAAGCAGCTCTTCTAGGCGAAGGACATTCCAAATTAAAACCATTGTTCTCTGGTCTTGGATAGTGTCATAGCTTCTGTACCATGGTCTTTCACTGTCTTGGGTTATAGTTCTCTTGCTTGAGGGTACACTCAGGCACACTGGTGTATGTTATATCTCTTCCTATTGTTTCTTTAAAGCTTTTATAGTTTATATTTGAAAAATTCTTTTTAATGTTGTTACTGTTCTTAAAAGCATTTATCATTGTTGTTAAGGACCTCTCTTCTAGTTTCCTTTCCTTACTGGACCATTTTCCCTGTTGGAGCCCTCGGGCTTACAGCACCCTGTTTTTCCAACTATGATTGTAACTTAGCAAGTAATAATGATAATGATAATAATTAAGAAAATATATGTCTGTTGGTAGTGAAGTCTTGGGACAGGCAGTTACAAGGAGAAGGCCATGGACATCAAATACTTGGGATACTATAAAAAGGAGACAAAGACAGTATTTGATTGTTGAAGGTTTTCGAGGAAGTAATGAACATTACAAAGTAGAGCATTCTAAGTATTCCAGTATTGATAATGAAGTAAAAAGAAAAGCAAGGAATGACTAGAGAGAATATTTAGACAGTAAAGCAGATGAGGCTTACAAAGCTATGAATCTAGGGAGTGACTATGGTGTAAGAATTGCTCATAGAATTATTAATGAAATCTCTATGGGGGTAAAGAAGAAAAAGCATATACCCATTAAAAAGAGAAATGGGTCTGTTATAACAACAAAAGATGAAGAAAGACAACATTGGATGGAACTCTTTAGTGAGTTCATGAACAGGAGATATGACGTGAATAATTTGATTGATATACCTGAAGCTGATGAAGACCTTGATGTGCCCATGAATGAATTCAGTGTGTTTGACGTCGAAG
>NC_090744.1:43783531-43893531 GCF_036898095.1 Palaemon carinicauda
ATGGGAGATACGAGTGTTGGTGAAAATAGCAAAATGAGACCTGACTGAATGCAATAATTACAGAGATATAACAATTACGTCAGTTGTTATGAAAATATTGCTTATTCTAAAGAGACTGGAGAGAAAGATTGATGAAAAACGGAGAGATGAACAAGCAGGATTTAGAAAAGGTAGAAGTTACACTGACCAAATTTTCATTTTGAGATATGTTGGACAGCAATGCGTAGAATATAAAAATCCCCTTTTTGATGGCATTTGTGGACTATGAAAAAACCTTTGATAGTGTGCACCGGCCAATTTTGTGAAGAGTCCTGCGTTATTATGGAATTCCTCTTGAATATGTAAATTTGATTGAGCCTGTTCATGAGCATAGCAAGTGCAAAGTTAATGTTAATGGAGTCTTATCAAATGAATTTCCAGTGAACAGCGGAGTACTCTAAGGGAATGTGTTGTCACCTATGTTGTTTATCCTTCTCATGGGTCAGATATAGTGGAGAAGGATTGGACTGGATTGGTGATAGGAATTTAACACACCTAGATTATACTGATGATGCTGTCCTTGTAGTAGAACACCACAGGATTTGCAATGCTTGCTTACCAGAATGCATGAAATATCACACGAGGTTGGGCTGAAGATAAATAGAAGAAACACAGAGATTATGAGAACAGAGTATGCATTGGGAGATGAAATATCATTGAGAGTAGAAAGGATTAATAAGGTAAAAATGTTTAAGTATTTAGGAACTATAATCTCCAATACAGGGGCTTTAGAATTAAAGTTTAGTGAAAGATTGAAAAAAGCAAATTAGACAATGGCTATGTTAAGTAAAATTTGGAAATCAAATCATCTGAAGTTACATATAAAAATCAGACTATATATCAGTTTATTGAGATCGGTGTTACTCCATGGACATGAATCATGGTAGTACAATGCAACAATCTCCAATGGATTTAGTAGATTTGAGAACAAAGCCCTCAGAAGGATATTGGGAATTAAATGGCTATATGTTGATGAGATCATGATGAGGGATAGATGGAGATGGTTTAGACATGCTTTTTGCACCCCACAAGAGAGATAAGTTCGCCAAACGTTCAGCTGAGCTCCACAAGGCACTAGAAGAGTTGGAAGACCCAGGCCTACATGACTGAGGACTATGAAACGCAAAGTAGGAGATGATGAATGGAGATGTATTGAATTAAAAGCTCAAGATAGAGACGTCTGGCGAAATCTAACCGAGCCCTTTTGCGTCAATAGACGTAAGAGGAGAGGATGATGATAATAACGCCAATGAACTATCTGCAGAATACAGCGCTTTGCACCTACATATTTAGTAGTATGCCCAAAATCAAGATGTAAAGTGAACGACAAGGAGCCTGGAATCTGGAACCTGGAAATCTACCACTCCTGCTCATTATATATAGTTTTATTAACATTTCTGGAACTGAACAAAAGAGGATTAAGAAATTTAATATCCAGAATCGTTGCAATATTCTTTACAGATAATGGGATATAGGCTTCTGTAAATTTCTCAGACTAGGGAAGACACAAAAATAGCAAGAAAGACATTGACTTCCATAGGCAGTTAATGCAGATTTGAAATAGCGTAAATAAAGAAAATGAAATATACTTCAATATAATGAAAAAATCTACCACAAGATCTTGAAGATCAAAAGGACACTCCAAAATCAAACCTTTGTTCTCTAGTCCTGGGTAATGCCATAGCCTCTGTACCATGGTCTTTCCCCGCCTTGGTTTAGATTTCTCTTGCTTTAGGGTACACCCAGGCACACTATTCTATCTTATTCCACTTGCTCTTTTAAAAGTTTTTATAGTTTATATAGGGAATATTTATTTTAATGTTGTTACTATTCGTAAGATATTTTATTTTTTCTTGTTTCCCTTCCTTACTGGGCTATTTTCCCTGTTGGAGCCCTTGGGCTTATAGCATCCTTCTTTTCCAAGTATGGTTGTAACTTAGCAAGTAATAATAATAATAATAATAATAATAATAATAAAAGGATTATCTCACTCAAATATCTAGGAACAAAGATTTCTAACAAGAGCAACTTCTCCTAAGAACATAAAGAACAGATGTTTAATATACAGTACTCTCATAAACCAGACAGCCTGCATCTCAGTTAGAAGTTGTGATAGGTTAATTATTATTATTATTATTATTATTATTATTATCATATTAATACAATAGCGTGTGTGTTAATCTATTTTGTGTCTCACGCTTTAAAGAAAACGGAAATAATTTCATGGTATACTATTACAAATTCACATTAGACTTTGATTACTTAACCAAAGCACATTTTATATAGTTTTCCCAATTTTGTCTTTAGAATCTGACTCTTTTTTTAAATATTAGATAAAAAAATTGAGTTCTATCAATTTCCATAACCTAGATTATAAGATTAATCTCGGGACATTTTATTCAAACATATATAGGTTAGGAACAAGATAATTAGTTGTTATAATAATAATGATAATAATAATAATAATAATAATAATAATTATTATTATTATTATTATTATTATTATTATTATTATTAGCTAAGCTACAACCTTAGTTGAAAAAGCAGGATGTTATAAGCCCAAGGGCTCCAACAGGGAAAAATAGCCCAGTGAGGAAAGGAAATAAGGAAATAAATAAGCTATATAAGTTATGAACAATTAAAATAAGATGTTTTAAGAATAGTAATAACATTAAAATAGATCTTTCATATATAGTCTAAAACTGTAAAATGAGATTTATGTTGGTCTGTTCTACATAAAACATTTTCTACAAGTTTGAACTTTTGAAGTTCTGCCGATTCAACTACCCGATTAGGAAGATCATTCCACAACTTGGTCACAGCTGGAATAAGACTTCTAAAATACTGTGTAGCATTGAGCTTCGTGATTTGAGAAGGCTTGACAATTAGAATTAATGGCATTCCTAGTGTTATGAACTGGATGATACTGTCCGGGAAGATCTGAAGGTAAAGGATGGTCAGAATCATGAAAAAGGTAGAATTAAAGAATTAAAAAATTTCTTTAGAATAGATTGATTACCGAAAATCTTACAAGACTTTCCTAATAAGCCAATTTTTTTGTGCAATTGAAGAAGACACGGGCCTAATGTTTTTCTCAAAAGTAAATTTGCTGTCTAGAATCACACCTAAAATTTTAAGAGTCAATACGGTGTTAAAAAAACATTAGCAATACTGAGATCCGAATATTCAGGAGCCACTCTCCTCGACCTACTTACAATCATACTTTGAGTTTTGTTAGGATTCAGCTTCATTCCCCATAATTTGCACTATGCACTAATTTAAGCTAAATCTCTATTAAGAGATCAGCACCCCCAGATCTACATTCAGGAGATGGAATTGATGCAAAGAAAGTAGCATCATCTGCATGTGCAACGAGCTTGTTTTCTAGGACAAACCACATATCATGTGTGTATAGTATGAAAAGTAATGGGCCAAGAACATTACCTTGAGGAACACCAGATATCCCCGTCCTATACTCACTATGGTGCCCATCAACGACAACTTTTTGACACATATTACTTAGAAATTCAATAATGACGCTATGAAAAGACCCAACAATTTGAGTTTAAAAACAAGGGCCTCGTGATTAACCTGGCCAAAGGCAGCACTGAAATTAATGCCGATCATACAAACTTCCTAATCACAATCAAGGGGTTTTGTACAGCATTGGAGACTGTAAGAATGGCATCACATGCTCCAAGGCCTTTACGAAAGCTAAATTGCAAATTGGGGAACAGATGATTACCTTCAGTAAACCTATTCAGACGTGTTGCTAAAATGCGCTCAAATACACTGGATAATACGAGAGTTAGGGAAAATGGGCGGTAATTAGCTGGACTTATGCTACCACAAAAGCATTTAGGCTATGCAGTTGAGATAACATTACCAATTCTCCAATAAATGCTAAAAGAACCTCTTCTTGCTAACTTGAACAAAATAAAAGATAAACCTGGAGCTAAAAAATCTGCATTTTTTCTTTTTACATAAAAAAACAAAGGGAAATATCATTTGGGTTTAAACCTCTATAAGCCTCAATATCCATCAAGAGAGCTTTAATTTTATGAGATCGAAAGCTAAACTAGTAAGTTAGCCTTATGAACACTGGAAGAAGTAAGATCAAGTTTCTCATTACTCTGCTTACTGTCAGATACATCAGCCATATGGGTTGCCTTTCCCTTTGGACAGTGAATAACAGAGCTATTTGGTTTAAGTAAAGGAGGAATTGTTGTGTCTACACCAGAGAGTGTAGATTTAAGGGTAGACCCCTATTTTTGTTCCTGGGTTGTACCAGAAATGGTTTCTTTTATGGTTAAAGTGTAGTTCTTTTCAGTGAAGTATAAACTCTCTAACAAAAGCTCTAAGCTAAGTACAGTTATTCCAAGCCAAATCTGATTTGTTGCCCCTCCAAAGATGATAGGCCTCCTGCTTTTCCAAATAAGCACGTCTACAATCATCATTGAACCAGGATCTTCCATTCGGAGCCTAAGCACACGAGAAGGTATATGCCTATCAATTAGCCCATGTGGACTAGATTCTCATTCAAAGGAACAACAGGCTCAACACTATTATACCATTGCAATAGGAAATCTCCTGCAAACAACATATGCAATCTATGTAACTAAAGAGGAGATAGATAAATGACAAGTTTCATAAGACAAAATTTATAGATTAATATCAAGAGCTTGAGAATATATACCAGTTAGTGCATTAAGAGCAGAAATTGGATCCTCATGTTACAACAGTAGATGTATGGAAACAAAATTCAGCTATGTGAGGTATATGATGAAAGACAGTGGACATGCACTGATGAAAGTAATATTTCTTTATACGTATGAAAAATTACATATAAAATATGCAAAGGTAGTTAAACATTATCTTGAAGTTTTTGGCTTAAATGTCAAGGCCCTTTCAACGTAAAAGATTTTGACAGAGTAACAAAATGATTAGGATCAAAGATATATGATGGACATATGCAAAAGAAGAGCATGCTACAACTTTATTATCGGTGAAAATTAATCACACATAAAAGAAAGACATTTATGGAAACGAAAAAGATTCAGCGATGTTTTTTAAATCACACATTAACCCACTAAATTTGCAATGGATAAAGAAATTTAGAAATTCTGATATAGATGCAAATTATGTGAAGAAGAAGAAGAAACTCTGATGCATTTATTAGAAGGCAAAAGCCAAATACCATGATATGAGTGTATTTTATCAATGAAACTGTATACAGAAAATGAATGAAAAGAAAAACATAATAAAAGGTCTGCTGCTGTTGGGAATATAGAATGAGGTAAAGGATTTGAATATAGAAATATAATTTACAAAGAAAGCTGGAAAAGAAAAATACTAATTGTGAAAAGCAAAACATAGAAGAATAAACGATGACTAGGGGCGCCGTTACAGAGCCTGCGATAATATAATACTGAGGTTAAGCAAATCTCTGGGAGTCTGGACCAGGGTTGCCATTGGTACGATAATTATCGTACACGTACGATAAAACCGGGTCTGGTACGATGTACGATAGCAACTATAGGTATCGAGCGCTTTTGTACGATAATTCTGTGCTTACCCCCTCAAAAAGAAAAAAAATCAACTGATGCCAAATATTTCTCCTCTATATCTTTCATGTTTGTAAAACGACTCAAATACATTGATTCTGAAGTTGGATTGATGATGTTTCCTTAAACAGGGGAAATAGCATCTACTACAAGTACGATCGACCATTGGTTGGTAATATTCGACACTGAGTTAAGTTTGCTGTACGTCTACTGTACATGTTCTAACTCATCCTAAACTCGGATGACATATTACATAACTGACAAGTAGTTCATGTCGCTGCAAGGCAGTGACTGGCCTTCTTGTGTGACGGTCGGATACGATTTGGATTTATTGTGTAATTTATTTCTCATTCTCCTCAATATGAGTGATGAAGAAGAAGGCAATCTGGAAATGACACCACCCCAAGAAAAAGGTAATGAAAGTGTACATTACATTACTAGGCGATTATTGTGCGTGACTCACTGAAGATTGTGAAGAAGTAAGTGTGTGTGTATGTAGAGCCTATTCATATTTTTTTCAGGCTAGGCCTAAACCAAGTTCAAGTACACATCGATCGCAGAAGTACAGAAAAGAATGGGATTCTCTTCCTGACTTTAAACCTTGGTTAAAGGGGGTCCCTGAAGATTTGCTTAAAGCTAGGTGCAAACTATGCAATGCAACTATGCTTGCAGAATTGACTGTTCTCAAAAACCATGCTAAAGGGAAAAAACACAGATAATTTTTTGAAATTGCAACTACCAGTCAGCCGTCAGTATCCTCACTGTTTGAGAAAGCAGCAAAGAAGCCATCAGATTCTGTATCCATAGCAGAAATCAAATTGTGTTGTTTCCTCGCAGAACATAATATACCATTTCAAGCGATGGATCACCTGACAGATCTTTTGAAGGAAATTTTTCTAGATTCAATCACTGCTAAGGCTATGCATATAAAACGAACCAAAGCAACGGGAATTGTTAAGAATATAATTGGTATGTCATATAAGGAAAAGCTTGCATGAACATTGAAAGAAATAAAGTTTAGCATACTTTGTGATGAGTCAACAGATGTCGGGTCGGTGAAATCATCATGTGTAGTAGTGAGGTTTTATGATAAAGATGCTGCAGCTGTCGATTGCAAGTTTTGGGAGTAGTATGATGTTTATGAAGTAAAAGATCTAGAGGGTGTCCAGGAAGGTGCGACTGCAAAAAGGTTATTTGAGGGTTTAATGAAAACTTTTTATCAATTTGAAATTCCAGTATTAAATATAATTGGATTTGCTTCCGATGGGTGTAATGTGATGATGGGGGCACACAATTCGGTTGCAAGTCGGTTTCGCCAACAGTGCCCTGGCATATTTATTATGAAATGTGTGTGTCACTCTGCACATCTCTGTGCAAGTGAAGCTTGCAAGGTACTACCTAGAAGGTGTGAAGATTTGGCAAGGGAAATTTTTAACCACTTTAAATGTAGCAGCAAGAGACAATGTGAACTAGGGCAATCTCAGACGTTTCTTGAACTGAAACCTCATAAAATTTTGCACTCATCACAGATAAGATGGCTATCGTTAGCTAATGTATTTTAGTTGCATTTTAGAACAGTGGGAAGCCCTTAAATTGTATTTTAGTGACATTTGATTGTCTGAAAAAGTTGTATCAGCAGAGCTGATATTCAACAGCCTTCACAATCCTTTTATTCAAGTCTACTACCTTTTTCTGGAATGGGTTCTACCAAAATTCACTAAATTCAATGCATTTGTTTGTTTGCTTTATAAGGAATTGTTATTTTCGTTTATGCAGAGAGAATATGTAGTAAAGACTGATGTTGAGAGGGTTAATCCATCTAGGGAATATAAATACCTTAAACTCACTGAAATGTATCTGGGGGTGGGAGTACGGCGTAAACTTGACAAGATAGACTCAAAAGAAAACAGGTTAGACTTTTATAAACGCTGTGTACCAACCGTGTGTCACACAATTGTACATAGTTATTTTGTATATGTTATGCTTGTATCTGCGCTCTTCCCTCGCACTAAAAAGAACCTGAATGATCATGTCTCCGGTTTTGCTCTGTAACATTGTCTGTCTCTCGATGATGTTATGTCCGGTTGCCTTGAGGTTTTGTATAGAAAGGAGAGTGTTCCTTAATAAACAACTCAGTTGATTGCATCCTGCCTTTGAGTACACAACCCTCTCTCGGCCCATCACATTCCGGAGCGACTCGCTCCTCCTGCCTTCCACCCCCCACGCCTCTCACCGTTACTCACCAATGTGACGAGCCGAGAGAGGGTTGTGAACTCAAAGGCAGGATGCATTCAACTGAGTTGTTTATTAAGGAACACTCTCCTTTATATACAAAACCTCAAGGCAACAGGACATAACATGTTCGAGAGACAGACAATGTTACAGAGCTAAACCAGAGACATGATCATTCAGGTTCTTTTTAGTGCGAGGGAAGAGCGCAGATACAAGCATAATATATACAAAATAATTATGTACAATTGTGTGACACACGGTTGGTACATGGCTCCCCCTCTAAAAATGACATACTGAACATGTTAAATAGGTGCCCTGAATCTGGAGAGGCAGTAGTAAAAACTGCGCCGATTAGCGGCAGTGAGTGACTGTAGAAGTCGTTGGTTGGGGTGCGAGCGAGTGGTGGATGATGGGTGGCTGTGTTGCCGCTCCGGCTCGTCACGGGGTAGGCGAGTGTGTCCTACGGCATTCATAGGCGTGTCCTACAGCATTCATAGGCGAGTGTGTCCTACGGCATTCATAGGCGTGTGTGTCCTACGGCATTCATAGGCCTACGGCATTCATAGGCGTGTCCTACGGCATTCATAGGCCTACGGCGTTCATAGGCGTGTATGTCCTACGGCATTCATAGGCATGTATGTCCTACAACATTCACGTCAGCTTCGGTTGAAGTTGTATAGGTGTCCTGTACGTCACGAGTGGAGGCGTTGATGGAGGTTTGAAGGTCATGAAGTGGGTTCACATCACGAGGAGAGCCGTCTGCGGCAGGTTGCAGGCGAGTGATACTGGTCATTTTCCCGAGGGTGAGCGAAGCCCTTTGGTCCCCCAACGGTTGTTGAGAGAGCTGAAAAGGCGTTGCTATACGAGCGGCTGGCGACGGCGAGTACTGCTGCAGAAGGTATGCGTTGACGGCGTCATAGTAACGGTAAGAGGTGGAGGGGGGGGGGAGGCGAGGAGCGAGTCACTCCGGGGTCACCAATGTGACGAGCCGAGAGAGGGTTGTGAACTCAAAGGCAGGATGCAATCAACTGAGTTGTTTACTAAGGAACACTCTCCTTTATATACAAAACCTCAAGGCAACAGGACATAACATGTTCGAGAGACAGACAATGTTACAGAGCAAAACCGGAGACATGATCATTCAGGTTCTTTTTAGTGCGAGGGAAGAGCGCAGATACAAGCATAATATATACAAAATAGTTATGTACAATTGTGTGACACACGGTTGGTACAGCTGTAAAGACTTCTTGAGGGTAGCGTGTATGGAAATAAAAAAAAGGTATGACTTTAGTGACAAGATAATCCCTTAGCTAGGTTGTTTTATTCCTGAAAACGCTATGTCTAATTCCTATAGGAAAGCAATCCTTTCATTGTATTCACTCATTGCGGAACTTCCTTTAATTGTGTCACCAGATGACAAATCACTTATACAAAGACTGGATGACCAAAGGAGAATTCTCCCAGCATTTAAAGATTCATTAACTTTTGATAGCAAATTGCCTCCTGATATATTTTGGACTGAAATATTGAAAAGAGAAGATGGTGATTTTTCTGATTTGGCAAATTTTGCTCTCTGTGCTCTTAGTTTACCTCACTCTAATTCTGAGTGCGAGAGGGTATTCAGCAAAATAAATTTGTATAAAACAAAAATTAGAAACAAGCTCAAAACAGATACCGTCAATGGTGCTTTGCTGTCTTCTGAATGTATCAAGGAGCAGAAGTCTTGCATTAACTTTAAACCATCAGAAGACATGATTGATCGTGTAAAAAACAGTTCTGTTTTATATCAAGATGTAAAAGATGATTCTGAAGTAGAGTAAGGTCTTCTCCTTATCTGCATACATTTCCTGTACTCATTTATAAGTTCTTTTTCAGTTACTATAATAATTTCTTGTATGTTTCCGATTTGTTACTTTTCTTTTCATTAGGAAAAATTCCAAGTAATTCTTATTTTTTCCTAAGTATTGAATTATACATGCTCTTTTTCTGAATGAATGTATGGAAACATCTATATGTAAATATTTATCCCTTATAATTTTGCAAAAGGAAAATGTCATAATGTGAGAATGCAGAAGTGATATTAAGTAATAACCTAATTATCTGAAGTTCTAGTTCTTATTTATATCAGACAGAAAATACAATTTACATATAAACTGTCAAATATTGCATTAGAAAAAAAAATATTGGTGGACGAACACTAATTTAAATGACAATGCAAAAACATGTGTGCCCATATTCATTTACTCTATATGCTGAAACTGCACAAGAACAATTTCCTTTGGTATTCTCAAAACTAGATTAAGTATTAGTATTAGGTAAATGTACGATAATTAATCTCAAGAATCTGATATATTTGTACCATAATTTGGGTAAGAAAACAACAATTTCGAATCCAAGGTACGATAATATGGCCAGAAAAATCTGGCAAACCTGGTCTGGACTCTGGACCAAGCTGTGATGTAGAAGAAAATGCTAACCACTTTATATTATATTGTCCACAGTTCAGTGATATAAGAATAAAAACAATTGAGCTTCAACAACCATACAAAGAAGATAGTGCACAAACAGTTGGAAAATTCCTTTTTTGTGAAGAGAATATTGAAAATAAGAAAAGTATACTACAACAAATGTGGATGAAAAGAGAAAAACTAGTGAAAATAAGGAACACACAAAACTAAAAGACACAGAGGCGCCGTTGTAAAGGCTATGCCTCACCCCAGAACCTGAACCTGAACCAAGTTACTTTGTGGAATTGTGGACTTGGACTTGGAGTTCAATAAATTACTTCAATAAGGGCTGTGGATATAACTAATGGTATAAAAAGGTAATTATTTATGCATTATGTATTTTACCAACCATTTATGTTATTAGTGTGTAATTTGTTGGGATCCCCAGAAAATCGAGTAAAAGATGTAAAAAATCGCCTGTTTATTTAGGGAACCACACCAGAAAGAAATATTGACTAGTTAACTAGTTTTCTGAAACTTAATTTCCGACAGGAACGAGTGTCATTTTAGAATGAACGGACCTTTTTCTATTTAAAAAAGGTAGTTTTTTTTTCCTAGGTTACATTACCCTGTAATAAACTACAATAATATACAGGTGGTAGGAAACCTGGGACTTTGAGTGTGCAAAAACCAACCTAACCTATTAGTTCCCAGGTAACAATCTCTAGCTGCGGGCAAGCCCCCGGACCCCCTTCCCAGGTAACAACCCCTAGAAAAATTTGTAAAAGGCAACAGAACCTAACGAACATACCTAACCTAACCTATTAGTTCCTAGGTAACAACCCCTAGCCGCAGATTCCCTTCTTAGGTCACATCCCCTAGCAAAATTTGTAAAAGGCACCAGAATATAACAAACTCACCTAACCTAACCTCTTAGTTCCCAGGTCACAACCCCTAGTCAGGGCCAGCTCCCGGACCCCCTTCCCAGGTTACCAACTTAAACGAAATAAAAAATAAATCCTTACATTATGTTAAAGTGAATCACAAATAAATCTCTCTCCCACACAATAAAAGCAATGGGCAGCATTCCAAATTATATCTTAACTAAAGTGCAATAAAAAAATTATTCAGGATTACCTTTATGTGAATATTTTAGGATTTTTGCATCTCCATATATACATGATCGTCCTCAAAGCCTCAAACTGATCGATATGAGTAATAAATTCAACCACATCGCTCAAAGAAAAACTACAGGACACATCTGTCCATCACGGCAGTTAGCGTTAGAAAGTCCGACCTCGGAGGCTTGGTCATTAGTCAGGTCAATCTTGGGTCACGGGGTGGGGGTTGTTAAAAATTTTGAAATCACACTGCTAACAAAAGCAACCTTGCAAGCTCAAGGTAAAGAAAGGTTAGTTCGGGTGGGCTGATTGACACTGGCTTAATCCTCCTAAACATCTTAACTAGATATTGCCTATCCTAACCTTTGGTTGTATGTATAACAAATTAGTGTTCGGCATAATTCCAGGACATGTTCAAATGAACTACAATCTTAACAAGGTGGTAAGAATGTAGAATGTTGGGATTAACAAAAACAAAAGTCTGGATATCACTAAATTTCCAAGCTGGCGCCACTATCTGATAGGCGAACAAACCAATGCCCAACTGGTGTTATTTTAGTCAGGCAGGAAGCAATGCTTGGGGGAAATTTTATGATTAAGTAACTTGGCCATGGCTTCAGCGACCGATGCATTATAATGACCTATTCCCTACCAAACATTTCATGATAAATATTACTGTACAGCTGTATTAAATGTCACTGTAAAGGATGTGTCCCAACAAACTACAAACTTAACCAAGCGGTAAGAATGTATATTGATAGGACAGTATTAAATTGTAAAAACGAACGCTTCATAGCCTTGGATGACATGAGCTCTATTTATCGGAAAATTTTAAAACTAAGCAGGAGCTACCCAGGACTAGTGTGCAGACCTGGCTGAACTTGGAAAATATTGCCATGGTAAAGGTAAATCATAATTTGTTCCGTAACTGAATACAAACCACGCTATTTACATGGGGTGATTACTTCGGCGCAGCCGATGACGAGCCATAAAGTTTTAACGAGGGTTACCTACCCCACCGCTAGTTAGCGGGGGGGGGTAGGGAGGGGTAGATAGCTACCCCTCCCCCTCAAACACCGGAGAATACTCCACTTAACTTTTGGCTCGCATAGTGATCGGAGGTTTCCGCTCCTATGCTCTCTTGACGGCCATTATTGTTTTGTCTTTTAACTTACCTTTTCTTATACTGGATATATTTAAACATTTCTGATGTTTATATATATTTTTGTGTATGGAAAATGTAAGTTTCCTTTGCTTTCGGTGTTGTGCGGTGTGTATTGTGTACGTCTGCTAGAGTTCGCCGGCTTAGGCCACCACGATCTTTCCGTGATCACGGCCTTGCACTTCTAGGCCACCATGGTTGCCTTTCGTGGAGTCCTGCCCTTCTCTTGAGGTCGTTCACCTCTTACTCCATACTACGCCTACTATAGCTTCTCAGAACCGAGTCACTATTTCGTCTTTTTTGTCTCAATTATTTTTACGAATATAATTGTGTTTTATCTTTTCAGATCAGGGCTCACGTCCCTTCGGGGGTCGGTGATCCTTGGAACATTCAAAGTCAGTTGCATAATTATCATTTGTTCCGTAACCGAAATACAAACCACGCTATTTACATTGGGTTTACCTTTTAGCGTAGCTGAAATGGCGAGCCATTAGAATTTAACGAGGGTGTATTACCCCCGGGCTAGTTAGCGAGGGGGGGTAGGGGAGTGGTTGCTAGCTACCCCTCCCCCCCCTCACACACCGGTGAAGCTCACTTTCACTTTTGGCTCGGACTGGGACAGACGTCTCTGTCTTTGTCCTCGCTTGGCAGCCATTGTTTGTTTTGTCTTTACTTAATCACTTACTTTTCTTTTACTCAATATATATGTAAACATTTTTTCATATTTGTATATATATTTGAGTATAGGGATCAGTAAGTTTCCTTTTCAGAGTTGTGTGCGTAGTGTACGATATCTCCGTGGAGCCCTCGGCAGTTTAGGCCACCACGGCGTAATTTTATGGGTTGCGATCGAGTTTGACTTCGGTCTTTCTCTCTCTCTCTCTTGAGGTCGTTCACCCTTTTACTACGTTTACTACGCCCTTGTCTAAGGAGAGCAATAGGAAGGGCCTGGAGACCTTCCTCCTCTCGGGCACTCGCTCCATCGAGTTCCTGGCCCACCAGGTTACCAACCTGTGGGCCAACTCGATCTTAAAGCGACGCGATGCGGTGACCGAGAAGTTCCATCCGAAGGTCCCCGCCATGGATGTCTGCAGGCTCAGACACTCCTCCATCCTTGGAGGAAGCTTGTTTGAGCCCAAGGATGTAGAATGCACAGCTGAGAGGTGGAGGAAGTCGAATCAGGATTCGCTCCTCCAAAGGGCCCTCACATCTCGGCCTACAAGCCTCCAGCTCCACAACAGCATCAACAGCAGCCTCGCAGGACACCGAAGCAGGCTCCGGCAGCTAAGACGGTGTCTAAGCCACAGCCCTTTCCTGTCAAGGACAAGAGGGGTGGTAAGTCCTCCAGGGGAGGCAAGAATCCTAGAGGGAGCGGCTGTGGCCGTAAACGCTAGGATTGGCATTCCCCCTGCGTGTCCACCTGTGGGGGGGATGCCTACAAAGTTGCGTGCACAGGTGGCAGCAACATGGGGCCGATTCCTGGACGGTCTCTGTGCTCGGCCAAGGATATCGCGTCCCATTCACAACATCTCAACCTCCCCTGACAGCGAATCCAGTGTCGTTAAGCTCCTATGCCATGGGATCGGCAAAGGGGCTAGCCCTTCGGGCAGAAGTCGAGACCATGCTCAAGAAGGATGCTCTCCAAGAGGTCGTCGACGGCTCCCCAGGCTTCTTCAGTCGACTCTTTCTTGTAAAGAAGGCGTCTGGAGGCTGGAGACCCGTCATCGATCTCTCAGCTCTGAACAAGTTTGTCAAACAAACTTCGTTCAGCATGGAGACAGCGGACACGGTCAGACTTGCAGTGGGACCACAAGACTTCATGTGCACACTGGATCTGAAGGACGCGTACTTCCAGATCCCAATCCATCCGTCTTCCAGGAAGTACTTGAGATTCAGCATAGACAACAAGATCTACCAGTTCAAGGTGCTGTGCTTCGGTCTCTCCACAGCACTTCGGGTGTTCATCAGAGTGTTCACCCTGATTTCGTCGTGGGCGCACAGGAACGGCATCCGTCTCCTCCGATATCTGGACGACTGGCTGATCCTGGCACACTCGTAGTCGACCCTTCTTCGACACCGAGACAGGCTTCTGGGACTTTGCCAAGATCTGGGGATCATGGTAAATCTCGAGAAGTCCTCTCTGCAGCCGACCCAACGACTGGTATATCTAGGCATGTTATTAGACACCAATCTCCACAAAGCCTTTCCATCAGACGACAGGATAGCAAGGCTGAGGAGGGTGGCAGAGCCCTTCCTCAGGTGGGAAGAGCTTCCAGCCTAATCATGGTTACGTATTTTAGGTCACCTAGCCTCCCTGGCCCGTCTGATCCCGAACGGCCGTCTCAGGATGAGATCCCTGCAATGGCGGCTCAAGTCCCGGTGGAGTCAGGGCACCGATTCCCCGGACTCTGGTCCCTATAGGACCCACGGAACAGGCGGACCTGCGGTGGTGGCTGATCGACGAAAACCTACGAAAGGGAGTGGATCTTCTCGTCCTTCCCCTGGATTTGACACTGTTCTCGGACGCGTCAAAAGAAGGGTGGGGGGCCCACATTGTGAACCAGAGGGTCTCAGGCCTTTGGTCAAAATCAGAAAAGTACCTGCTTATCAACCTGCTAGAGATGAAGGCCGTATATCTGACCCTTCAACAGTTCCAACGGACCCTGGCGGGCCACTCCGTGGTGGTGATGAGCGACAACACCACGGTAGTGGCTTATATCATCAAGCAGGGAGGTACCTTTTCACAACTGCTATCCCATCTTGCAGTAGAGATTCTGAGGTGGTCCGAAGTCCACTCGATAACACTATCAGCTCGCTTCATTCCTGGCACGAGGAATGTGTTCACCGACAGTCTGAGCAGAGCTTCGCAGATAGTGAGTACCGAGTGGTCTTTGGATCCTCAGATAGCCAACAAAGTCCTGACTTTGTGGGGTTCCCCGACAGTGGACCTGTTCGCGACGGCCTTGAATTTCAAGCTGCCTCTGTACTGCTCCCCAGTCTTGGACCCCAAGGCTCTCTGGCAAGATGCTTTCCAACAACGGTGGGACAACATCGATGTGTACGCCTTCCCACCGTTTTGTCTGATGAGAAGGGTGCTCAACAGGACCAGACTATCGGTCAACCTGTCTATGACCTTAATAGCTTCGCTATGGCATCACGCGGAATGGTTCCCGGACCTTCTGCAACTCCTAACGGAACCTCCGAGAGAACTTCCCCCATGACACGAGCTACTCAGACAACCACATTGCAACATCTTCCACAAGGCCGTAGCTTCGCTTCGGCTTCACGCCTGGAGACTATCCAGCGTCTCCTCACGGAGAGAGGCTTTTCGCAGCAGGTTGCGGAAAGAATGTCTCGACACCTGCGGAAGTCCTCTGCAGGAGTCTACCAGGCGAAGTGGAGAGTCTTCTGTGGTTGGTGTCGTGGGAGGGGTATCTCTCCACTCGATGCCACTATTCCAGCAATAGTGGAGTTCCTCGTATATTTGCGGGAGGAAATGCGCCTTTCGGTCTCAGCGATGAAAGGCTATCGCTCAGCCTTAAGCCTGGCCTTTAGGCTGAAAGGCGTGGACATTTCTTCCTCGCTAGAACTCTCTTTACTCATACGTAGCTATGAGCTTACCTGCCCTCAGTCGGAAGTGAGACCTCCTCCATGGAACGTGGTTCGGGTTTTCAGGGCTCTGAAGAGACCTCCCTTCGAACTATTACGCCAGGCCTGTGATCGCCACCTGACTTGGAAGACGGCTTTCCTACTCGCGTTGGCCTCTGCCAAGCGAGTCAGTGAACTTCATGGTCTCTCATACGACATCGCCCATTCAAGGGGATGGGGGGAGGTAACGTTCAGGTTCTTCCCTGAGTTTGTTGCCAAGACTCAGAACCCTGGAGTGCCGGACCCACGGTTCGACTCCTTCAGGGTCACGAGTCTCTGTTCCGTAACAAGTGACCCAGACCATCTGCTATTATGCCCAGTGAGGAGTCTGAGGCGTTACTTTAAGAGAACAGCTGCAGTTCATCCCTGCGTGCAGGCGTTGTTCGTAAGCACGGGAAGGACTAAGAGGAGGGTCACCAAGAACACCATCTCGGCTCGGATTCGAAGGGTTATCCATCACGCCTTAAATCCTGACCCTCCTTCGTCACGTCGCCCTAGGGCACACGACGTCAGGGGCATCGCTACGTCCCTGGCCTTTAAGAGAAACTTCTCTGTGATGCAGGTGCTACAAGCTGGGGTCTGGAAGCGTCAAACGACCTTCACAGCCCACTACCTGCAGGACGTGACCCACAGGAGCCTCGATACTCTTTCTATCGGCCCCGTGGTGGCTGCACAACAGCTGGTTTAACCTCAGGCTCCTTATTGGACAGGTAGCAGAAGGTTAAGGGCATTGTTACCCGGTCTCAGTCTGCGTGAATGAAAGAGTATGTCTGGCCCTTACTTCTTTGTTCATCCTCCCCTCTCTTGGGGAAAGCAGCATCCTGGTCTCTGCATAGCTGACCTCAACCTCTGCAGGTAAACCATGCTCCCTTGTGTTCCTAGTATTAAGTTAATACTGTCGCGTCCCCCATACCTTGACGAGGTGGTATTGGGAACGTCCTAGCCTAGAATTCCATCTAAAGGACACCAGGTCAACTTCCTAGGATGAGTCACACTCTATTCCTCCACACACAAGCTTATGTAGGCCGCACGTTCCTTGCTCCCAGGGACTCTTTTTCTCGAGTGCTACTCACTCAGATTCCGAGTCCCCGGGTAAAGCCAAAGGCAGTAAGGCTGGGGACTTTCCACCCTTCCTAAGGGGTAAGTCACCCTATGTAGATAGCGTGGTTTGTATTTCGGTTACGGAACAAATGACAAATTCGGAGATAATTTGTATTTTTCCTAACCATACAAACCTTAGCTATTTACACATATTTGCCCGCCAGCCCTGTCCCCCAAGACAAGTCCTACCTCTAAGTGAAGTGAGACAATTCACCGGTGTGGGGGGGGGGAGGATTAGCAAGCTACCCCTTCCCCTACCCGCTTGCTAATTAGCGCAGGGGTAGTTAACCCTCGTTAAATTCTAATAGCTCGTCATTTTCAGCTGCGCCGAAAGTAAACCCTATGTAAATAGCTAAGGTTTGTATGGTTAGGAAAAATACAAATTATCTCCGAATTTGTCATGTTTACAGCATGACGCGAGGAAGCGTTAGTAGCGCGTCCAGCATGTCGCGAAGGAGAGACAACTACTTGTCTATCATGCTGTGGGGACAAATCCTCATTGCATGCGTCCAGTTTGCCGTGAGCTTCCAGCGTGCTGCATGCGTCCAGTGTGCTTTATGCGTCCAGTATGCCGCGAGGGAGCAACCAGAACCTTGTCGCTTCCTGTAACGCGTCCCGAACGCTGCGAGGGAGTATTGCTGAGCGCAGGAGAAATTCGCTGTCCGATAACGCCTTGGTTAGCGACAGCTCCTTTCCTTGGCCTGTTGATGTCTTTCGGTTCTTTTAAACGAGACTCCTCTGTTCGAGAATTGTATGCGTCAAACAGGGACGAAATCGACATCTTCAGCTCAGACAGATCTTTCACTTGCGGCGCGTCTTTCGCTCTTCCAGACTGCTGCGAGGGAGCGTCACGGTTCTTATCGCTAGCTGAACCGTATACCGATCACTGCAAGGGATCGTCAAACGTTGTCGAGTGACCATCATGGGAAAGTCCTTGCGACATTTCCCAATCTGGGGGAGAGGGAGAAGCGTGTACAGAAGTAAACTGAACACCCGCTTCCTCCGACGAACTATGTGCCTTACGCGATTGTTTTGGCGCTGGCACGTCGTCTTCTACAGAATGAAAAGCTTCCGGCAAGGTCCAGTTACTGCGGGATGGTTTAGCAGAAGACATATGTCTCTTGAGAGGCCTTGAACGCAGTGGTTGGCGCTTACCACATCACGGTTTTACGTTATCCGACGAGGACGCACACTTTCTTTCCTCGCCTTTCCAGCGGCGAGGGGGAAGCGACCTGGGGATCGTCAACAGGATTGCTCGAGGGGACGGATGTTCGCTGATCAAGGTCTGACATATTCTTTCGCCTTTCGACATTCCTTCTCCCATATAACTTCTTTTTCCGAAGTCAGGGAACGAACCTGTGCACCTAAGGCGGAAATAGCAGCCATCACATCCTTTAAAGAAGGTTCACTTACCTCCGACACCATAGCGGGGTCTGGAACTACTACCTTAGGATCAGGAATAGGAATATTAAGAATGATGTACATTAGAAGGAATATTACTATCAGAAGATCTATTTGAAAGAGCACTGGTCGATCTAGCTCTTCTAAGTCTATCCTTCTCTAGTCGCTTAACATAGCGATCAAACTCATTCCACTCTAAATCAGACAAAGACCGACATTCAACACATCTGTAACTAAAAGTACATACCTGACCTCTGCAACCATTACATATTGAGTGAGGATCAACAGAGGCCTTGGGCATACGAGTCTTGCATCCTCTAACACACATTCTTATAGAGTCAGCCATTTTGTAATCAGAAAAACAAGTCCAGGTCAAAATCCAACAAAGTCTATCTAAGCTGTAGTGAAAAGTCAAAAGAATATCCAAAAAGAAGCAGCGAAAGCCATTAACAATAATCAGACAAAAGGTACTTCACCAAATTGTAGAATAAATTAATATCAGCAAAATGAGTTGACTCGATCAATGGCAGGGAATTTCTGAAGAATGTTGGGAATGGTTCTGGTAACTTATGAGAGGTGGCGCTCATGTATGACCACCTACCGTCATGGCGGCGATTGCCGCGAAATTTGAATTTCTGCCGTGCGCGCGACGAAACGCAGGATTTAAGCTATACAGTATATATGTAACTACCAGGGAAGTTACATACTGTATTTAAAAACATCATTTCATATTCTTATACTAATAATACTTATTTGTTCCGTAACTGAAATACAAACCACGCTATTTACATGGGGTAATTACTTCGGCGTAGCTGAATGACGAGCCATTAGAATTTTAACAAGGGTTTACTACCCCACCGCTAGTTAGCCGGGGGTAGGGTGGAGTAGCTTGCTACCTCCCCTCCCCCCTCACACACACTAGTGAATGCTTCACTTTACTTTTGGCTCGGGCGGAGAACAGACCTGTCTGCTCTCTCCCTCGCTTTGACTGCCATTAATCTGTTTTTGCTTTTTCTTCCTCACAGTGTGTTTGAAGTTGGCCTCTATTACTGAATATGCGTACTTGTCCTGGACTCCCTGGCCGCCCTTGTGGGACTTTTATGTCGGCGGTCGACACTGATCCCCACACCTTGTGTCCTCATTGTAGGGGCCAATGGTGTGATAGTGGTAACGTATGTGTTGAATGTAGGGCGTGGTCTACCTCCCAGTGGGAGAGGTTTGCCCGGCGCCGGAAGAAAAAGTCTAAAAGGGATATTTCTCCTTCAGAGGCTTCTTTGAAGAGAGAAAATTCCAAGACTTCTTCTTCCGTAGCCCTTTCCTCCTCCGAAGCTCCCCCTTGAGCGGTCTCTTCCGAGAGGCTGGCGAGTGGCAGCGTAGACCGTATTGCTGTTGACCGATCCCGGGGTGCGGGAGAGGTAGTTGCCTCCCATAGCGAGGCAGCTGCCCCTCCTCCCCCGGAGGAGGATTTAAATATTGATTTGTCTGTAAATAACAATGATTTATTACAGCTTTGGGCTTCTTTGGGGCTGCAGGGTTCGCCCTCCAGGGAAACCCTGTTTGACATGATCAAACTTGGTGCAGCTGTCAAACAATCGCCAACTACAGCAGGGATAGATCCTCTGTCTGTCGTTGACGTTGTTGTGACGGAAACATCTGGTGGGTCTAGTCAAACCCCTGTTCATGTTGCTGAGGTAGCTGAAGGCTTAGTTTCCCCGTCCGAACATCTTTCGAGGGAGGAACTAAGTCCTACGGTCTCTCCTGCCGGTAATTCTCCCCCTCGGGGGAGTTCACTTAGAGACTCCTCTTCAGAGGCCCTACGATGGTCAGCTCGCTGACCCCACGGCCCCTCGTGGGCGTATAAGGCGGAAGGCTCGTCCTCCCCTTTGCCGTAGAGGTCTTCCTTCTCCTCACAAGGGAGTTAGGAGGCGCCTCTTCGGCTTGTCGTCCCCACAGTCCTCTGCGGAGGAGACGACTCGCCGTACGCCGATCCTGCCACCTACCACCTTAAACCTCTCCGGAGATCGTTCGCGATCTCCTTCCGAGGAAGGTCGTCCCTTCGGGGCATAAGGGACTTGAGCGCAAAACTGCGCCTCATACCCTTAAGCGCCAGGTTAAACCTGCGCGCCCTCATGCTGCTGCTGCCGTTCCAGACTTAGCGCCACAGCGCTCACCTGCGCGCTCCTGTTCCTGTTACGCGCCAGGGTTCCTCTGCGCGCCCACAACCTACTGTGCTCCGGTTCCCACCAGCAGTTCCTGATCTAGCACGCCAGCGCTCACCTGCACGCGCCCACCTGCGCCCCAGCGCCCACCGGTTCCTGCCACATCGCGCGCAGTCCAAGAGGCACCTAGGTTAGCGCACAGGCGCTCACAGGTACCTCTAGACTCGCAGCGCCCTTCTGGAGTTGGGCGCGAGGCACGCCCATCGCGCGCAGTTCCTGATACAGCGCACACGCGCTCGCCAACGCGCCAGTGCGCTTCTACATCTCAGCGCGCAGTCCAGGAGGTGCCTAAGTTAGCGCACGGGCGCTCACAGGTACCCCTGGACTCTCCTTCCAGACTGCGCAATCCTGTACGCGCTCCTCCAGTCGTGCGCGATGTTCCAGTTGCGCGCCAGGTTCCAGTTGCTCTCAAGGCGCCCCATGCAACTCAACAGTGCACACCTGTGCGCCCTAATCCGATCGCGCGCCCATCGCAGCAGCGCACACCTGCGCGCCCAGCACGCCCATACTCTCCTCAAGTTAACATACCTGCTCAGACGGCTCAGCGCTCACCTGCGCGCCAACATGCAGACCCACCCTCGTGCTATCACGAGGCTGCGCTCGCGCCCTCGCCCAGTACTTCCAGATACGCGCCCACGCGCTACTGCTCACTCGCGCCCGACAGTACCGCATCAGGTTACTGCGCGCCCTCGCATCCAGCCTTCAACCCCTCCTCACGATCCAGTTCCTGCGCGCCACACGCCCTCGCCATCTCCTACGCACGCCCGCGCCATCTCCTGCGCGCCACCGCTCCCTCGCGCCCGTGCCACCAACCTCGCACGCCCGCGCCTTTGCCAGGACAGGGCTCATCGCGCGACCTCCAGCGCGATCGTCGTCAGGCTGACAGGTCGTCATTTCGTTCCCTTCCCCGCAAGCGCAGAACAGCGCACTCGCCGGAGGAGGGGCGGTTCCCGGACAGGTCTAAGAACTCTCTCATTTCAGCTTCTCTTAAGGCGAACCCTCGTTTGTTGACTCCTCCAAGGGATTGAACGATCCCCTTCCCTCCAGAGGGAGTGTCTGACAGCGCGACTGTCAGCCAGCAGCCCTGGTTCAGGACCCTGGTCAGAGCTCTTATGCAGGCTATGAAGCCTGTGCTCTCTGACTTGGGTCACAAATCAGTGGCGGCTGCCTCCCCCCTGAACAGGAAGAGAGGAGTCCCCTCCATGGAGACATCTCCAAGGGCTATCCTGTCTCCTCGCAAATCCTTGCGCAAGGCTCCTTCTCCCCCCCCAGACTTTTTCTCCCTCCCCTGCGGATGAGGATTACCCATCCTCAGGAGAGTCGGATGAGCCGGACCGTTCCCCCATCGCACCAATGGGGGAAACTCCGCCTCTTCCTGAGAAATCTTCTCGATCAGGGGTGGAAAAGAGCCTGCATCCATCGTTACTCGAGTCCTGTATCCCTCCTAGGAGGGAACCGAAGGACTCTTAAGACGATCCCCAAGTCATCGGCAAGGATCAGACAGGAGCCAGTTAGACCTTCGGAGGATGTCCACGAGTCCCCCCAGGAAGAGCCAATGGGAACAGGAGACTTTGCTGCCAGTCCTTAAGGAGGAGAGCACCAAGAGTCAGAACACGCATTCTGGCAAGTTCTGACCCTCATGAGGAACCTCAATGGGATTCCAGACCCAGAGATTCCTCCTCGTGAGGGTAAGGACACGGTCTTGGACCGAGTCTACGGCACCCAGAAACCCTCTAGGGCCAGTGCAGCTTTGCCCTGGTCACAAGGGATGAAGAGTGTCAGAGACAAGGTCGAGGGCCAGCTCTCTGAGCTTGCCTCCTCCAGTAGATCCAGCGCCGGTAACAAGCTCCTCCCTCCTCCTCGAGTCCATCAGAGGAGGTATTTTGAGATCCTTGAGGAGACTTGTTTGGGTCTTCCAGTTCACCACTCCGTGGAAGAACTCACTGGGGGAGTTCCTCTAGAGAGAGACTCCAACCGGCACGTGTCCTATTCAGCTGCTGAGATCCTAAGCCAGGAGAAGGTGGCGAAGTGTGCCATGCAGGCAACTTCGTGGCTTGTCATCTGGTTGGGGTCTCTGGGCATCCTGGTGCAGTCTGAGGACCTGTCCAAAGAAAGCACCAGGAAGGCACTGGAGACATTCTTGCTCTCAGGCACGCGGACCATCGAGTTTCTGGCCCACCAAGTCTCGAGCATGTGGGCCAACACGATTTTCAAACGACGGGACGCAGTGGCTGAGAGATTCCACCAGAAGGTCCCCAGTTTGGATGTTAGCAGGCTCAGACACACTTCCGTGCTCGGTAAGAGTTTGTTTGAGCCTAAGGACGTGGAGCTAACCGCTAAGACGTGGAGGAAGTCCAACCAGGATTCCCTCATCCATAGGGCCCTGACATCGAGGCCCTACAAACCTCCAGCAGCCCAACAGCCCCGTCCAGCTAAGGACACAAAGAAGACGACAGCAGCAAAGTCGAAGGTGTCTAAGCCCTTTCCTGCCAAGAGCAGAAGGAGCAAAAAGTCCTCCAGGGGAGGCAAGAACCCTTGAGGAAACGGCCGAGGCCGTAGACGCTAGGATTGGCAGTCCCCCTGCATGTCCACCAATGGGGGGATGCCTACAAAGTTGCGCGGCAAGGTAGCAGCAACTCGGGCAGATACCCGGACGATTTCCGTAATCGGTCAGGGTTATCGCGTCCCGTTCACAGCTTCTCTACCTCCCCTGACAGCGAATCCAGTGTCATTGAGCTCCCTTACTATGGGATCAGTAAGGGGGCAGGCCCTCCGAGCAGAAGTCCAGACCATGTTAAAGAAGGACGCTCTCCAAGAGGTAGTGGACAGGTCCCCAGGCTTCTACAGTCGACTCTTTCTTGTAAAGAAGGCGTCTGGAGGCTGGAGACCAGTCATCGACCTCTCAACCCTGAACGGGTTTGTCAAACAGACTCCGTTCATTATGGAGACAGCAGACATGGTCAAACTTGCAGTGAGACCACAAGACTTCATGTGTACACTGGACCTGAAGGACGCGTACTTCCAGATCCCAGTCCATCCGTCTTCAAGGAAGTACTTAAGATTTTGCCTAGACGACAAGATCTACCAGTTCAAGGTGCTGTGTTTCGGTTTCTCCACAGCCCCTCAGGTGTTCACCAGAGTGTTCACCCTTATATCATCGTGGGCTCACAGGATCGGCATCCGTCTCGTTCGTTATCTGGACGACTGGTTGATCCTAGCGGACTCGGAGGCAACCCTTCTTCGCCACCGAGACAAGCTTCTCGAACTTTGCCAGGATCTAGGGATCATGGTAAATCTCGAGAAGTCCTCTCTGCAGCCCTCTCAGAAACTGGTATACCTAGGCATGGTCATAGACACCAATCTCCACAAAACCTTCCCATCAGACGGCAGGATAGCAAGGCTGAGGAAGGTCGCGAGGCCTTTCCTCAATCGAGAAGAACTCCCAGCCCAAACGTGGTTACGTCTCCTCGGCCGCCTTTCCTCCCTGGCCCGTCTCGTTCCCAACGGTCGCCTCAGAATGAGATCTCTCCAGTGGCGACTCAAGTCCCGGTGGAATCAAGGACACGATTCCCCGGACACTTTGGTCCATGTGAGTTATGCAGAACAGACAGACCTCCAGTGGTGGGTGGCAGAAGAGAACCTACGAAAGGGAGTGGATCTTCTCGTCCTTCCCCCGGATTTGATGTTGTTCTCGGACGCATCAAAGAAACAAAGAAAGGGTGGGGGGCCCACGTTCTGAACCACAGGACCTCAGGCCTGTGGTCAGAATCAGAAAAGTACCTTCACATAAACCTGCTAGAAATGAAGGCCGTGTTCCTGGCACTTTAGAAGTTCCACCAAGTCCTGGCGGGCCACTCTGTGGTTGTGATGAGTGACAACGCCACAGTGGTGGCTTATATCAACAAGCAGGGAGGCACCTTTTCAGAACAGCTATCCCATCTTGCAGTAGAGATTCTGAGATGGTCCGAAGTCCACTCGATCACACTAGCGGCTCGCTTCATTCCAGGCAGAAGGAATGTGCTCGCTGACAGTCTGAGCAGAGCGACGCAGATAGTGAGTATCGAGTGGTCTTTGGATCCTCAAGTAGCCAACAAAGTCCTGACTTTGTGGGGTTCCCCAATGGTGGATCTGTTCGCTACAGCGTTGAACTTCAAGCTCCCGCTGTACTGCTCCCCAGTCCCGGACCCCAAGGCTCTCTGGCAGGATGCCTTCCAACAACGGTGGGACAACATTGATTTGTACGCCTTTCCCCCGTTCTGTCTGATGAGGAGGGTGCTCAACAAGATCGGAATATCGGTCAATCTATCGATGACCCTGATAGCTCCGCTATGGCCTTACGCAGAATGGTTCCCGAACCTTCTGCAACTCCTCACGGAGGTTCCGAGAGAACTCCCTCCACGTCACGAGCTACTCAAACAACCACACGCCAACATCTTCCACAAAGCCGTAGCTTCGCTTCGACTTCACGCCTGGAGACTATCCAGCATCTCCTCACTGAGAGAGGATTTTCGCAACAAGTTGTGAATAGGATGTCTGGACACCTGCGCAAGTTATCCGCAGGGGTCTACCAGGCGAAGTGGCGAGTCTTCTGTGGTTAGTGTCGTGGAAGGGGTATCTCCACTCGATGCCACTATTCCAGCAATAGCGGAGTTCCTCGTGTATTTGCGGTAGGAAATGTGCCTTTCAGTCTCGGCAGTGAAAGGCTATTGCTCAGCCTTAAGTCTTGCCTTCAGGCTTAAAGGAGTGGACATTTCTTCCTCGCTGGAACTTTCCCTTCTCATACGAAGTTATGAACTTACCTGCCCTCAGTCGGAAGTGAGACCTCCTCCATGGAACGTGGTTCGAGTTCTCAGGTCTCTGAAGAGACCTCCCTATGAACCATTACGCCGGGCTTCAGATCGCCACCTTAGCTGGAAGACGGTGTTCCTGCTAGAGTTGGCCTCGGCCAAGCGAGTCAGCGAATTGCATGGTCTCTCGTACAACATCGCTCATTCAAGGGGATGGGGGAGGTAACGTTCAGATTTGTTCCTGAGTTTGTTGCCAAGACTCAGAATCCGGGAGTGCCGGACCCTAGGTTCGACTCTTTCCAGGTTTCGAGTCTTTGTTCTGTAACAGATGACCCAGACCATCTCCTACTGTGCCCAGTAAGGAGTCTGAGGTTGTATCTTTAAAGAAGAGCTGCAGTTCGTCCCCAGGTGCAAGCCTTGTTCGTGAGCACTGGGAAAACGAAGAGGGTCACCAGGAATACTATCTCGGCAAGGTAATACACCTGGCCTTGAATCCTGACCCTTCTCCGTCACGTCGCCCTAGAGTGCATGATGTCAGGGGCATAGCTACGTCTCTGGCTTTCAAGAAAAATTATTCAGTGACGCAGGTCCTGCAAGCTGGGGTGTGGAAGCGTCAGACCACCTTCACGGCCCACTTCCTGCCAGACGTGACACACAGGAGGCTCGATACATTCTCTATCGGCCCTGTGGTGGCTGCACAACAGCTGGTCTAACCTCAGGCTCCTTAATGGACAAGTAGCAGAAGGTTGAGGGCATTGTTACCCAGTTTTAGTCTGCGTGAATGAAAAGATCTGTCTGGCCCTTATTCTTTTCTTCATCCTCTCCTCCCTTGGAGAAAGCATCATCCTGGGTTTTCCGCACAGCTGACCTCAAACCACTGCAGG
Source organism: Palaemon carinicauda (assembly GCF_036898095.1). Classification (NCBI taxonomy): domain Eukaryota; kingdom Metazoa; phylum Arthropoda; class Malacostraca; order Decapoda; family Palaemonidae; genus Palaemon; species Palaemon carinicauda. The sequence goes on from NC_090744.1 coordinate 43,810,137, forward strand.
TAAACTATGCTCCCTTGTGTTCCTAGTATTAAGTGTAATACTGTCATGTCCCCATACCCTGACGAGGTGGTATTGGGGGAGTCCTAGCCTAGATTTCCATCTGAAGAACTCCAGGTCAACTTCCTAGGACGTGTCACTTCCTCACCTTCGCACACAGCTTATGTAGGCCGCAGCAGTTTCACAGCATGCTAGCGAGGCGCAGGGACTCCTTATTTCCCGAGTACTTACACACTCGAATATGGAGTCCCTGGGCAAAGCCAAAGCCAGTATGGCAGGGACTTACCTCCCTTCCTAAGGGTTGAGTCACCCCATGTAAATAGCGTGGTTTGTATTTCAGTTACGGAACGAATGACAAATTCGTAGATAATTTGTATTTTTCCTAACTATACAAACCTTAGCTATTTACACATATTTGCCCGCCAGCCCTGTCCCCTGAGATAAGTCCTACCTTTAAGCAAAGTGAAGCATTCACTAGTGCGTGTGAGGGGGGGGGGGGGTAGCAAGGTACCCCTCCCTACCCCGCGCTAACTAGCAGTGGGGTAGTAAACCCTCGTTAAAATTCTAATGGCTCTTCATTCAGCTATGCCGAAGTAATTACCCCATGTAAATAGCTAAGGTTTGTATAGATAGGAAAAATACAAATTATCTACGAATTTGTCCTTTTGGACTTGACTTAATACTATTAATTAATTTTTTATGTCTTCAGTCATTCTTCCTCCTCTATATATATAAATTTCCCATTTGCTCAAGTTCTAACGGGATAACTCGTCCTGTTATAATTATTTTTTGTTGTCTTTCCTGGATTTCAGTATTACAATTAATTTTCATACAACAAATGCCTGCTTTGGACAAGTTTACTTGGAAGAAACTGTTCTGTTTAAGTCTTGATTTTCCTGTTAACCAATCACAGCCTGAAATATGGAAACTCCTTTGTTATCTCTGTGTAACCAATGCCCAAGAATTTAGCCCCTCTGTCCGTGTATAGTATTTAGTTGTGCACGTATAGATTGTCCTTTAGAAAAGTGTACTGTATTGCCTATAGTTATTCTTCCTTGAAAACCATAGTAAAGTTCCATGCCGATTGCAGTGGTATCCTGAGTGTAATTAACAGTTGTTCTGTCAGTAAATACAAACCGATGCTATTTATAGGGGATATTACTCTTGGCAAAGCTGAAAGACAAGCCATTAGATTTTCAACGAGGGTTAACCACCCACCCGCTAATTAGCTGGGTGGTTGAGGGGTAGTAGTTACCCCTCTTACTCATACACCTGGGTTAAAAACCCACTTTGCTTTTAGCCCGGGTGGAGAATGGGCGTTGCCGCTCTTCCCCTCACCATTGTTGACTTGGTATTACCAACTAATCTTTTGTTTGTTTCTATACTAACACACCTTCCGTTGTTTATTTGGATTATCGTTTGGCAAAGCTGGAAGGTAGCCATTAGAATTTAAGTGTGAGGTGGCAACCCTGCCTAACTGCTTTAGCGGGTGAGTTGGCTGGGGATGGCTGGGGTGTACCCAGCCACCTCTATATATACTCTCACAGCTGTGAGGTACGTCACTTTTTCTTTTGGCTCGGTAGAGAGAGGACGTCTCCTTGCTCTCCTCCCAAGGCTGTCATAGGACATCTTTAATTACGTTTTCTTTTCGGTCTGCATGATTTCTTCGGATCGCCTCCATGCCGACCTGTCCTGGGCGCGAGGGTGCTGCGTGTGGTACCTTCAAGTCACCGCTGAATACCGACCTGCACACACTGTGTCCTTCGAGTAGAGTGCATCCTTTTGAGCAGAGTTTGCCCTGAGCAGAGTGTAGGGAGTGGCCTGCCTGCTAATTGGATAAATTTCCGTAGCTCATGAAGAAGATAAGTGCAATCTTTCTTCCTCAGGGGCAAGGAAAGCGTGTTTTTAAATATGTAACTTCCCTGGTAGTTACATATATATAGCTTAAATCTCGCGTTTCAACACGGCACGACAGAAAACTCAAATTCGTGGCGATCGCCGCCATGACAGTTGGTGGTCATACATGAGTGCCATCTCACCTAGGCTAACAGAACCATTCCCAACATTCTTCAGAAATTCTCTGTCGTTAATCGAGTCAACACCTCGGAAATTCTATTCGCTGCTAATGAACTTTTTCTACAATTTGGTGAAGTACCTTTTGTGTGATTATTGTTAACGACTTTCGCTGCTTGTTTTTGGATATACTTTTGACTTTTCACTATCGATTTAAATAGACTCTGTTGGATTTTGACCTGGACTGTTTTTTCTGTTTACAAAATGGCTGACTCTGTAAGAAAGTGTGCTGGAGGATGCAAGACACCTATTCCTAAGGTTGCGGTTGATCCACATTCAATATGCAGTGGTTGCAGAGGTCAGGTTTGTTCGTATAGTAACAGATGTAATGAATGCAAGTCTTTGTCTGATTCTGATGGGAATGTTTTTGAGCGCTATATTAAGCGACTGGAAAGAGATAGAATTAGAAGGTCTAGAGTAACTAGTATACTTTCTAATAGATCTTCTGATGGTGATATTCCTTCCAATGTTCATTCTAATATTCCTATTCCTATTGCAGTAGTCCCAGACCCCAATATGGTGTCAGAGGTAAGTGAACCTTCCTTGAAGGATGTGATGGCTGCTATTTCAGCCTTTTGGCATGCAGGTTCGTTCCCTAACTACAGAAAAAGAGGTTATGTGGAGAGCAGTGCGTGGTTTGCAAAGCAAAATAGTAAATGGTGATAGTGAAGTGGAGGGTGCGGCCGTTTGTGTCCGTCATAATCCCAGCCCAGGACCTCTTTCATGCTCCCCAACCCCTGGGAGAAGGAATGTCGAAAGGCCAAAGGATATGTCAGACCTTGATCAGCGAATGGACGTCCCCTCGAGCGATCATGGTGACGATCCCCAGATCGCTCCCCCTCGCCACAGGAAAGGCGAGGTTAAAATGTATGCGTCTTCGTCGGATGACGCAAAACCGGGACGTGGTTGGCGCCAACCACTACGTTCAAGACCACTCAAGAGACGTATGTCTCCTAATAAACCTTCCTGCAGTGACTGGTGTTCGCCGGAGGTGTTCCTTTTGGACGAAGACGACGTGTCAGCACCGAAACAATTACTTAAGACGCATAGTCCGTCGGAGGAAGAAGGTGCTCAGTTTACGTCAGTACACGCTCCTTCCTTTCCCCCAGATTGGGAAATGTCACAAGGTCTTTCCCCTGGTGACCACCCTAATACTGTTGACGATCCCTCACAACGATCGATACACGATTCAGATCGCGCACAAGGCGCGCTAGAAGTATCGAGAGTTGATGATACCTCTTAGCGATCAGTACATCGTTCAGTTGGCGCACACAGCGCTCATCATGTATCTGATTTGGCTGAATTAAAGAGGTCTATTTCGTCTTTGTTTGACGCATACGATTCTCGGGCAGAAAAATTGCACTTAATAGAATCTAAGGACAGCAATAGACCAAGAAAACGGTCTTCCGATATCATTGGACAGCGTAGTTCTCCGATACTCAGCAACGGTTTCTCGCAGCGATCAGCTCGCGTTGTGGCAAGCGTCAAGGCGGACGCATGCGGCAGTCTGGTCTCTCCCTCACAGCATTCTGGACGCAGACAGTCAAAATTTGTTCATTCAGCAAGATAGTCAAGTAGTTGTCTCACCTTCGCGTTCTGCGGGACGCGCAACTACCGCTCATGCGGGACGTATGCTACACGCTGACAGCTCATGGCAATCTGAGCAGTCTGAAAGCTCATGGCAACCTGGACGCATGCGTCAGTCTGGACATATACTGGACGCATGCAGTCAGGTTTTGTCCCCACGTCATAATAGACAAGCAGTTGCCTCTTATGCGCCACTGACAGCTCATGGCAATCTGAGCAGTCTGAAAGCTCATGGCAACCTGGACGCATGCGTCAGTCTGGACATATACTGGACGCATGCAGTCAGGTTTTGTCCCCACGTCATAATAGACAAGCAGTTGCCTCTTATGCGGCACTGACTGGACGCGATACTGACGCTTCCTCACGGCATGCGGCAGACTCACGGCTTTCGGGACGCATGCAGCAGACTGTTACTTCTCATGTAGACATACAGTGAACCCTCGTTTATCGCGGTAGATAGGTTCCAGACGCGGGCGCGATAGGTGAAAATCCGCGAAGTAGTGACATCATATTTACCTATTTATTTAACATGTATATTCGGACTTTTAAAACCTTCCCTTGTACGTAGTACTGTTAACAAACCACCCTTTAATGTACAGAACACTTAATGCATGTACTACAGCACCCTAAACTAAAACAGGCACAAATATTAAAGGCGATTTTATATCATGCGTTTCCTAAACACCTAAAAAGCACGATAAAAAATGGCAACCAATGTTTTGTTTACGTTCATCTCTGATCATAATGAAAAAACAAACTCATTTAGTGTACACATATATGTATAGGTTAGTTTTTGCATCGATTATATTGATTATACAGTACTGTATGTTGATTTTTTTATTACCAATGTTTTAGTTTACGTATTTTTCTTAGGACTTCCAAATGAAATCTTTTTCTTTATGACGCCGCCTGAAACGACGGCGTGTACGCTCAGTAAACAACCACGCTCAGAACAAACAAGGCATTTAACGCGCATGATGATAGTGATAAATAATGATACAGTACATACAGTATTTACAGTAAAAGCATTTACAAAATATGTTACCTTACAAATATAAATTATACAGTACTTGTACGTAGCAAAGCAGGAAAACAATTTGAGAGAGAGAGAGAGAGAGAGAGAGAGAGAGAGAGAGAGAGAGAGAGAGAGAGAGAGAGAGAGATTGTTTTACGTACGTAAATGTAAATTTTAAACAAAAAAAATATGATAGGTTACAACATGTAGACTTTTAAAACCTTCCCTTTAACTTAATGCATACAGTACGTACATTACTAAACTATAAAACAGGCAGTAAGAATATTAAAGTAAAAAATAAAGATTGTTACTGTACTCACCACGAAAGAAGTTGAAGAAAAACTTGAATGGTGATGGCGATGAATTTGCTGCACAGTAGAAATGATGATGATGAAGCTGATGATGTGTTCTACTGTGCAGTCAATGATAGTATTTTACGTCTCTTTAGACGGAGGTGTCTTTTCCTGGGACACCTCTTCAACTTCTTCCTGGGAAACTTCTTCAATTTCTTCCGAAGGCGTACTAGCAGGAGGAACTGGCTCTTTTTTGCGAGGCTGGAAGAACATTGTGATCGGAAGTTGTTGCCGCTGCTTCTTTTTTCGATCCAAGAGTATCCTGTAGGGAGTCATGATGTCATCGACCTTATTGGAGAATTGCATCGAGCGAACCATATCCTCGTCCCACTCTTGTAACATTTCTTTTGCCTCCTTGATATGGTTGCAGAACTTGGCAAGCCGTTCTAATGTTAAGCCCGTTTCTTCGACATTTTCTTGGGTCTCTTCCTGGGTACCCTCACTCTCTTCCTCACTTGCCGATTTCGTCAGGTCTTCGAGGTCTGCGTCAGTTAGGGGCTGGGAATGGCAGTCCAACAACTCGTCGACGTCTTCAGTCGTCATGTCGCCAAACCCGTCACCTCCAATTATGGCAGCCAACTGCACAGATTTCCGTATTGCAGAGTGTTGGATTTCCGACGGAGTAAATCCCTTGTCGTCGTAAACAATATCGGGCCACAGCTTCTTCCAGCTCGCATTCACGGTTGCAGGTTTCATCTCTTGAAGTGCCTTCTGAATATTCTGCAGGCACGTGGCTATGGTGTACTGCCGCCAGTACGCCTTCAAGTTGAAATCTTCATCCTCGTCATCTTGGGCAGCATCCACACACGCAACGAGGTCCGCCAAGGTATTCTTCGTGTAGAGGGCCTTGAACGCCCTGATAACCCCCTGGTCCATCGGTTGAATTAATGACGTGGTGTTGGGTGGCAGGAACTCAACCTGAACGCCCTCACGCGACAGGTCAGTTGCGTGTCCACCAGCGTTATCCATAAGGAGAAGGATCTTGAATGGCAAGCCCTTCTCTAAGAGATATTCATGGACTTGCGGGATGAAACACTGGTGGAACCAGTTGGAGGTCAGCATCTTCGTAATCCATGCTTTTTGATTATGCATCCAGTACACGGGAAGGAGATTCTTATTTTTATTTTTCAAAGCGCGAGGATTTTTCGACTTATAAATAAGCCCAAGCTTTAACAAAAATCCAGCAGCATTGCCACACATCACGAGGGTAACGCGATCCTTGAATGCCTTAAAGCCAGAGGCTTTGGCTTCCTCTTTGAACAGGAAAGTTCGCGACGGCATTCTCTTCCAAAACAAGCCAGTCTCATCCATATTAAAGACTTGTTCCGGCTTGTATCCACCTTCGGCGATAATATTCTTGAACGTCTGGTTCACGTAAGTTTCAGCAGCGGCAGTGTCAGCGGAAGCAGACTCCCCATGCAGGGAAACGCTTTTCAGGGCGAAGCGTTTCTGAAACTTCGCGAACCATCCTTTGCTTGCGGAAAAACGTTTCTGAGGCTGGGAATCAGTGGATGTCCCCGGTTGAGGATCATCTGCATCATCATCATCTTCAGCATGGTTGCCGTCGTCGTCTTTAGGTTCCTTTGCAGCAAAATTCTCATATAAACTCAAAGCCTTTGTTTGGATGGTGTTCGTATCCAAGGCTATGTTCTTCTTCCGGCAGTCGGCAATCCACACAGCTAAAGCACCTTCCATGCGTACGATCGTTTTATTACGTGTTGTAACGACTCGCTTCGCTGATCTGCTAAAGGTGATTGCAGCAGTCTTTCTAATGTTCGCCTCGTCCTTTTTGATATAGCGAACGGTGGATTCGTTGATGCCAAAATGGCGGCCGGTGGCCGCGTAACTTCTACCATCTTTTAACATGTCGAGAAGCGTAACCTTCTCAGCTATCGTCATCATCCTTCGGTGGCGTTTAGGCTCACTACCAGCCTTACTAGAAGCAGAACGCTTGGGAGGCATTGTACAGTAGGATTTAACAGAAAGTTCAACAAAAAGTTCAACTTAAAACAGTCGCACACAGCACAGATTAAACTTCACAAACTTAAGAACGTCTACTCAGCAATACGCGGAAAGAGAAAGTGAACGATCCAGCCCCGCGAGAACTTTGATGCTGCGGGTAGAAGATGCGGGCAAAACACCAATCACAGGCTAGATAACAAAACTTGAGTTCTGATTCGTCATCTATCAGCGCTTGAACCAATCACAACCCGTCTTACAGTACTATGATGCGTTGGTTACTCATAGAAGATGCCCCGCACATACTGAACGTACGTAGATTAAGTACAATACCGTAATAATAATAAATAATGATAATAATACTGTACAGTAATAATAATAATAATAATGATAATAATAATAACAATAATAATTTTATTAACAACAACAACAATAATAATAATAATAACAATAATGATAAAAATTTACGTACGCTATTTTACGCCTCTCTATCTCTCTCTCTCTCTCTCTCTCTCTCTCTCTCTCTCTCTCGTACGCTTATTCGAAATGTGATTTTTGGGCTCAAGCCATGGCGTCCTGATGGAAGGTTCCTTTTTGGTAGCTTCCTTGGGTATAAGACTACTAAGATATTCCCAGAGAATTTAACCACAGGTTATCACAGAATTCTAACTTCTGGAGCGAGTATCTCAAAGGTTTCCCCTTAAGACATCGTAATACAACAGGGGACGCGCATGTCTGAACGCGCCACATAGCTATCTTCACCCCGAACAGAGTTAATGCTTCGGTGTGTAAGGACTGAGAATAGCTGGGAGCCGTTCCACAGCTAATCTCACTCGTGGCTACTACTGATACTCGAGACGTAAACAAACGGACGCCATTGCTCTAATGACGTCACGCCCGTCTTCATCCTTTGTTTAGTAGCTGCCCTACTTAGACGGATTTTCCCTGTGTTAACTTTATCGTTTTGCATCTTCGCTATGTCGTTACCTTCAGCCTCGCCTTCTTCTGGAAAGTTGAGTACAAGGTTCCAGTATTGTTTAATTAAGCTCCAGCCGTAAAGTAAATATTACTTTTCGAGATAATTGCTGTTTTGTGGCAGAGCTGTGCCTCTACCGGACCCGCCATTTTATGGCGTCGTTGTTGTTATGCATGTCTTATTTAGTTAGCCACAACAACGTTTCCGGCATTATATACTAATCGAATACATTAGTTTATTTAGTCTTCATAGCTAGGAACTTTTATATCGTGTTTAGACGCTTTTTATCGGTCATCGATTGACCTCATACCAGTCGGCTACTATAGCCCCCAGGCCAGGAGCCTACATACAAGTGTTCATGCATGATTTATTAGTGATCCTAGACTAAGTTATGAAGATAGTGGCATTATTTTACAATACTTTTGACAGTGATGCAAATGTTTTCGCCTTCAGGGACCATATAGGGGATAGGCTAGTCAGTGACTCTTTCTAGCCTAACCTAATGTTAGGACCCCTATATGCTTCCTTCATCCCCTGCCTTGGCATTCCCTCTATTTAGCCTTGATTCCTTTTCTGAGTAAAGGGATTAATTGTCTAATAGAGTATATATCGCCTCTCTGTCCTCCCTAAAGGAATGAACCCCCTTTATGGTTGCGTCCGAGAGTGAGGTTAGGCTAGCCTACCTCTATGGCTAGGATAGTCTATGACTTTCCTGCGATAGCGATATGTCTTCTTCCTTTCCTAGTTCAGGACTTTTAGCCCTGCTCTAGGTTAGGTTAGGAAGGTTTCTCTGTTCCATGCTAAAACTGTACTCTTGCACCGTTTTAGCTGATCTGCCTGATCTTAGGTTAGGGAGTGTCCTCCCTTTCCTTAGTGGCCGCTCTGGTACAGAAACCCTTCCTGGGAAGACTTCTCTCTTCTCCCTCCCCACCTATCTCTTGTATAGCCTAGCCTATGCTTAGGTTAGTTTATACCCATCTGTCCCCTGTCCTACAACTCCTCCTTAGGGTGGAATAGTAGGGCTACCCGAGCTTCCTTGTGCAGTCCGCTCTGGTACACATACCTTCATAGTGTCCTATAAGGTTAGTTACTAGTATAGCTCTGCATATGGGAGTCTCCCCCCCTCCTTGGGTGTACCCTAGCCCTCCCTTGGGCTACCTTGCTCCCGGTCCCTAGTGACCCTGCTCATGGATGTTAGAGCCTGCCTCTATCATGGATACACCCCCTCAGGGAGGGGGAGGGATGTTTGGAATCCTGATGGTACTTCCTACATCCCTTCCCCCCTCCCCCCCTGTCTCTCTCCCTATCCGGGTGCCGGTCTCTTGCCGCCTCTACTGTCGGCAATACCTGCCTCCTATTTGGTGACTCTCCCTAACCTTGCCGCCAGCCCCCCGTGTACCGAGGGACTGCCGGCTGCCGCCGGCTACTACCGGCGGCTCTCCTCCTCCTAACTAGTCGTCCGCTTGCCGGTCAACCGCCGGAGAGCCGGCATATACTGCCGGCAACCCGATACAGCCTTTACCATCCTTATCCCAGTCACCAACCTGGCATCCTCCGACTGCCGGAGCCGCCGCTCCCTGCCGGCGTGCCGCCGTTGTGCCGGGGGCCGCCATCCTGGTATTTGACTGACTTTGAACATTGTCTGTCCTAATGCCAGAATCTATGCTGGAGCGAGCTCCGGCATGCCGGCGGCTTGCCGGATGCCCCGGAGGCATCAAGAATACTTGCACCCCCTTACTGTAGCTATCATAAGACTATGATAGCCCTATATCGCAAACAGATAAGCTGCTTCTGCTATTAAGATCAGTACCTAGTACTGCTCTATTAGTGATCATGCTGTCTCTTTGCATTCTTCTAATTCCAGCATGCTATGTGCATCTTAGCACGGCTGGTTGCCAGAAGCAGTTACCTTTTAAATGAGGCCTTCTGGCCCTTACCTGGGAACCGAATGAATTCGGTCCCAATCTTGTCCTTGGAATTTTCCATGGAATTCCAAAATACTTGGAATTCTAAGAAACTATATCCAGTGCCCTCGGTCACTCGGATTATCCAGGGACCAAGCTTATGGTAACCAGCCGGGCGAGATGCATGGAGCATGTTCTCCTTTACTATTTTCATTCTCTATGCATCACACCTTCTTAAGTTAAAATTAATGATTAATATTAACTTAGTTTAAGAGCCATTCTTATGACTCCCCCATACTCATTTTCTCTTTCTTCCACAGGAGGAGCAGATGAAGTGTGATTTCGCCTTCTGCGCTGTGAAACGCCCGCAGTTTTACGGGCATACGGCTTGCAGGACTCACGCCCCTTGTGCAGACAAGAAAGGGGATTTGAAGTTTTGGAATCCACTGGATTGTACGGTCTGCCAGGCTCACCTAGTTGAGGCCTTCCATAACCCTCCCTCAGCGGAGGTTAGAGACATTTCTCGTGAAAAGCTGCGCAAGTGGGTGCGTGGCTTCCAGAAAAATGCTACCGGACCGTACCTGGCCACCGAAGAACTGAGGTCACTATTGTTCCCTAAGGCCTCCCCTGACTCAGTGGTACCCAAAGATGTGATCCCCACTGTCCAAATTACGGTGGAACCTGATGTGGTCATGGCTCAGTCCATGCACGAGTGTCGTTTGGATTCCGAAGATGACGAACAGATTTCGGACGTCTCGGAAGACACGGAGAAGACGCTTATGGCTCAAGGAGCCGAAGATGACGAAGACAAGGTGGAGTACACCGAGTCGGAGCTAGGAGCTGCTCCCTCGTCCATCCCCCCTCCTACTCCTACACCGACGGAAATGTCTATTCCGTCTACCTCCTCGACTCCGGATCCTTCTTCTTCTACTCAAGAACTGATCCGGCTGATTAGAGCCGTCATGGACGACAGGCTGAAGGAGAACCAGGAGTCCATCAGGTCGATGATAGGATCCAGAGAGCCAAAGAAGATTTCGGTCAAGGATCTCCCCGCTTGCTCTCATGCCAACCCGTGGAGGTATGCAGAGCATATGGTTATTGCGACCGGCAGGATCTTTGTCAGTGATAAGATCGGCACGGTCCCTTTGGAAGATGTGGAGTTCTTCCCAAGCTTTGAGGCCTACCCGGACTGTTACGTCCGGCTTCGTTCCGAACCTGCCTCGAAGGAAGAGACCGAACCTAAGGAAGAGATAGTGTTCGATCTCGCAAAGGCCCAGGCTATGCTAGCCTCCGCATTCAAGAGTAGAGGCTTTACCTGCTCTAAGCTTCCGGCATTGAGCAAGAAGCACCCTACTTACGTTGCACCTGATACTGCGGTTCTTCCATTCTTGGAAAAGGCCTTAGCTGCATGCCTTAAAGCGGCGGAAGAAGGGAAACCCTGCCCTGCACTGGAGGAGTGCAGACCCTTCTCCATCGTGACCCCCCCTGACGCTCGACACTGGAAAGATGTTCAGCATACTTTCGTCGTGGGAAGGCTCGATCCTGACGTCGCCGGACGTCAGTTTAATGAAGACCTCCCTAAGCTCAACGATCACCTCCTTCGCCGGGAACAAGACACGAAGGAGAGGCTTGCGGCATCTCTTTCTCATCAAGTCCAACTGGAAGTTATGGCCTGTGACACTAGAGTACCAGATCACTACATGGTACTCTCCAAATCCCACTTACTAACGGTAATGAAGGACTTGTATCACTTCATAAAGGCTCGAAGAGCCTGTCGTGAATTCGTGTTTGCCGGTGCCACCGTGAAACACGAACCCCGGAGGCTGATTTCCTCCAACATCTGGGGAAAGCACCTGTTTCCTTCTGACCTTGTGAAGGAAATAACTGACAGAGCCGCCACGGAGAATAGGAACCTTCTCCACAAGTGGGGCATGTCCAGGAAAAGGAAACCCTCTCAGGACGACGGACCTCAGCCTAAGAGGAAACCTCAGAAGTCAAAACCCCAGCAACGTCAGCAAAGACGTCAGTTTCCGGGACCCGCTACCTCCCAAGTGGTTGCCCAACCACAACAGACCTTTCAATTGGTCCCCCAACCGGTGTTGTCACAGTCACCGGTCTTCACCCCTGCCTTTGAGCAACCATCAACTACCTTTCATGCCAAAGGTAGAGGCTCATTCAGGGGTGCAAGTAAAGACGCATCTCGCCGTCCCTCCAGAGGTAGAGGAGGAAAGGGAGCTAGCGGCCGAGGCAGCAAGTCCTCGGGACACCAGAAGCAATGAAGTGCTTCCGGTGGGAGGAAGACTCCACCAATTCCAGGATCGTTGGACCTTCGATCCCTGGGCACACAGCATCATCAAGAACGGTCTAGGCTGGAGTTGGACGCAACCACCCCCAATCTTCCAGCAGTTCTTCCAGCAATCAACCCCCCTTCTGGAAGAATATGTTCTAGACCTCTTGAACAAGAAGGTGATAAGGAAGGTAAAGTCCACCAGGTTCCAAGGGAGACTGTTTTGTGTTCCCAAGAAGGACTCAGACAAACTCAGAGTCATTCTGGACTTATCCCCCCTCAACAAGTTCATAGAGAACAACAAATTCAAGATGTTGACGCTTCAACAAATAAGGACCCTTCTGCCTCAAGGTTCCTACACGGTCTCTATAGACCTGGCGGATGCCTACTGGCACATTCCAATGAACCATCACGCTTCCTCCTACCTAGGATTTCGACTCCAAAGGAAAAGCTACGCCTTCCGGGCCATGCCCTTCGGCCTCAATGTGGCCCCTCGGATCTTCACAAAACTGGCGGATGCCATAGTACAACAGCTCCGCCTAAGAAACGTCCAGGTGATGGCCTACCTCGACGACTGGCTAGTCTGGGCTCCATCGCCCGAAGAGTGTGCAAAGTCTTGCAACGAAGTTACCCAGTACCTAGAACACCTGGGATTCAAGATCAACGAGAAAAAATCTCGCCTCTCTCCAGCTCAGAAGTTTCAGTGGTTGGGAATCCACTGGAATCTTCAGTCACACCGCCTTTCCATCCCCCAGAAGAAAAGGAAGGAAATAGCAGGGTCTGTCAAGCGACTACTGAAATCCAAACGCATTTCAAGACGACAGCAGGAACGAGTTCTAGGCTCTCTACAATTCGCCTCAGTGACAAACCCAGTGCTTCGTGCACAGCTAAAGGATGCCGCGGGAGTCTGGAGACGCTCGGCATCCATCGCTCGAAGAGACCTCAAGAGACGGCTTCCAAACAGACTACGACGCCTCCTAAAGCCGTGGTCGGAAGAAAAGGCCCTGAAAAGGTCCATTCCTCTCCAACACCCTCCTCCATCACTCAACATCCACACGGATGCCTCACTGGAGGGTTGGGGAGGCCACTCCCACCAGAAACAGGTTCAAGGTACCTGGTCTCCACTATTCAAGACGTTCCACATAAACATCTTGGAGGCCATGGCGGTCCTTCTAACTCTGAAGAAGTTATCCCCGCCGCCCTCGATCCACATCCGTCTAACCCTAGACAACTCGGTGGTAGTTCGTTGTCTCAATCGCCAAGGCTCAAGATCGCCCCAGATAAATCAGGTGCTTCTCCCAATCTTCCGTCTGGCGGAGAAGAAGAAGTGGCACCTGTCTGCAGTTCACCTACAAGGATTCCGCAATGTGACAGCGGATGCTCTATCTCGGACAAACCCGATAGAGTCGGAATGGTCTCTAGACGCAAGATTGTTCTCCTTCATCTCTCACCAAGTCCCAGAACTTCAGATAGATCTCTTTGCAACGAGCGACAACAATCAACTTCCTCTGTACGTAGCCCCGTACGAGGACCCCAAAGCAGAAGCAGTGGACGCCATGTCACTGGACTGGAACAGGTGGTCCAAGATCTACCTGTTCCCTCCCACCAACCTTCTGTTGAAAGTCCTCTCCAAACTGAGAACCTTCAAAGGGACAGCGGCCCTAGTGGCTCCCAAGTGGCCCCGGAGCAACTGGTACCCCCTGGTCCTGGAGCTGCAGCCCAAGCTGATCCCTCTCCCGGGCCCAGTTCTCTCTCAACAAGTACAGAAGTCGACTGTCTTCGCTTCATCATCGAAAATCAAGGACCTTCATCTCATGATTTTCTCTCCCTTGCCGCAAAGAAGAGGTTTGGGATCTCGAAGAAAAGTCTAGACTTCCTAGAGGAATACAAGACCGAATCCACGAGACGGCAATATGAATCATCCTGGAGGAAATGGGTCTCCTTTGTCAAGGCAAGAAATCCTAAAGAAATCACAATTGATTTCTGTATGTCCTTCTTCATTCACCTTCATGGACAAGGATTAGCAGCCAATACGATTTCAACCTGCAAATCGGCCTTGGCTAGACCAATTCTATATGCTTTCCAAATTGATCTGTCCAACGACATCTTCAACAAACTACCAAAAGCATGTGCTCGCCTACGTCCAGCACCCCCTCCGAAACCGATCTCCTGGTCACTAGACAAGGTACTCCATTTCGCCTCCAACTTGGACAATGATTCATGCCCCCTCAAGGATCTGACTCAGAAAGTTATATTTTTATTTGCTCTCGCTTCGGGAGCTCGAGTCAGCGAAATAGTGGCATTATCAAGAGAAGAGGGACACATCCTGTTTACCGATTCAGGAGAAGTGACCCTCTCCCCTGATCCGACGTTTCTCGCTAAAAATGAATTACCCACCAAAAGATGGGGCCCTTGGAGAATATGCCCCCTGAAGGAGGATGTCTCTCTATGTCCAGTAGAGAGCCTCAAGGTCTATCTTCGCAGAACTTCGAACTTTGGTGGAGGCCAACTCTTCAAAGGAGAAACATCGGGCAGCGACCTGTCACTGAAACAATTAAGAGCGAAAATCACCTACTTCATTCGCAGAGCGGATCCGAACAGTACACCCGCTGGTCATGATCCTAGAAAAGTGGCATCTTCTCTGAATTTCTTTCAGAGCATGGACTTTGAAAGCCTTAAAAACTTCACGGGCTGGAAGTCCTCGCGAGTTTTCTTTAAACATTATGCGAAACAAGTGCACGAAATCAAACATTTTGTGGTAGCCGCAGGTAGTGTTATGAAACCTGCACCTAACTCTGCGTAGAACAGTGAGTTACTTGGGACTCTAACTCTTCGGGTGCCTATGTTGACCCTCGAGCGATTCATAGTGATGTCTAAAAACACTTAGTGCTTTTATAACTGTTCTTATCCCAGGTGAAATGTCATAGTGTCACACAAGTGCCGCATGCCTTGAGCATGATGTGTTATTTAAAGACTTGCGTTCCTCGAGAACGAGTACCTACTAATATCCTGAAATTCCTTTTCAGATTCAAGAGCAAGCCTTTATTTCTATGTACATTATTATTACTGTAAATGAACTTTACTTTTGCTGTAAATTATTTAATTTCTGCATTGTGAAATAAAATTTCTATTTTATTACTTATGCGTCTCTTTCAGCTCCTACTTACTATGAAATACATACCTGTCATAGTTTTATTATTCCTCCTTTCTTATGGTTATGAAGAATTTAAGATGTTTAATCCTAAATTATATTCACCCTGACTAAGTAAGGTTCCTACACGAATACTTACTTCTGATAACCAAGAGATGAACTCTATACACAGTGCCCAACCACCACTGGTCTAATTTCAGAATGTTCCTATACAAATACCAAACATTCCGCTTCATCTCTAAGTTCTTCAAGTTCTTCTCTCAGGATGAATAGCCCTTCAATACCACTTTGACGTCGGCATAGCCCATGGGAACTTCACTGCCAAGGGGGGCAGGATACTTCGTTCCTATGGTTCTTTATCTAAGATTACTTTGCTGTTTTGTCAATGCCTAGGCACTTAATATTGGGGGAAAATCTACCACGATACATTGATTCTCTGGTACTCTTCCATCAGGACGCCATGGCTTGAGCCCAAAAAACGGATTTTGAGCGAAGCGAAAAATCTATTTTTGGGTGAGATAGCCATGGCGTCCTGATGGACCCTCCCTACTACTTCGTCCAGTTTTGTTCCCACCCTGTGCTACTGTGTCATGGTGATGGGCAGCAACTGGCTTCAGGATGAAGACGGGCGTGACGTCATTAGAGCAATGGCGTCCGTTTGTTTACGTCTCGAGTATCAGTAGTAACCACGAGTGAGATTAGCTGTGGAACGGCTCCCAGCTATTCTCAGTCCTTACACACCGAAGCATTAACTCTGTTCGGGGTGAAGATAGCTATGTGGCGCGTTCAGACATGCGCGTCCCCTGTTGTATTACGATGTCTTAAGGGGAAACCTTTGAGATACTCGCTCCAGAAGTTAGAATTCTGTGATAACCTGTGGTTAAATTCTCTGGGAATATCTTAGTAGTCTTATACCCAAGGAAGCTACCAAAAAGGAACCTTCCATCAGGACGCCATGGCTATCTCACCCAAAAATAGATTTTTCGCTTCGCTCAAAATCCGTTTTTTGCAACAAAGAATATTATTGGATGCAGTACTGTACTACGTACGTATACATACAAAAGATTCATGGAAAAGAAGCACATCCATTACAGTACACACCATTCTAATATGGTATGACTGCATCTGATTTGCGTTTCATGTTCGATTTAATTTTACTACGTACTGAATTATCGTATGATCACATTCTCTTTTCGTGTTTTATTTCTTTCTGTGCTGAATTATATATCATATGTAATGCAATGAACAATCAGTAAGAGCAGATATTACTAATTACAGTATTAATGGAATTACAGGTAACAAAATATCGTATTTGGTTGTCTTCAGATTTCGCTGTATTTTCGAATTTTCCGGAAAATCCGCGATATGTATATATATATGGGTTATGGGAAAACCCCGCGAAGTGGTGAATCCGCGATTGTCGAACCGCGAAGTAGCGAGGGTTCACTGTACAGCATTCTCAATCTGGACTCATGATGGACGGATGGACGCATCGTCGGGACTTGTTCTCGCATCAGGATAAAGAAATTTTTGTCTCTTCTTCGCGCTTTTCTGAACGCGCAACCAACACTTCCTCACTTCACGCTGTTGACATACAACATGCTGAACGCTTGCCGGACGCACGCGAACAAGATGTACCCTCACATGGGGTTCACGATGTTGATACTGTACATAAACGGGATGCTCTTTGCAACTGGATGATATCCTTCACGAGATTCCTTCAGGACAAGGTGAATTATTTTTGGAAGACAATAACCGACAGGAGGACGCGATTTTGTCTTCTAAACATTCAAATCAAGGAATCGATGTTCCCTTAGCTGATTTAGAAGACGAATCTCAGGATTCGCTACAGTCGGCAGATTTTAAAAAACTCGACAGTTTTATCATCTTTATATCCAGAAGATTTTACGCAACCGATGCCTCAAAGCCCTCCATCTCAATTTTTGAAGGGCAGACCTCATAAAACATCCTCCTTTAAGAAAATGGTTCTAGCATGATCAGTTAGGAGAGCATTTTCTACCCTCAAACAATAGACAGCCAAAAGAAAGGATCTAGGGAAGCCCGCTTTTTCCTTTCCTCCAACTCGTCTGGCCTCCAGATCTAGTGTGTGGTATTCGACTGGGGAAGTTCTTGGTTTGGGAGTTCCTGCCTCTTCCTAAGGAAACTTCTCCAGACTCATTGACTCCTCACGCAGGTCAGCCATAAGTAAGTAAAAAATAATGTGGTCTAATTCTGAAATGGACCATCTGCTGAAGGGGATATTTACATCAATAGAAGTCTTCAGCCTTATGGACTGGATTCTAGGAGCTCTCGCAGAGTTCACAGACCCTAAGAACGAGGCTCAAATGCATCTGATAGCCTGTCTGGATAAGGCTGTGAGGGATGGTCCCATTGAACTTTCCACCCTTTTCACGGCAGGAATTCTTAAAAAGAGGCCCACACTTTGTTCCTTCTTATCTGCAAGTTTGTCCTCTGTTCAGAAATGTGAACTTTTATTTGCTCCGTTAGTGAAGGATTTGTCGGCAACTCTGTCACAACAAGTTACTCAAGACCTGATCTTTAGAACTGCTAAAAAAGTTCTTCCAGTTAGTTTTTCATCAAGGAAACAAAAGGAGGCTCCTCCCACTCGTCAGCCCTTTCGTGGGAGAGCCCTTTCGAGGGGACCTCAAATAATTGCTACCGGAGGTCAAGCTCGCAGGTTCCCAAGACAGCAGAACAAATCAAGAAAGGGAGACATGCTGTCTCCAGACACTAGTGGGAGCCAGGCTCTCACACTTTTGGCGGAAGTGGAGCCAAAGGGGGCCGGACTCCTGGATGATCAAGGTCCTCAAAACCCCACTCAGGGAACAAGGCAGCAGCTCTTCAAGAGCAAGTGAACCTTATGCTGTCAAAATCAGCCATAGAAGTGGTAGAGGACACCTGCTTGGAGGGGTTTTACAACAGGGTTTTCCTAGTTCCGAAAAGCTCGAGGAGTTGGAGACCAGTTTTGGACGTCAGTCCTTTGAACAAGTTCATCAGCAAAGAAAAGTTTGCCATGGAAACTTCAGCGTCAGTCCTTGCAGGCACCAGACAGGGAGACTGGATGGTGTTATTGGATCTGCAGCACGCGTATTCCCATATTCCCATATCCTGATACACCCGGACCACAGTAAGTTTCTAAGGTTCGTATGCCTCAAGACCACTTATCAGTTCAAAGCACTCTGTTTTGGACTGGGCACGGCTCCCTACGGTTTTACCCTAGTAGTGGCCAACGTGGCTCGCTGGCTTCACTTAAAGGGTATAAGGATTTCTTTATATCTGGACGACTGGCTACTCAGAGCAGAATAGCAAGTAAAGTGTCTGGAGTCTCTCCGAATGACAATCACCTTAACTCAACAGTTAAGTCTGATGTTAAATCTTCCCAAATCTCAGCTAATACCCTCACAGAATATTATTTATTTGGGGATGAGGACTCACTCAGCAGTTTTTCGGGCTTTTCCAGCCCTGAAACATATTCTAGACTGCCTAAAAAAAGTACATCACTTCCTAGACTTACGATCATGCTCGGTGAGAGATTGGATGAGTCTCCTAGGCACCCTATCATCAATCGAACAGTTTGTATCACTGGGAAGACTTCATTTACATCTGCTGTTTCATCTGACAAAGTTTTGGACGAGAAATCAAAGTTTGGAAAAGTGGATGCCGATCCCTCTAATGATCAAGAATCACTTGGAATGGTGGGACAATATCAACAGGTTCCAGGAAGGACTCGATCTGTATCAAAAGAACCCCGACCTAGTGTTGTACTCCGACGCCTCAGACATGGGGTGGGGTGCAACACTCGGGAAGGCCAAAATATCGGGTCTGTGGTCAAAGTCACAGAAGAAATGGCACATAAATCTCAAAGAGCTAGTGGCCATTCACCTATCCCTCATTCATTTCCAGAAGGAAGTCCGAGGAAGAGTGGTTCAGATCAACGCAGACAACACCACTGCGTTGGCTTATATAAAAAGCAAGGAGGCACTCATTCGACCTCACTTTACGAGGTTGCGAGAGACCTACTCCTCTGGGTAGAAGCGAGAGACATAACCCTGATTACTCGCTTCACAGAGGGGGAGAAGAACGTCAGGGCGGATCTGCTCAGCAGAAAGAGACAAGTTCTAACCACAGAGTGGACCCTGCATCACGAGGTGTGCACCAACCTTTGGATGTTGTGGGGTTAACCCTCGATAGACCTCTTCGCCACACAATTGACAAAGAGGTTGCCAGTATTTTGCTCCCCAGTCCCAGACCAGGAAGCAGCCGCAGTGGACACTATTCTTCTGAATTGGGAGAACATAGACGTGTACGCTTTTCCTCCATTCAAAACCCTAGACAGAGTCCTTAAGAAATTCAGGGAATCACCCAACGTCCGCGTGACTCTGATAGCTCCATTTTGGCCCAAGAGACCTTGGTTTGCAGAGATAACTGAGTGGCTTGTAGATATCCCCAGAATATTACCCAATCGGAGAGATCTACTCAAACAGCCTCATTTGGAGAGATACCACCAAAATCTCCTCACTCTCAATCTGACTGCCTTTCGACTATCGAAAAGCTGGCAAGAGCGAAAGGTTCTTCAAGGGAGGCTGCACGAGCTATCGCCAGAGCTAGAAGGACATCCACTAGCAGAGTTTACCAATCCAAGTGGGACATATTTAGAGGATGGTGCAGGAATAACAAACTTTCCTTCACCAGTACCTCTATAGCCAATATAGCAGATTTTTTATTATATCTGCGTACTAAAGAGAAGCTAGCTGTGCTTACCATCAAGGGTTACCGCAGTATGCTTGCTTCCGTCTTCCGTCACCGTAACATTGACGTGTCAGGTGGTAAGGATCTTTCTGATCTTATTAGATCTTTCGAGATGACTAAGAGGAAGGACAATCCAACCCCCTCTTGGAACTTGGATGTAGTTCTGGCCTTTTTAACCTCTAGTATGTTTGAACCCTTGGACAAGGCATCCTGGAAGGATCTTACCAAAAAGACACTTTTCCTAGTTGCATTGGCTACAGCAAAAAGGGTAGGAGAGTTACAAGCCATCAGCAAGAAGGTGGGCTTTAATGGAGACAATGCTATTTGCTCCCTCTAGCTTGGTTTTCTTGCTAAAAATGAGAATCCTTCTCGACGTTGGCCTAGATCTTTTAACATCCCAGGGCTATCTCACTTAGTTGGGCGAGAGAAGGAGAGGCGCCTTTGTCCAGTAAGAGCTCTTAAATTCTATCTGCACGTGTCCAAATTTCTAAGAGGACAAACAGACAACCTCTGGTGTTCTGTTAAAAAGCCTCTTTACCATTATCTAAGAATGCTCTAGCTTTCTTCATCAAGGACTTGATAAGAGAAGCTCACCAGAATTGTGAAGAAAGGATTTTCCCAATTCTCAAGGTGAAACCGCATGAGGTTAAAGCTGTTGCAACCTCTATGGCCTACAAGCATAATAAATCTATGAAGTCTATTTTAGAGGCCACGTTTTGGCGAAGTAAATCAGTCTTCGCAGACTATTATCTTAAAGATGTACAAAGCCAGTATGAGGATTGCTGTTCCCTGGGTCCGTACGTTACCTCTGGCGTCGTAGTTGGAGGAGGGTCTACTGCCTCTACCCTATAATCTATTATTATACCCTTGACTTTTTTCTTTTATTTGTGTTCACAGGTTGTCTGTGAAGGTTATCGCAACCTTCCACAGTCTGGGATGCAGGTCAAGTTACTTTTTTTTATTATTATTATTATTATTTTTTAAATATTTAACTTAGCCGGTGAATATATAGCTGCAACTCTGTTGCTCGACAGACAACTCTACGGAAAAACTCGCCAGCGATCGCTACACAGGTTGCGGGTGTGCCCAACAGCGCCATCTGTCGACCAGATACCCAGCTCTCATGTAAACAAAGACTCAATTTTCTCTCTGTCGAGGTGTCGACAAGACGTACTTTACTCGCTGTTGCTAAACTGGAGTTTTTCACATCTAATTGGTGAAGTACTATATTCTAGTTTTGAGCTTTCGCTGTGCAGGGTTTTTCTTCACACAAATCCTTGAACTCTTTTTGATATCGGATTCTTTGTTGATGACTTTTTGATCGTTTTTTGGAATTTCCCTTGACCAATTCAAAATGGCTGACCCTTCACAAGTTCCCAAATTTAGGAAATGCAATGCTAGGGACTGTTCTAGGCGTCTTCCGAAGGCTTCTATCGACCCTCACACTGTTTGTTCCAATTGTCGGGATAAAACCTGTCAATTGGAAGATCGGTGTGAGGAGTGCGTTGGCCTTTCGGAATTCGATTTTATCGAATTTCAAAAGTACACACGTAGGTTAGAGAGAGATAGAGTTAGGAGAAGTTCTTCTCGTTCTATTGATGTATCCTCTCCTCATGCCCCACAACCTATTCCTTCCCCTGTAGTGATTGCTCCTAACCCCCCTCCTGGCACTCAGGAACCATCGATGGCTGACATGATGCGTGCCATCCAGGCTCTGGGTGAGAGAGTTGAGTCCCTTGCTAGTGACCGTAATCAGCTCATGGCGGATGTGAAGGAGCTTAAGTGCCAAAATGCAGTGGGAAGTGCTAAAGTGCCAAGTGATAGTGTTGTGGACAGTGTTGCGCTTGAGGGTTCGTCTGTTCGTGCCTGTCGTCCTCCTAGTCCGGGACCTCTTGCAAGCTCCCAAGTCCAGGGGAGAAGCAATGTCGTACGACGCATGGGTTCGAGAGGCTTTAATCAGCGAACAGACGTTCCCTCCGTGGTATCGGGCGTATCTACCCAAGATCGCTCCTACCTACCTAAGACGAGAGAGCCCATTTATACCTCGTCTTCTGAAGGTGTTTCTCGCAAGAAACTTTGGACCAAGGTCTCGCGACCGTTAAAACGTAAATCGGTCCCTTCAGCACAAGTCCAACGGCCCGGTTGTAGCCACTGGGTCAGTTCGGACTCGTTGCCGTCATCCGATGACTGCTCACCGCCTAAGAGAGGCAAAGCGGTACCGCTTCAGACAGTAACACCGTCTGTCGCCGCACCTGCTCCCGTAGACCCTAAGTGGTCTCTACTGCAAGACATGCAGTCTAAACTCACGTCTCTGATGCAGGACTTTCGTGCGGAGAAGGTTGCTGCCGTACCAGCTAGTGCAGTACCTAGCCTACAACCCTCCAAGCGATCGGTTGTGCGTCCTGTGGACGCTGAGGTAACCTTCTCACGCACACCAGTTGAGAGAGTTCCTCCACCCATGCGTTCCAGTGTGATCTGCCAGCCGCATGTTGACGTTAAGCGACGCACGGAGGTTGCCGTTGACGTTCTGGATGTTCAACAACCGTCAGAGTTGCCTTGTTTTGACGCGGTGCGTCAACCTCCGCAACCCAGTGTGGTTTCCACTGCGCAACCCAATCAGTCTAGACAGTCTGGGGTAGACGCTGTGCGTCCCCGCGCTACCATGGTTGTTGCCAGCTCACAGACTGGGCAGCAGTTCCATGACGTTGCGTCCGGCTCAGTCACGCATGCACCAGTGCGACCGGACTCAACGAACCAGCCGTTACCCACTCCGTTGCCGTTTCCTCATCAGTTGTCGGATGAGGAACTTTCTAATGATGATGTTGCTGCACATATAGATGAACCACAATCAGAATTGGACGAGCCTAAGTCTACTCAACCCTCTTTGGACTTTAGAAAAGTTTTGGCCATTTTCAAAGAGCTGTTTCCTGACCAGTTTGTTTCTGTGGCTCCTCGGTCTCCGCCTTCAGAGTTTGTTTTAGGCATGCCGTCTACCACTCCTGCCTTTACTAGACTCGTCCTCGCACGCTCGTCCAAGAGAGCTTTGCGGGTGATAGGAGACTGGTTGCAGTCCAAGAAGAGTTTAGGGAAGACAGCTTTTGCTTTTCCCCCTGCTAGACTCTCTTCTAGATCGAGCGTCTGGTATGCCACGGGAGAAGTTCTCGGCTTGGGAGTTCCTGTCTCTGCCCAGGGCGACTTCTCAAGTCTTGTAGACTCTCCCCGCTGCCTTGCCATGAGACGCTCAAAGATTTGTTGGTCATCATCGGACCTGGACCACCTTTTGAAAGGAATCTTTAGGGCCTTTGAAGTTTTTAACTTCTTAGACTGGTGTCTAGGAGCCCTAAGCAGGAAGATCTCTTCGACAGATAAAGAGACTTCCTTGCTCATTATGTCCTGCATGGACAAGGCCGTCCGTGATGGGTCTAATGAGCTTGCTGCATCATTTGTGTCCGGAGTCCTTAAAAAGCGAGAATCTCTCTGCTCATTCCTTTCTGCTGGAGTTACAACGTGCCAGAGATCTGAGCTTCTCTTTGCTCCTCTTTCCAAGTGCCTTTTTCCAGAAGTCCTGATTAAGGAAATAGCCGCTTCGTTAGTGCAGAAGGACACTCACGATCTTGTTGCGTCCTCAGCTCGCAAAGCTCCCCCTTTGCGTACCTTGTCAGCTAGACCAAGGATGGACACTCCAGCGTCTCGATTTATTCCGCCCTTTCGTGGCAGAGCCTCCAGCAGAGGAGGTGCTCGTGCCGAAGGGAAGCGAGGGAAGAAGAAAGGATCCAAGTCCTATAAGGGCAGAGTCTGACTGCCCGCATCTTCAGTCTCTCTCCCAGGTACAGAGAGGAAGACAAGAGACGAGCCTTGAAACGGGAAGTGTCTCTTTTGCTAGAGAAGGGAGTGGTGGTCAAAGTCTCGGACCTTCAATCTCCGGGATTCTACAACCGCCTCTTCTTGGTTTCAAAGAAGACAGGAGGGTGGAGGCCGGTGCTAGACGTCAGTGCTCTGAATGTCTTTGTCAAAAAGCAGACGTTCTCCATGGAGACCACAAAGTCAGTCTTAGCAGCGGTCAGAAGGGAAGACTGGATGGTCTCGTTAGACCTAAGGGACGCCTACTTCCACGTCCCCATCCACCCGGACTCCCAACCTTTTCTGAGATTCGTTTTCGAAAAGGTGGTCTACCAGTTTCGGGCCCTGTGCTTTGGCCTAAGCACAGCTCCTCTCGTGTTTACGAGGCTGATGAGGAATGTAGCCAAATTCCTCCATTTATCGGACATCCGAGCCTCCCTTTATTTGGACGACTGGCTTCTCAGAGCCTCTTCCAGTCGTCGCTGTCTGAAGGATCTAAAGTGGACTCTAGATCTGACCAAGGAATTGGGTCTCCTTGTCAATATGGAAAAGTCGCAACTGGTCCCATCCCAAACTATTGTGTATTTAGGGATGGAGATTCACAGTCTAGCTTTTCGGGCTTTTCCGTCGGCCCCCAGAATAAGCCAAGCCCAGTTATGCATCCAGAACATGCTGAAGAAGGAACACTGCTCAGTCAGGCGGTGGATGAGTCTGGTAGGGACGCTATCATCCCTGGAACAATTTGTGTCATTAGGAAGACTACACCTCCGTCCTCTTCAATACCATCTAGCTTTTCACTGGAAAAAGGACAAGACGCTAGAAGCGGTCTCGATCCCCATTTCCGAAAAGATGAAGTCTTGTCTGACTTGGTGGAAGGACAGTATCAACCTAAGAGAGGGTCTTCCCCTGGCTGTTCAGACTCCCAACCACGTTCTCTTCTCGGACGCATCGGACGTGGGCTGGGGCGCGACATTAGACGGTCGGGAATGTTCAGGACTGTGGAACTCGAGTCAAAGGATCATGCATATCAACTGCAAGGAGCTGCTGGCAGTACATCTGGCCTTGAAAAGCTTCAGGTTTCTCCTTCGAGGCAAAGTGGTGGAAGTGAACTCGGACAACACCACTGCCTTGGCGTACATCTCCAAGCAAGGAGGGACCCACTCAATGACGTTGTACGAGATCGCAAGGGACCTGCTCATCTGGTCAAAAGGTCAAGACATAACACTAGTAACGAGGTTCATCCAAGGCAACTTGAATGTCATGGCAGATTGTCTCAGTCGGAAAGGGCAAGTAATTCCAACAGAATGGACCCTCCACAAGGATGTATGCAAGAGACTTTGGGCCACTTGGGGCCAACCAACCATAGATCTCTTTGCAACCTCGCTGACCAAGAGGCTCCCAATATATTGCTCACCAGTCCCAGACCCAGCAGCAATACATATAGATGCCTTTCTCCTAGATTGGTCACATCTAGATCTCTACGCATTCCCACCGTTCAAGATTGTCAACAAGGTACTGCAGAAGTTCGCCTCTCACGAAGGGACAAGGTTGACGCTAGTTGCCCCCCTCTGGCCCGCGAGAGAATGGTTCACCGAGGTACTTCGATGGCTAGTAGACGTTCCCAGAAGTCTTCCTCTAAGGGTGGACCTTCTACGTCAGCCACACGTAAAGAAGGTACACCAAAGCCTCCTCGCTCTTCGTCTGACTGCCTTCAGACTATCGAAAGACTCTCGAGAGCTAGAGGCTTTTCGAAGGAGGCAGCCAGTGCGATTGCTAGAGCAAGGAGAGCATCCACCCTTAGAGTCTACCAATCGAAGTGGGAAGTCTTCCGAGACTGGTGCAAGTCAGTCTCTGTATCCTCGACCAGTACCTCTGTAGCTCAAATAGCTGACTTTCTCTTATACCTGAGAAAAGGACGATCCCTTTCAGCTCCCACTATCAAGGGCTACAGAAGCATGTTGACATCGGTCTTCCGGCATAGAGGCTTAGATCTTTCCAACAATAAAGATCTTCAGGACCTCCTTAAGTCTTTTGAGACCACTAAGGAGCGTCGTTTGATTACACCTGGTTGGAATTTAGACGTGGTACTAAGATTCCTCATGTCAGACAGGTTTGAGCCGCTACAATCAGCCTCCCTGAAAGATCTCACTTTAAAGACACTTTTCCTGGTATGCTTAGCCACAGCTAAAAGAGTCAGTGAGATTCATGCCTTCAGCAAGAACATCGGATTTTCGTCAGAAAAAGCTACATGTTCGCTACAACTTGGTTTTCTAGCCAAAAATGAGCTGCCTTCTCGACCTTGGCCTAAATCGTTCGATATTCCCAGCTTATCGAAGATTGTAGGCAATGAACTAGAAAGAGTCTTATGCCCTGTGAGAGCTCTTAAGTTCTATTTAAAGCGCACTAAACCTTTACGAGGCCAATCTGAAGCTTTATGGTGTTCAGTTAAGAAACCATCTTTGCCTATGTCAAAGAATGCTTTATCCTACTTTATCAGACTGTTAATACGAGAAGCTCATTCACAGCTGAGTGAGGAAGACCAAGCATTGCTTAAGGTGAGGACGCACGAAGTTAGAGCTGTCGCAACTTCCGTGGCCTTTAAGCAAAATAGATCTCTGCGAAGTATAATGGACGCAACCTATTGGAGAAGCAAGTCAGTGTTTGCGTCTTTTTATCTAAAGGATGTCCAGTCTCTTTACGAGGACTGCTACACACTGGGACCATTCGTAGCAGCGAGTGCAGTAGTGGGTGAGGGCTCAACCACTACAATTCCCTAATTCCATACCCTTTTAATCTTTCTCTTGAAATGTTTTTATTGTTGTTTTTTGGGTTGTCCGGAAGGCTAAGAAGCCTTTCGCATCCTGGTTGATTTGGCGGGTGGTCAAAGTCATTTCTTGAGAGCGCCTAGATTAGGGGTTTGATGAGGTCCTGTTGTATGGGTTGCAACCCTTGATACTTCAGCTCCTAGGGGTCGATCAGCATCCTAAGAGGATCGCGAGGCTCCGTAAGGAAGACGTACTTAAAAGGCAGAGTAATTGTTCAAGTTGACTTCCTTACCAGGTACCTATTTATTTTGTTTTTGTTATTTTGATAACTTCTAAAATGAAATAAAAAACTCTTAGCTCATAAAAGTGTAAACATATATTACTGGTCTCTACCCACCATCCTGGGTGTGAATCAGCTATATATTCACCGGCTAAGTTAAATATTTAAAAATGATATTTTGATTATAAAATAAATTTTTGAATATACTTACCCGGTGAATATAAATTAAATGACCCTCCCTTCCTCCCCAATAGAGACGCAGTGGGACGAGGAGAAAATTGAGTCTTTGTTTACGTGAGAGCTGGGTATCTGGTCGACAGATGGCGCTGTTGGGCACACCCGCAACCTGTGTAGCGATCGCTGGCGAGTTTTTCCGTAGAGTTGTCTGTCGAGCAACAGAGTTGCAGCTATATATTCACCGGGTAAGTATATTCAAAAATTTATTTTATAATCAAAATATCATTTTTTTTTTCTCTAACTTTGGAGTAGGTGGTCAGATTCAGTATCCTTGGCTATGCCAGGTTTGCAATGGTGGTGGTCTAGCCACGCTAGAGGTCGAGGACCTTGTGGCAGCGCCAAGAGACTTTTACAGCCCCCTGAGTGGATTGCTGAGTCTCTCAAGAAATGCAGGTGAAATGAGGCAGAGTAATTATGAAGCCAGCTTCCTTATCAGGTAAGAACCAGATTGTTAGTACTACTAATTGTAGATATTAATAGTTATAAGAATTTCCCAATGGGATGAGGTTTTCGACCCACCACCAATGGTGTCAATCAGCTATATATATGTAACTACCAGGGAAGTTACATATTTAAGAATGGTATTTTTATTATAAAATATATTTTTAAATATACTTACCTGGTAGTTACATATATAAAAGTACCCTCCCTCCTCCTCCCCTCTGAAAACAGAGACAGGAAATTCCTGAAGAATGTTGGGAATGGTTCTGTTAGCCTAGGTGAGATGGCGCTCATGTATGACCACCTACTGTCATGGCGGCGATCGCTACGAATTTGAATTTTCTGTAGTGCCGCGTCGAAACGCGAGATTTAAGCTATATATATTTAACTACCAGGTAAGTATATTTAAAAATTTATTTTATAATAAAAATTCCATTTTTCTTCCTCTCGCACCCTCAAATTTCTTTCAAAAGCTCTTTCGCGTTCGCGCTCTTCCGAGGGACAATTGAGTAGGAGCACAGACCGACTAACTTCTTGGCAACCCTGGGGTATGGGGGGGGGGTACTTGCTTCCCCTAGAGGAGTAGCTTCACCGACTTCACCTCCAGCTGCTGGGTAACCATTTTCCCTTTCTGATGTGTTATAGGTGTGGCCAACTTTAGAGGTTTCTGCGCCCTCTTCGAAGGAGGAAGTTCTTCATCTCCTTCTGCGCAGTGCCAGGACAGACCCTTCTCTAGATCCTTCAACGTCTCATGCTTTGGATCTGTGCGAAGTCCATCTCTCGCCTTCTCCGTGACCTTCCACCCACAGACAAGGCGATCGCTCAGGTTTGCCCCTCCAGTCTCCTGCTGACGACGACCCTACTTGCCATCCTGGGACCTTGTGTCGTTACTTACAATAACGACATGGAAAATCAGTGGTTATTGAATATCAACGTTCATGTTGTATATGGGAAATGTTCCTTGATATTACATTGCGTTAAGTGGAAATGTGCAGGTTTGTGTACAAATGAATGTTTTATTTATATTTATTTGTAATAAGCATTGTTACCAAGGAGTATTGTCTTGTGAATACAGTAGTTGTATAATTGGTTAACAATGCGATGTAAGTTGTTTGATAGTTTCGTTCGGTTTGTGTTGGATTGTTGGTTTCGTTCGTTTTGTTGTTTCTTTTGTCGTGAGCGAACGAGGCGGAAGTTGTGGCTTTGGGAGAGAGAGCGAACGCATTATTTTTTACGACAGAGGCAACAGAGCTAACGGCCACAGTTGCTGCCTGTCACTTCTCAAGTTCGTAGCGTGGTTTTGAGAACTTAATCGGAGTGAAGAGAATTTCACTTTGATTAACGATGCCGTTCCTTCCCAGCATTTAATGAAGTGGATGAATTAGTCAACCGAAGTTTGGATGAGTATCTAATATTATTTAATTGCCTTGAATGGGATAAATCGCGAGGGATATGCATATCTGTGCGTGGGATTCCGTGACTGGGTAAAGTTAAATATATATTAATGGTATCGTGGTTTACCCGTGCCTATTGTAATCCGAACTCGGCAAGGACTTCATATGAAACTAGTAAGTAATAATTGGGGGGAAAAAGCTCAATAGAATATAGTATGTCCATTTGTTTTTGTAACACAACGCAATGAATTCTTCATGTAGAGAAAGGGTCTTGAGTTCTCTTAAACGAATCTGGTAATTAGTGATTAGTAATTTCTGTAATTGACTGAAGTCATTATATGTTGCTGCTTGTTTGACCCTAATAAGTAACGATACCTTGTCGTCCTGTAACCTCCAACCTTCTATTTCTTCCCAGAGGAACCCTTCGGTTGCAGGTGATGATCTTCCAGAGACCAGCATTCCTTCCACCAGCAACGTGAAAGGAGCCTCTCCATCTCCTCGTCCTTTGGGGCACTCTTCTCCTGGTCATCGTTCGCGATAATCGGAAGATCCTCTGGATCATAGGTCATCATGATTCGAAAATTCTTCTTCTGGAAGGCGTTCTTGCTCTAGAGCTTCACGCTCACGAGACCATCGGTCTCAATGCGTTCCTCTTTGCGAGAAGTCTCGCAATCGCGCTCTGCTCGATCATGAGCATCCCATTCTAGACCCAGGTCCAGACGCTCGCGTTCTCAACGATCTACAGTAGATCACAATGACAATGCTCGCGCTCGCAAGGTTGAAGTTCCTGTTCAAGAGGGTGACGTTCACGTTTGCGAGCTAGGCATTCACGACGCTCACACCATTCTCGAACGAGAGCTAGACGCTCCTGTTCACGAACAGTTCGTTCATGATCGCAAACCACGCGTTCACGCTCAAAGTCTAGACGTTCCTCATCTAGAGGTAGAGGTAGAGGTAGGCGTTCACGCATAGCTCCTTAACCCGTCCTTCTCCTAAACGACCTCGGACTGAACCTGAACATGAGACTGACTATCTCTCAGACAGGCATCCTGCAAAATCCCCAGTGCCATTTACCGCTTGGGATATTTTGGCAAAGTGTTCGCCGATGCAACGCTCGGAAACGTGTCTCGATGTGACACGTTCTCTAGTGCTTAGGGTTGCCTCTACTCAGAAGCCCTTTCTGCCGACTTCGTCAGACGTTGGTCTTTCTTTGCTGTAGCAGAATTGTGTTAGACCCTCCTCATTCAGTATGGCTCCTACTCGTGCATCGCGCCCGTTGTCAAGCTAAACTCGCGATTTTGCTCGCATTTCAGTGATATCCGCGAACAATTCACGAGCAGAGGTTTCAGAACCATGAGCAAGTGCGGTACCAAATTTTTCTCTTGGGAGTCTAGACCCTAGAAGGAGACCAACATCGGACAAGGCACGGAGATCACCTTCCTCTCAATCTTGTGCTGAGGACCCTCCTGACTTTTACATAACCAACCTGCCTTCTACTCTGGTTAAGTCAAGGAAAACCATGACTAAGAGGCAGAAGAGAAGGATGAGAGACGTAACACCACCTCACATCGACATCATCCACCTTAGGACAAGTAAGGACATAGGCTCGCCCGGGGAGATAGCTGTCCATCTCTTCAACCCTCAAGAAATTGAGGTAGTGCCTCCGAACCAGCGTCCGATTTCTTTACCTCCTCCGGAGGAAGAGCCTTCAGCTCCCACTGCCAAAGCTCCCGCTGCTGGTGCCTCGAAGCCCTCACAAATTCTCCCTCCAAAGAACGCGGAGGAACGTCCTGTGCAAAGGGAATCAAAAGACACCAAGATGAAACCTAAGAACGCTGCGACAAGGGAAGCCGCTTGGCTGAGGCACAGAGAAAGTCCCCTCTGGCGGGTCCCTCTATCAACACCATGACAACCCTGACCTACTCAAGCTCTGGATGTGAGCCTGGAGGTGGAAGACCCCTTGAATACGGATGATGAAAATCTTCCAAAGGCGCCTAGTCCGAACTTTCACTCTGAGTAAAAGAGACGTGAGTCGAAACACACCTTTTAGGAGGTCTCTTGCATGAGGGCCATCAATAAGCTTTGTCCTTCATGCAGAGGTCAACGGTGTGAGAGTTGATAATAAGTGCAATGAGTGTAGGGAGTGGTCTTCCTCCCAGTGGGAGAGGTTTGCACGACGGCGGAAGAAGAAGTCCAAGTGGGATATTTCTCCTTCAAAGGGTTCTTTGAAGAAAAAAAACCCAAGGCCTCTTCTTCCATCTCCTGACCCTCCTCCGAAGCTCCTACTCATTTGGTCTCTTACGAGAGACCGGCGAGTAGTAGCGTAGACCATGTTGTTATCAGCCAACCCCGGTTCTCGAGAGATGATGTTACTTCCCCTAGTGAAGCAGCCCCACCTCTCCCCCCGGGTGAGACCTTGTCCCTAACTCCCCTCTTACAGATTTGGTCTTCCTAGGGGCTTACGGGTCTGCCCTCCAAGGAAGCCTTGCTGCAGTTCATCCGCATGGGTGCTTCTGTTAAGCAATCATCGCCGCCGTCAGAGGTAGATCCCCTGACCCTTGTCGACGTTGTTGTGTCAGAGGTGTCTCATGAGGTTTCATCCATCTCCTCTGTCACTCCAGACTCTACAGCGATTGCTGCCGATCGAGTTACCCCGTTCCTGATCATCCTCCGAGGGGGAAACTAAGTTCAACGTCTGTCTCTCCTGCAAGTGTTCCTCCCCCCCGGGAAAGTTCACTTATAGAGACTACTCCTCTTCGGAGGACTGCTGCGGCGCACGGTCAGCTTGCTAATCCAATGGCCCCCAGAGGGCGCATCCGTTGGAAGGCACGCCTTCCTCTTCGCCTTAGAGGTCTCCCTTCACCGGCAGTGAGGTGGCGCTCTTTGGTTCATCGTCGTCGCTGCATTCCCCTGCAGCGGAGCCTCCGCTGCATTCAGACCTTCATACATCAATCATCACTGCTCCTGCAACCAGTCTTGTGACTTCGGTCCTGGACCTCTCTGCCGATCGTTCGCGATCCCTTTCGGTGGATGGTCACCCTTACAAAGGCCACACCGACCATCCATCCTCCAGACCTGCCGACCTACCATCACCATTCCTATTACCGGTAGAGCCTATTGTAGCTCTACCAAAGTGCGCAGCTGCGCGCCATCATTCTGCAGCTCGCCATCTGACAGATCTTCAGCGCTCACCAGCAGCTCGTCACTCTACAGCGCTTTGGCGCGCCCCTTCACCTACTCGCCCTCACAGATGGCAGCAAACTCATGCGCCTCCGCGCCAATGTTCGCTTGCACGTTAGCGCTCTCCTGCGCGCTACGCGCCCACGTTCATCTGCGCACCCTGCGCTCACGCCCAAGGTTGCCAGCGCACTATAGCGTGCTTGCGCTCTTCTGCACGGCCACGATCTCCTGCGCCAACGCTCTCCTACGCGCCAGCACTCCTGCGCCAGCTTGTGCACCATTCATCGCCCGTGCGCCAACGAATGCCTGGGCGCCATTATTCTCCGGCGCACAAGAACATGGTAGGTGAGACAGCAATCACATTGTAGCCCTCACCTACGCGCCAACTCTCACCTGTGTGTCGGCGCTCTCCTGGACATTTGCGCTCACCCACGTGCCAAATATCTCTCACGCGCACACGTCAATATTCTCCCACGCGCGCATGCCCACCAACATGCACGGGTGCAGGATCTACACCCGGCAAGGTTGCCATCGCCTCATTCACCTCCCCGCAAGCGCATTGCAGCGCGCCCTGCAGGAGAAGGGAAACAGGCACAAGCAGAGGGGTTCAGGATCCCTAAACTGCCTTCTAAGGCGGTCCCATCTAGTACAGTGACTCCTCGTAGGGAACCTTCGGTCCCTTTCCCTTCAGGGGATCTGTCTGACAGTGCATCCGTCTGTCAGCAGCCTTGGTTCAGTGCCTTAGTCAGAGCCATAACACAGGCTTTCAAGCCAGTCCTGTCTGACCGCTCATCAGAGCAACTATAGCTCTGGACTTAAGACACGGAACTGTGGCTTCCTCTACCCCTTTGAAGAGGAAAAGAGGAGTTTCTGACGCAGTCACTTCCCCGAGGGCGAAGCTGACTCCGTGCAGACCATCAAGGCAAGTCCCTCCAGTTTCTCAGGGATACTCTCCCTCTCTATCGAATGAGGACTAAGGGAACTGCGCAAGGAGAGACACGCTTCCATCGCACCAATGGAGGAAACCTCTCTTCACGCGGAGAGTTCCTCGCAATCTGAGACCAGGAGGGACATGACACACAGGCCTTCGATGTTGGAGTCTTGTCTCCTTCCTCGGAAGGATTCCAAAGACTCCAAAACTCTACTAAAGTCTTCCACTAGGGCTAGAACGGAGACAGCCAGTCACTCAAGGAATGTCCGCGACTCACCCTAAGAAGAGCTCTTGGTGATAGAAGGA
Source organism: Palaemon carinicauda (assembly GCF_036898095.1). Classification (NCBI taxonomy): domain Eukaryota; kingdom Metazoa; phylum Arthropoda; class Malacostraca; order Decapoda; family Palaemonidae; genus Palaemon; species Palaemon carinicauda. Next base: position 43,843,583 of record NC_090744.1, read on the forward strand.
GACTTCGGTGCGAGTTCTACATCAGGAGTAGACCAACAAGAGTCAGAATATGCATCTGGCAGGTTCTGACTCTAATGTGGGTTCTCAATGGGTTTTCTGACCCCGGGATACCCCCTTGAGAGGGCAAAGACACGGTCTTAGACCGCATCTTTGGTACTGTACTCAGAAACCCTCAAAGACCAGTGCAGTCCTGCCTTGGTCTCAAGGGGTGAAGAGTACCAGGGACTAGATCTCCCAACAGCTCTCCGAGTTTGCCTCCAACTGTTCGGCGCTACGAACAAGCTCCTCCCACCTCCTCGCGTACAGCAAAGGAGATACTTTGAGATCCTGGAGGAACCCAGTTAAGCTCTTCCTCTTCACCACTCTATGGAAGAGCTAACCAGGGGAGTCCCTCTTGAGAGACTCTCTAGCCAGCAGTTCTCGTTCTCGGCAACCGAGGTCCTTAACCAGGAAAAGGTCACTAAGCATGCGATGCAAGCTACTTCGTGGCGGGACATCTGGTTAGGGAAGGTATCCTGATACGATCCGAGGATTTTTCCAAGGAGCGTACCAGGAAAGCAATGGAGCCATTCTTACTCTCAGGCACTTTCTCAATCAAGTTTCTTGCCCACCAAGTCTCGAACTTGTGGGCAAACACCATCTTGAAACGTCGAGATGCAGTGTCTGAGAGGTTCCACCAACAGGTCCTAAGTGTCGAGATAAATAGGCTCAGACATTCCTTCCTAGAGGGACCCCATCTTTTTAAGCCTAAGGACATGGAACTTGCTGCTGAGAGGTGGAGGAAGTCTCATCAAGACTCCCTCCTTCATAGTGCTTCAACAACTAAGCCCTATAAACCTCCAGCACCCCAGCAGTCCCGTCCAACCAAGACCGCGACAACGAAAACAGCTGCGAAGACAGTGGTGTCTAAGCCACTAGGATAGGCACGCCCCCTGCGTTTTCACCAGTGGTGGGATGCCTACAAAGTTGCTCAGACAGGTGGAAGCAACTCGGGGCCGATTCATGGGCAATATCCGTGATCCGTTTAGGATATCGCGTCCCGTTCATAACATCTCTACCTCCCCTGACCAGGAATCCAGTGTCATTAGACTCCCTTGCCATGGGATTGGCAAGGGGGCAAGCCCCTCGGGCAGAAGTCCAGACCCTGTTGAAGAAGGACGCTCACCAAGAGGTCCTCGACGGGTCCCCAGTCTTCTTCAGTCGACTCTTTCTTGTAAGAAAGGCGTCTGGAGGCTGGAGACCAGTCATCGACCTCTCTGCCCTGAACAAGTTTGTCATACAAACTCCGTTCAGTATGGAGACGGCAGACACGGTCAGACTAGCAGTTAGATTTCAAAACTTCATGTGTACACTGGACCTAAAGGATGCGTATTTCCAGATCCCAGTCCATCCGTCTTCAAGGAAGTACTTAAGATTCAGCCTAGACAACAGAATATACCAGTTCAAGGTGCTGTGCTTCGGTCTTTTCACAGCACCACAAGTCTTTACCAGAGTGTTTACCCTTGTGTCATCTTGGGCACACAGGATTGGCATCCGTCTCCTCCGTTATTTGGACGACTGGCTATTCCTAGCAGACTCTGTGGCAACCCTTCTTCAACACCGAGACAAACTTCTGAGACTTAGCCAGGATCTGGGGATCATGGTAAATCTCGAGAAGCCCTCTCTGTTTCCCACGCAAAAACTGGTATACTTAGGCATGATTGTAGACACCATTCTCCACAAAGCCTTCCCATCAGACGACAGGATAGCAAGGCTGAGAAAGGTCGCAAGACCTTTTCTCAGACGAGAAGAACTAACGCCCAATCGTGGCTACGTCTCCTCGGTCACCTTTCATCGCTGGCCCGTCTAGTTCCCAATGGTCGCCTCAGGATAGGATGCCTCCAGTGGCAACTCAAGTCCTGGTGGAATCAAGCACATGACTCCCCGGACATCCAGATCCCTATGGGACCTGCGGAACTGACAAACCTCCAGTGGTGGGTGACAGACGAGAATCTACGAAAGGGAGTGGACCTTCTCATCCTTCCCCGGATTTGATGCTGTTTTCTGACTCTTCATAAAAAAAAGGGTGGTGGTCCCACGTGCTGCACCACACGACCTCAGGCCTCTGGTCAGAGTCAGAAAAGTACCTCCACATAAATCTCCTAGAGATGAAGGCCGTCTTTCTGGCCCTTCAACAGTTCCAACAGTTCCTGGCAAGTCACTCTGTGGTGGTGATGAGCGACAACACCACAGTAGTGGCCTACATTAACAAACAAGGAGGTACTTTTTCGCTGCAACTATCCCATCTAGCAGTAGAGATACTGAGATGGGCCGAAATCCACTCGATACCACAATCGGCACGCTTCATTCCGGGCAAAAACAATGTGCTCGCCGACAACCTGAGCAGAGCATCTCAGATAGTGAGTACCAAGTGGTCTTTGGATCATCTAGCAGCCAAAAAAGTCCTGACTTTGTGGGGTTTTCCGACTGTGGACCTCTTCGCAATGGCCCTGAACTTCAGGCTCCCGCTGTACTGTTCCCTAGTCCCAGACCCCAAGGCTCTCTGGAAAGATGCTTTCCAACAACGGTGGGACAATATCGATATCCCCGTTCTGTCTGATGAGGAGGGCACTCAACAAGACCAGAACATCGGTCAATCTTTTAATGACCCTCATAGTTCCGCTATGGCATCACGCAGAATGGTTCCCGGACCTTCTGCAACTCCTACCGGAGCCTCCAAGAGAACTCCCTCCAAGACACAATCTACTCAAACAACCACATGCCAACATCTTCCACAAAGCCGTAGCTTCGCTACAACTTCACGCCTGGAGACTATCCAGCATCTCCTCTCTGAGAGAGGATTTTCGTTATGATCTGTATTTCAGGACATCTGCAGAAATCATCAGCAACAGTCTACCAGGCAAAGTGGAAAGCCTTCAGTGGTTGGTGTCGTGGAAGGGGTATCTCTCCACTCAATACCACTATTCCACGTGTATTTGCGTGAAGAAATGTGCCTATCAGTCTCGGCAGTGAAAGGCTATCGCTCAGCCTTAAGCCTCGCCTCCAGACTGAAAGGAATGGACATTTCTTCATCGCTAGAACTTTCTCTACTCATAAGGATTTATGAACTTACCTGCCCCTAGAAAGAAGTGAGACCTCCCCCATGGAACGTGGTTCGAGTTCTCAGGTCTCTTAAGAGGCCTCCCTATGAACCATTACGCCAGGCAACCGATCGCCACCTTACTTGGAAGACGGTGTTCCTGCTAGCTTTAATCTCAGCGAACTTCATGGTCTCTCATACGACAACGCCCATTCAAGGGGATGGGGGAGAGCTAACGTTCAGCTTCTTCCCTGAGTTTATTGCTAAGACTCAGAACCCGGGAGTAGCGGATCCTCGATTCGACTCCCTCCGGATTTCTAGTCTCCTTACTGTAACAGATGACCCAGACCATCTCTTACTATGCTCAGTAAGGAGTTTGAGGCTGTACCTCAAGAGAATAGCCGCAGCCCGTCCTCGTGTGCCTGCAGTATTCATCAGCACTGGAAGGACCAAGAGGAGGGTCACCAAAAACACCATCTCAGTATGTATTCGTAGTGTAATTGACCTTGCACGGAATTCAGACCCTCCTCCGTCACGTCGCCCGAGAACACATAATGTCAGGGGCATAGCTACGTCCCTGGCCTTCAAAAGAAATTACTCAATGATGCAGGTTCTTCAAGCTGGGGTGTGGAAACGTCAAAACACGTTCACATCCTACTACCTGCAAGACGTGACCCACAGGAGACTTGATACGTTTTCCATCGGTCCTGTAGTGGCTGCACAACAGCTGGTTTAAAACCTCAAGCTCTTTATTGGATAGGTAGCAGAAGGTTGAGGGCATTGTTACCCGGTTTTAGTCTGCACGAATGAAAAGGTTTGACTGGCCCTTATTCTTTTCTTCATTCTCCCCTCTCTTGAGGAAAGAAGCATCCTGGGTTCTCTGCATAGCTGACCTCAAACTACTGCAGGTAAACCATGCTCCCTTGTATACCTAGTATTAAGATTAATACTGTTGCATCCCCATACCCTGACTAGGTGGTATTGGGAAAGTCATAGTGCATAGTTTTTCCATCTAAAGAACTTCGGAATAACTTTCTAGGACGAGTCACATTTCTACATACCCTCACACACAGCTTGCGTAGGCCACGAACCTTGCGTAGCAAAGTTTTAGCGAGGCACAGGGACTCGTTATTCCTTGAGTGCTAACACACTCAGATAAGGAGCCCCCGGGTTAAGCCAAAAAGCCAGATTAGCTGGGACGTCCACCCTTCCTAATGGGTGAGTCACCCCTATTAAATAGCGTGGTTTGTATTCCAGTTACGGAACAAATGACAACTTCGTAGATAATTTGTATTTCTCCTAACTATACAAACCTTAGCTATTTAATCAAACTTGCCCGCCAGCCCTATCCTCCTTGAAGTCTTACCTCCAAGCAAAGTGAGCTCAATCACAGGTGTGTGAGGGGACCGGTAGCAAGCTACCCTCCCTACCCCCCGCTAACTAGCGGTGTGGGTAGTTAACCCTCGTTAAAAATTAATGGCTCGTCATTTCAGATATGCCGAAAGTAATACCCCTATTAAATAGCTAAAGTTTGTATAGTTAGGAAAAATACAAGTTATCTACGAATTTGTCATTTTTTTCCCTCCATTTTGCAATGGAATTGTCAGCGTTTAAGGGCCAAATGTGAAGAACTTAAACTCCTCATTCATGAGCACTCCCCCATAATTATACTGTATGTCTACAAGAGAGCAGACTTGACAATACTCCATGTCCTTGTGAATATAATAGCTATAGGACATATGATCATCGAGTAGGGAGCCATGGCGGAAGTCTTGTATACGTTCGTCGAGATGTTCCCCAAATATCTTAATATATTCGTACACCTCTGCAGGCAGTGGTTGTACAAATTGATATAGAGAGAAAATTTACAATCTGCTCTTTGTACTTACCTCCAAATGATAACATATCATATGATAATTTAGTAGAGGAGATTCAACAGCTCCCTCAACCTTTTCTTTTACTTGGAGATTTGAATGATAGACATCCTTTGTGGGGTGATATTTTAGCAAACATTAGGGACAATATTATATCATCAATTGTGAAAAACGAGGATGTTGGACTTCTTAATACAGGAGAGCCAACACACTTCCATGTTCAGACAGGTACTCTGTCATGCATTGAATTTTCAGTTGCAAGCTCTAAGTGCCTTTTTGATTGAGATTGGAGGACATTAGATTATTGGCATACTTATGATCATGCACCAATCATTATAAATACCAACAATGGTCCACCTTTACAAAGATCGCCACGTTGGAATCTTGACAAGGCGGTCTGGGTTGAATTTCTTGAGCTAAGTGAAATCGAAGGGAGAGCAGAACAGTTTGAAAGTATTGATGATGCCATAGACCTATTGAATGGAACTCTTCATACACCAGGAATCAATTTGATTCCCAAAACCACAGGATTATTCAAATGATGATCAGTCCCATGGTGGTCTTCAGAATTAACTGCCTTGCACAGCGTCACAAGAAAATCTTTGACTAGATTGCGTAGATGCTGTACAGTGGAAAATTTAATAACATACAAAAAATGTATAGCACAGTTCCGTTGTGGCATGAAAGAAGCTGGACGCCAATCTTGGGTATCTTTTGTTTCCTCTGTCAACAGTAGAACACCACCATTTTCTGTATATGGAGGAAAACAAGAAAGATAGAAGGCATATTTACCTCAAACCCACCACCAGTGTTGAAGGTGATTATTCAGTAAGTTGACCGAAGCAAATGATATTAGCCACGCCCTGGCTGATCATTTCTTTAATGTATCATGCAAGTGTGTAGCAGCTCGTGGTCACCAGTATAGGAGCATTGAAGAAAAGAAAATTTTAAATTTTTCAACAGGAAGGGAAGAGTCGTATAATTCGCCTTTTACTGAAAGAGAATTTGATTCCGCACTTGCTACCTGTAGTTATACAGCCCCTGGACCCGATGAAATTCCATATGTAATGATTAAACATGTACCTATTAATACAAAGTTATTTATTTTAAGCATTACTAACAGAATATGGCATGATCATAGTTATCAAAGTGTTTGGGAACTACTGTAGCCATTATTTTAGTCTTTTTAAAACCCTGTAAGGATAAGTTTTTAGCAGCAAATTACCGACCAATTGCATTGATATCTTGTACAGTATATGTAAGATCATGGAGAAGATGGTGAATGCAAGACTGATGTGGTACCTTGAAAAGAAGGGTATTTTATCACCTATTCAATGTGGATTTAGAATAATGCATTCAACGACTGATGTGTTGATACGACTTGAGTCCTCTATTTGTGAAGCCTTTGTTTTTAAACAGCACCATGTAAGTCTTTTTTTTTTTTTTTTTTTTCTTTTTTTTTTTTTTTTTAACCTTGAAAAGGTGTATCATACTACAAGGAGGTATGGTATACTGTACTTGAAACCATTCATAATTTGGGTTTACTAGGAGAGCTACCATTGTTCATTTAATCTTTTATTTCACATATATTTTATCAAGTGAGAGTGGGGGAAACTATCAGAGAAAGTGTCAGTAAGGAGTTCCCAATGGTAGTGTGCTAAGTTTAACCATATTTGCACTAGCAGTTAATGGGATATCCTCTGTCATTCCTTAAGATATTCTCTCATGCTAAGTTTAACCGTATTTGCACAAGCAGTTAATGGGATATCCTCTGTCATTCCTCAAGATATTCTCTCAACACTATTCGTGGATGATCTCTCCATATCATTTGCCGGAGCTAGAATGGCAGTGGTTGAGAGAAAATTACAACTCGCAATTAACAAAATTATTCAGTGGGCTGATATGAATAGGTTTAAGTTTTCGACAAGCAAAACTGCTGTTGCCCATTTCTGTCATATTTGGGGAGTACATCCAGACCCTGTTATGTACATCAAAGGTCAATGGATCCCATGTGCAAGTGAAGCTAGGTTTTTAGGCTTGATATTTGATTGTAGGTTGACATGGGTTCCTCACTTACCCCTTTTACCCCCAGGCTATTTGGAAATTTCCAACCCTCAACCCCCAGGGGGTTATTTTTTCCCAGCACATTTTGCAGTATATTTTTTTTAAATTGCTTTAAAATCCTTAATTTTTTGTCATAGAGAGGTCCGGTTGGTCTCATTCTCTTGGAAAATGCCTGAATTTTCTCAAAAATTTATCAAAAATATGAAAAAAAAAATTTTTATAGCATTTTTTTGCAAGGACGTACCGTTACGTCCATGGGGGTAAAGGGATGGCTTTAGTGAAACGTACCAGTACGTCCTTTTGGGGGTAAAAGGGTTAAAATCATTTAAAGCAAAATGTCTTGATACTTTGAAGCTTCAAAAGTATTGTCCCATACATCATGGGGGCAGACCGCAAAACTATTTTAAAGTTAACCAAGGCCTTAATTTTTCCAAAAATTAGTTATGGGTGTGAGATATACTCCACAGCTACCGCAAGTCGACTAAAGATTTTAGATTCTGTACACCATACTGGTATCAGATTGGCAACAGGAGCATTTAGAACTTCATCTATTCCAAACCTCCCTGTTAACGCTGGAGAATTACCGTTAGACCTTTACTGAAGGTCTTTTATTGTTCAGTATTGGTTTAGGTTGCAAAGACTTCCTAATTCTTTAGCCTTTCAGACTGCAAGCCTTGTAAGGCACTCAACATACTTTGAGATGTACCCAAAATCTCCTCAACCTTATGGTTTATGGATGAAACAATTATTGAACAGCCTTGATATAATTAGAAATATGGTCTTCCATTTAAGATATCATCAACCCCTTCTTGGAAATTACCTGAGGTAAACATTTGTAAACATTTTATTGGTGTTAAAAGGAATATGACTGACTTAGAAGCCAGATTTTTTTTTATGGAACCTGTTGCAGAACATATGGAATCAACTTTTATGTACTGTATACTGATGGCTCCAAATCTGATGCTGGCATTGGATTTGTAGTACATAGTAATTGTTTTTATTGTAGAGGTGCACTTCCTCTAACAGCTTCCATATTTACTGCTGAACTGTATGGCCTACTAACTGCTATTGAGAAAATAGCGGGGAGGGGGGGGGGGGTTAGTTTTACGATTTTTAGTGATGCAAGGAGTGTCCTTCAGGCTTTAGAGGTTTTTAATTACTGTATAGTAATTAGTTTGAAAGATTTTAGAATGGCTTTTCATTATTGAACTGAGATATATAACAGTTCGATTTTGTTGGGTTCCAGCACATGTGGGTGGGTGTCTGGAAATGAGAAGGCAGATTTATTGGCAAAGAATGATGCATCCGAGTTGTTACCAAGAAGGTTTCCCATTCTCTGTAAAGATTTCCTACCTACCATCAAGAAATTGTTTTATAATTGACAACAACACTGGTATAATCTAGATGACAAATAAAATGAGAGAAATAACAAATGTCATATCTCCTTAGAGGTATAACATGATGCCCCGAAAGTGGGAGACTTCTCTTTGTCGTCTCCGTATTGGTCACACTCGGTTGACACATAGAGTTTCTGCCAGATGGCCAATACCAACCATATTTGATACTCTTCACAGTGAGACATTTGTAGATAGAAAGCCCCCTTATAGTACTGAAAGAAATAGACATTTGTTTGAGGCTCGAGGTGAGGGTGGCAGGTTTATCCTTGCCAAGATTCTTGGACATGATAGTGATATTTTTAAAGCTATTTCAGAAGCAGGTCTTCTGAAAGTTATCTAACTTAAAAGGATGATTTTTCTTTAATTGTTTTAAACTGAATTACCATTCGTTTGTTTATTTATTTATAATGAATAATATTGACATCAATGACCTTGGATGTCAGGATGCCAGATAACTCATAATCAATCAATCAGTCTTCTCACCCTTCAGCTTCTAGGTCCTCAGGACCTACAAAGGTGTCTAAACGACCCTTTCAGTCCAAAGGTCAGAAAGTGAACAATTCCATCAGAGGAAAGAAGGGAGGAAAGGGCAGTGGTCACTAGGAATGACATTCCTCTTCACCTAACACCTGTGGGAGGATGCCTGCAGCACCTCTGGCAGAGGTGGCAGTCCCACAAGGCAGATCCCTGGACGGTCGAAGTGATCGCTCTAGGGTATCGTGTCCCGTTCATTCAATCTCTCCCTCCTCTGACTCGGGATCCAGTGCATCTAAGCTTCTATGCGAAGGGATCCGCAAAGCAGCCAGCCCTCAGGGCCGAAGTTCAGACCATGCTGCAGAAGGGCGCTCTCTAAGAGGTTGCTGACGAGTCCCCTGGCTTCTACAGTCAAATTTTTTTTGGTGAAAAAGGTGACTGGAGGCTGGAGACCAGTCATTGATCTCTCCCCTCTGAACAAGTTTGTGCAACAGACTTAGTTCAGAATTGAGACGGTAGACACGGTCATTCAGGCGGTTAGACCAAGGGACTTCATGTGCACATTGGATCTAAAGGACGCATACTTCCAGATCCCAATCCATCCGTCCTCAAGGAAGTATATAAGGTTCATACATAAGGTAAAGATAAACCAGTTCAAGGTACTATGCATTGGTCACGCAAAAGGTCCTCAGGTATTTACCAGAGTGTTCGTCCTAGTGTCATCTTGGGCTCACAGGAACGGCATTCGTCTCCTCAGATACCTGGACGACTGGCTAATCTTGGCAAACTCGGAGACGACCCTTCTTCGTCACCAAGATATGCTTCTTAAGTTTTGTCAGGATCTGGGCGTCCTGATAAATCTCAAAGTCATCACTGCGACTTTCTCAAAGGCTGGTATACTACGGTATGATAATAGATACCCTCCAACCGAAAGTCTTCACATCAGATGAAAGAGTACACAGACTGAGAGAAGTGGCTTCACCCTTCCTCAGAAAAGTTCTTCCAGCCTCTCGTTGGTTGAGTCTGTTAGGTCACCTAACCTCTCTCCTCCGTCTGGTTCCAAACGGCCGCTTCAGGATAAGATCCCTGCAATGGCAGCTAAATTCTGTGTGGAACCAACACTCGGATCCACCAGACACTCGAGTTCCAATTACTCAGGATCAGTTGACAGACTTGAATTGGTGGATAGCAGACGAAAACCTTCGCAGGGGTCAGGATCTTCTCGTCCCTCCTCCGGATTTGATGCTCTTCACAGATGCATCAAAAGAAGAGTGGGGGGGCTCATTTTCTGCATCACATGATCTCTGGTCTTTGGTCAGAGTCCGAAAGGTACCAGCACATAAATCTCCTAGAGATGAGAGCAGTTCCTCCGAGACTAGGACATCCAGCGTCTCAATCGCAGAGAGCAAGAGAAAGAAGGGAGGCAAAGCTGCTGAGACTTCTTGGAGGTCCATGGTCCCTACCTGTCCTTCAGAATACAGTATTGACCAAGTTCAGTCCTCGGTATGGAGAGGTCTCACTCCGGAGTGAGAGAGAGATCTTCTACCACCTATGTCAATCATACTCCTGGGGTTAGAGGGTAGGAATCCTGGGCAAAGAATTTTTCCCTTCTAACATGAACCCCTCTCAGGGGCGCAGAACCCAGACTCAGAATCAACCTTCCATAGAGTTGTCTTGGTTATCAGGGAGTTGAATGAGCTCGGAGGAGCACCCACGGAGCCGATCGAGAGCGGGACGAGAGAGATTGATCGTCACTTTGGTTGCCCTCAAGCCTCTAGGCCTGCCCTTGAGCTCCTTTGGTTGGTTCTTGTGCGGAATGCACTTGTTTGATTAAATTCTCAAGTTGCCAGACTCGGTCATTAACTTCGATTAAGTAGATCCACCTATCCTGCCTTCAGCTTTCTCTCGACAGTGGAGGTTTTATCTCGTGGAGGAGACCAACCCAACATTTTTTCTGATAGATCTGGCTATGAAAGGCATGACAATAGACATTAAACTAGGAGGGCACTTTCTTCTTAGCTGCTGAATCTAGCCATGGAATCGGCAACAATGTTGAGTCTGCATGATACCAGTTGGATCGACAACTGGTTGGGAGCCTTGGCGTTGATCTCTTCATCTAGGAATTTGTCGGCTCTTGACATGAAGAAATTTGCTAATATTGTACTCTTGCGGGCTAGTGCAGTGACTTTAGCTCATCAGTTGGCCAAGAGAAGCTCGTGCCTCATGGGCATCTCCACCAGAGATTGCATCAGTGGGGTTTGAAGAGACACTAGTCAGCATGCTACCGTTCCTCCCCACCTTCAGCTTCCAGTGGAGCAGAGGTTGTGGACTATCTCGATAGGTGTCTGAATGCAGTAAACTTCACCAGGGGAGTTCTGCTCGACTCTCCGCCTCCAGCGTTTTGCCTCTTTTGTAGTCATGTGAATTATCAAAAAACCAATAAAATGAATCATATAGAATAGCTGAAAGTAGGACAATACAGTAATCTAATTCTACATATTATTGCATTCAAGATTATAGTACACAGTTTTCTAGCAAAACACCCGTAGGGCTAAAAACAAATAATTACCCTTTACCGACACACCAAGGTTAACAGCCTAACACTATGGGAATGACATTGCTGTTTCTCTCCCTCACAGACCCGTGGCTCAGACTCGCGTGTAGCTTCCTGTGTGCATGCGACAACAGCCAAACACCACGCAGCTGGAACTGTGAAGTGCACAGTTCCATCCAAAGATTCTTTTATTTGTTTGCATAAAGTAAAGGATGGCTACTGACGTTAAGCTTAAGGATTATATATTGCATAAGTATAAAGAAAGTATCAAAAAAAAAATAATTCTATTGAATACTGTACTCTGTTATCAATAATATCAAATAGAAATAGGGGGTGCTGCAATTCCTTAATACTTATCACGAGCTTCCACTGGTACTTATAGACGGTGTGAATGATACTGATGAAAACACTTCACTGAAATTCATATCTTTCATATCATAGGCATCTCCACCAGAGATCACTTCAGTGGTGTTTCAAGCGACACTGGTCAGCATGTCACCGTTCCTCCCCACCTTCAGGTTTCAGTGAAGCTGAGGTTGTGGACAATTTTGATAGGTGCCTGAATGCTGTAAATTTCACCAGGGGACTTCCACTCAACCCTCCACCACCAAAAATCCTGCTGTTTGCAGACGCATCAACAAAGGGGTGGGACGCACACCCGAGGAACAAGACTACCAGAGATGTTCAGTCTGAGGATGAAAAAGGCCAAGTAGATAGTAGGTTGGCCAGGGCACCAGCCACCCGTTGAAATGTTACTTCTAGAGAGTTATGGGATCTTTTGACTAGCCAGACAGTACTACATTGGATCCTTTTCTCTAGTTACGGCTCATTTTCCCTTTGCCTACACACACACACACACTGAATAGTCTGGCCTATTCTTTATATATTTTCCTCTGTCTTCATACACCTAACATCACAGATTACCAAACAATTCTTCTTCACTCAGGGGGTTACTGCAGTGTAATTGTTCAGTGGCTACTTTCCTGTTGGTAAGGGTAGAAGAGAGACTTTAGCTACGGTAAGCAACTCCTTTAGAAGAAGGACATTCCAAAATCAAACCATTGTTCTCTAGTCTTGGGTAGTGCCATAGCCTCTGTACCATGGTCTTCCACTATCTTGGGTTATAGTTCTCTTGCTTGAAGGTAAACTTAAGCATACTATTCTATCATATTCCCCTTCTTCTTGTTTTGTTCAAGTTTTTATAGTTTACATAGAAGATATTTATTTTAATGTTGTTACTCTTAAAATATTTTTTTTTCTTCTCCTCCCTGGGCTATTTTCCATGTTGGAGCCTCTGGGCTTATAGCATCCTGCTTTTTCCAACTAGGAATAATAATGATAATAATAATAAACGGATTTTGAGCGAAGCGAAAAATCTATTTTTGGGTAAGATGGCCATGTCGTACTGATGGAAGTTCCTTAAAGGCAGCTTCCTAGGGTATATTACAACTACGGCGATATTCCCAGAGAATTTACCTTCAGGTACCCAGAATTCTAACTCCTGGAGCGAGTATCCCTAAAAAAGACCTTAGGGATATCGTAAATATCAGTGGACGTAGTCTTGACACGCCTCATAGCAATTTATACCCCGAACAGAGTTAACACTTCGTAGGGGTCAAATGGCAAGAAAACGAAAACGATAAGAAAGGGGGGAGCCGTTCGTAAGGCATCTCTCCTCCCCGTTTCGAAAGCGTGCCCTGCGCCGCTCGCGGCGCCATCTGTATTCCTTGTAGCGATACACGAGGTGCTACAGATACTGTATGTAGGGAGGGGTCCTACAACCCTTTTCACTTTTTTTTTTTTTTTTTTTTGAAAAGGAACAGGGCGGGTCCATCAGGACGACATGGCCATCTTACCCAAAAATAGATTTTTCGCTTCGCTCAAAATCCGTTTTTTGGGCTCAAGCCATGTCGTCCTGATGGAAGTATACCAGAGCATTACTGTATCTGTGGATTCTCAATACGTGCCGTACTCCTCAGGAATGTTTCTTAGTCAACTCGACTGACAGACCTAAGATGTTACCGTTATACATCTTTTCACTAATCATAAGCCATGAAAGCGCTTCCTGCCCCCTACAGGGAGGAGTCCTACTAGACTCTAGAAACGAACGAAGAGTACATATACCTATGTATGAATCACTCGCCAGCCAGTACAATATGGTGGTCTCACTCTATATGAAGTAAAGCATAGTCTTACGGAACTACAGCATCCAAGGGAAAAAATCCTGACCAGCCCCTGGTCGAAGTAAAATTAGACAAAAAGGTTATATCTGCGTAGGATTAAACTTGCTGCCGCCACCGTCCTCAGAGAGGGGTGGAGTCCTTCATGCTAAGGAAAGTATAAACCAGTGCAACAAGGCTTTGCATTAAGGAATAGGCTATTATAGATATCCCCGATTAATATACATAGGCTAAATGCTCAATAAACAACATGAAATCAATATAGGTGAAGGAGACGCAAAGTTCCCGAGAACAAGTTTATTGATTAACAATAAATAGACATGGTCACCATAAATATATACATATGATAGGTGGATGACCAACAATTTACACAAGTACCGTAGTGCATGGATGAATGGTTATCTGAAAGAAAACAATTAGGTCACTTGCCGCATACCAAGGTATCCAAGTTAACGTCCATGTTACTACTTTGCTGACATTAGCGTTAGCAACGCTCGGCACACCTGTCTGTACTTGTGCTACCATCACCATAACGCTGGAACAGTCACTGTGGGCTCTCAGAGCCTTCCCTACTAGTTATATCAACGCATATAACTAACCACTCACCCAAGAATCAAAGTCCCAAATAATTCCACTGTTCCTCGCAGAGTTAAACAGCAGGGTTAACGACGCAACCAACTGCTACCACAGACCTCTTTAGCTGCTCCACTTGCTTAGCATAGTGGCGAAAGAATACCCTGGAAGACTTCCAGCCAGTGTATGAACGAAGGTGTTCAAAATCCATAAAGTTAAAGAAGTTTAAGGATGAAGCAACTTTCCTCGGATCATGACCTGCGGGTGAACTGTCAGGATCCGCTCTGCGAATAAAATATGTAATTTTCACCCTAAGCTGATTTAAAGATAAATTCGAGCCCGATGTTTCTCCTCTGAATAGTTGGCCCCCATGGAAGTCTGAAGTTCTACGAAGATAGACCTTTAGGCATTCTACGGGACATAGAGATGCATCTTCTTTCAGAGGGCAGATTCTCCAGGGACCCCACCTGTTGGTGGGCAACTCGTTCTTAGCGAGAAACGTAGGGTCCGGAAACAGGTTCAGTTCTCCCCCATCCAGGAACTGAACTCGGCCCTCCTCTCTCGAGAGGGCCACAATCTCACTAACTCTGGCCCCAGAAGCAAGGGCAAAAAGGAAGATCACTTTTTGAGTTAGGTCCTTCAATGCGCATTCCTCATTATCCAGTAATGAGGCAAAATGAAGGACTTTGTCTAACGACCACGAAATAGGCTTTGGAGGAGCTGATGGTCTAAGCCTAGCACAGGCCTTCGGGATCTTATTAAACATCTCGTTAGCGAGGTCTACCTGGAAGGCATATAGAATGGGTCTTGTCAGAGCTGACTTACATGTAGAAATTGTGTTAGCCGCCAGCCCCTGTCCGTGGAGGTGGATGAAGAAGGATAGGCAGAACTCCGTAGAGATCTCTTGTGGGTTCTTGTCTTTGACAAAGGCTACCCATTTCTTCCATGCTGATTCGTACTGTCTCCTAGTAGACTTACACTTGTATTCTTCCAGGAAGTCGATGCTATCTTTCGAGATTCCGAACCGTTTCTTCACCGCTAGGGAGAGAAAATCATGAGCTGCAGGGTTCGGGTTTTCTGTAATGAAGCGTAGACAGTCGACTTCTGGACTTGCTGGGACAGAACTGGGTCCGGGAGTGGTAGAAACTTCAGTCGTAGTTCCAGAGCTAGCGGGAACCATACACTGTTCGGCCACTTGTGGGCCACTATTGCTGCTACTCCCTTGAAGGATCTCAGTTTGTTGAGGACCCTCAACATCAGATTGTGAGGGGGAAACAGGTAGATCCTGGACCATCTGTTCCAATCGAGGGACATCGCATCTACTGCTTCCGCCAAGGGGTCCACGTATGGGGACACATATTTCGGCAGCTTCTTGTTGTCCTTCGTCGCGAAGAGGTCTATCTACAGTTCTGGGACTTGTCTCAAGATGAAGGAGAATGATCCTGCGTCTAGGGACCATTCTGACTCTATCGGTGTAACCCTGGATAGAGCGTCCGCGGTCACATTCCGGACTCCTTGAAGGTGAACTGCTGACAGGTGCCACTTCTTCTTCTCCGCCAGTCGAAATATGGCTAACATTACCTGGTTGAGAGGTGGGGATCTCGATCCCCGCCGATTCAGACATTTCACTACCACCTCGCTGTCCAGTACCAACCTTACATGGATCGAGTGACGTGGGGATACTTTCTTCAGGGTAAGAAGCACTGCCATAGCTTCTAGAAAGTTTATGTGAAAAGTCCCAAATAGCTTGGACCAGGTCCCTTGCACTTTTTTCCGATGGGAGTGACCTCCCCACCCTACCTTTGAGGCGTCTGTGTGGATTGTCACTGACGGGGGGGATGGCTGAAGAGGTAGAGACCTCTTTAGACGACTGGCTTGAGACCACGGTCTGAGAAGAGAACGTAGTCGAAGTGGGACCGGTCTCTTCAAGTCCCTTCGCTCTTTCGATGCAAAGGTTCTCCATACTCCCGCTGCATCTTTTAGCTGTGCTCTTAGCACTGGGTCTGTTACTGATGCAAACTGAAGAGAGCCCAAAACCCTCTCTTGTTCGCGTCTTGATATCCTCTCGGAACCTAGAAGTCTCCTGACAGACCCCGCTATTTCCTTCCTCTTTGACATCGGAATGGAAAAACGGTGTGACACTAGATCCCAGTGAATTCCCAACCACTGGAACCTCTGAGCTGGAGAAAGACGAGACTTCTTTCTGTTGATCATGAAACCTAGATATTCCAGGAACTGAATCACTTGTAGGGAAGCTTGCAAGCATTCTGCTCTGGATGCTGCCCACACCAACCAATCGTCCAGGTAGGCTACTACTTGGAACCCTTTTAGGCGTAACTGTTTGAGCGCTGCGCTCGCAAGCTTCGTAAAGATCCTTGGGGCTATGTTTAGCCCGAAGGGCATCGCTCTGAAAGCATAAAGTTTTTGTTGTAGCTTGAATCCTAGGTAGGGGGAGAGACGGCGACTTATTGGAACGTGCCAATATGCGTCTGACAAATCGATGGAGACGGTATATGCCCTCTTGGGCAGTAAGGCCCTTATGTGTTGTAACATTAACATCTTGAACTTGTGGTTCACTATGAACTTGTTGAGTGGTGACAAGTCCAGAATGACTCTGAGTTTCCCCGAGTCTTTCTTGGGAACACAAAACAGCCTCCCTTGAAACTTGATGGACTTTACCCTCCGGATCACCTTTTTCTCCAACAGATCTTGGATGTACTCCTCCAAAACGGGGGTGGAGTGTTGGAAAAATTGAGGGCACTGGGGCGGAGTACTGTACCAACTCCAACCCAGTCCATTTTTGAGAAGGCTGTGGGCCCAGGGATCGAAGGTCCAGCGATCCCGGAAATACTGAAGTCTCCCACCTACCGGCGACACTTCACTTTGACTGCCCTGCAGTCTTGCCTCCCTGGCCGCGACCACCTCTGAATCCTCGTCCCCTAGAGGGGCGTCTCGCCGAACCTCTGGCTGCACCTCTGGGCTTTGCACGAAACGTGGTTGATTGTCCCTCGAACACTGGATTGAATGCCGGGGAAGCCGATGACATGGCTTGGGGTACCCATTGGAAGGTGGTTGGGGTCTGGGCTACCAGTTGTGGTACTGGAGGCAAAGCTGGCTGCTGCTGCTGCTGTCTTTGTGGTTTGAAAGGCTTGGCTGGACGGGAGGAAAACCTCGATTTCTTCGCCTTTCCTTTCGGCTGAGGGCCCTCATCCGGAGAAGACTTCCTCTTAAGGGACAGGCCCCACTTCAGGAGAAGATTACGGTTCTCAGTGGCTGCCTTGTCCACCACCTCTTTGACCACGTCGTTGGGAAAGAGATCTTTACCCCAGATGCTGGATGAAATGAGCCTCTTGGGTTCATGCCTCACTGTGGCCGAGGCGAAAACAAACTCTCTACAGGCCCTCCTTGCTTTAACAAAGCAATAGAGGTCCTTAGTCACCGTGGCCAGATGGATCTTGGCCATTACCATGAACATCTCCGGCATCTTGGGGTCGCTAGCCATTGTCTCCATGTTGGTCTGGAGAGACATCGAGGCTGCCAGGCGCTCCTTTGTGTCCAATTCCCTCCGTAGGAGGAATTCCGACAACTTGGGAAGGTTTTCGCCGAACTGCTGACCTGCAATGTCGGCGTCCAACTTCCCAACCGAGAAAGTGAGGTGCACCTCCTTCCAGTCCTTATTGTCCAGCGGCAAGGCCAACGACAGAGGTTTGCATTCCTCCAGAGATGGACACGGTTTGCCAGCTTCAACCGCCTTCAAGACGGCCGCGAACCCCTTCTGCATAAAGGGGAAGGTCCTAGCCGGGGAGGATACAAAGGAGGGGTGCTTCTTACTCAAAGCGGCAACTTTAGAGTTATAGAACCCCCTCTCCTTCAATGCAGCTGTTAGAGTAGCTTGAGCCTTGGAGTGATCCAGGATAATCACCTCCTTCGGTTCCGTCTCCTCCTTCGAGGCCGGCTCCTTCTTCAAACGGACATAACAGTCCGGGTAGGCCCCTCTACTGGGCCAGAATTCCACCTCCTCAAGGGGAACTGAGCCCAGTTTCTCCGACATGACGATCTTCCCGATCGTCATCGGCATGTGCTCGGCATATCTCCACGGGTTGGCATCCGAGCACAGAGGAAGGTCCTTCACGTTGAGCTTCTTTGGAGGTCCACGTGATGCTGTGATCTTCTGCATCTGGAGCTCCAAAGTAGCGGCCTTCTGATTATTCTCCCTCTGCCTCTGTTGGATCATACCAACGATGGAAGAGAGAGCCTGTAATAGCTCTGCTGGAAGAGCGGACGAGGTAGAGGGGATAGGTTCAGGGACCTGAACCGGCACGTCTGAAGATACGGGAACCTCTTCCTCCACGGCAATAGGATCTCGATCCTCCTCCTCGCCTTCTGCGAGGAGATCCTGTTCCGCACGATCGGACAAGTCAGACATCTTGTCATCCAACTGGATGTCCTGCATGGCATCAGCAACATCCTCCTCCACTGGGATCTGGACGAGAGGGATCTCCGGCCGAGGCTGGGGAACAACAGCGTCAGTGGAAGCCTTGGGAAAAAGGTATGCCCTCATCTTCTCATTAGGAAGATAAGGTCCAGTGGTGTTTTTCTGAACACCCCTTACCCATAAGCGAAGCTTCTCCCTCGCTGCATCTCTTGACTCCGCCGACCTAGGGGATTCAAAAGCCTCTGATAGCAGGTTAGTACATACAGCACATACCTGCGGATCCCAGTAGCGATGGTCATCATTGGAGGCTGCGCAAGCCGCGTGCCTCCTACACGAGACATGTCCGCAAAAGTTCTTACTGCGGACATTGCAGAAGACACTATCACACTTTGGATGCTCCTCCTGTAAAAGAAGAAAATTTCCATGAATATCAAGTGAATTTCAATTCGCATGTAAAAAATGAGTATTCACCAAGAATAAGGGAAAGA
This sequence comes from Palaemon carinicauda, assembly GCF_036898095.1. Classification (NCBI taxonomy): domain Eukaryota; kingdom Metazoa; phylum Arthropoda; class Malacostraca; order Decapoda; family Palaemonidae; genus Palaemon; species Palaemon carinicauda. The sequence continues at coordinate 43,862,701 of NC_090744.1, forward strand.
CACCTACTTGTGAAACCCACTCAAACACCTGTGGAAGCCCACCAGCCAAAGTCACGTAGTTAGTCTTTACTAGAATAACCAGAGAGCATATTTCCAAAGGAAATTAGGTGTAGCTCACACCTAAGGTAAAATTTTACCATTCCGGCCAGGGATGAAAAGAATTCTCTTTCATCCTTGTAAGGCGACACCAAGTGATTGCACAAGTAACACAAGTAAGTAAGAAAAGACAGTGTTGTAACCTACTATATCATGGACTCCCTTGGTTGAATACACCACCAAAGAAAGGACTGATACAGTACCTGAGGGTGGTGTGCCGGCCGGCTATTGCCGGTCAGCACCCCCCCCCCCCCCGTTTTTCGAAAAGTAGATCTCAAGTACACAACATCAGATCACCCCTATTGGGGAGAACTCCAGATCCCATGCCTGAACCGGCCGGCAATAGTTGCCGGTCCGCAGCCACCCGGTTTGCACTGCGTTGCCGGCCATCATTTTTAGTGGCCGGCTAACCGGGCAGTGTAGCAGGCCGGCCGGCAGCAGTAAGCAAACCCTGCCGGCTGGCCTCCACACCAGGCAGCGCTCGGCTGCCGGCCCCACTTATAGTGGCCGGCAGATGAGCAAGAGACCGGCCGGCAAAGGTATATAACCATCGCCGACCGACAGCAAGAGAACTGGAGAACACCCCCCCCACCGACGGCCGGCCTGTAGGCCGGCAGACGGCAAGGACAACACATACGAAGACAACAGAATGAGTGCCGGGCTAAGAGGCTATGAGCCTCTGTGCCCGGCACCCGAAAGAGTGCCGAAAGGAAGGGGAGACACTAAGTCAGGCTTCCTAACCGCTGCTTACTGAATCTACAGACGGCAGCGGTGGAGGGACCAAGAAAGGACCGGGCAGCACTCGAAGAAAGGGTCTCTGCCGGTCGGCACACTCTGCCGGCCGACAGGGGACCATGTCAGTTCCCCATCCTAACCTAGGCTAGGTACGGATGCGGATGACTGACACAAAGGAACGGAAAATAGAAGGGAAGGACAGAGGGTCCTATCCAACCTTGCCTTGGTTAAGGGTCATTCCCAACTAAGACAGCTCATCTCAGCCAGAGAAAAACCCGAGGGGGAGGCCGGCACTACTGGCTGCCTCCCTAAAACCACGGCAAGGAAGGAATTGCTATTCCAGAAAAGGGAACATATCCCGAATCCGGAACGGCAAGAGGACAAGTCTGAGGGGTCACCGAGCGAAGGGATCACTACTGGAACCCAACAAGGTGGACCAAGGGGGATAAACCCCTTATGCCCGTGTCAGTCAGCAAGGGAGACTCTGCCCCATGCCAGACCAACCCGGACTCAGACTAAACACTGTTGTACTGTCCCCCTCTGAACCAATTCAGTTGGAACGGGAAGGTACAGTACTACTCCAGCATAGATATATTTGAAAATTAATTCAAACAAACCACTAGAGTTAAGCCTAAGGCTTAAACAGAGGGAAAGGGTTTGCCCCTTCCCCGAAGAGAAGGGAGCAAACGGGGAAACAGATAATATTATAATGACCTAAGACAACCTAGCCTAGGCACTAAGAGAATCGATTACCTAATTCACCAAAACTCACACCAATACTATCTTGGAAGGTACTCGTTGCCTAACACTTAAAGCAATAAAAATCACACTTGGAAGACTAATTATCATGCAGGAAGTACATAGGCCAACAGCTAGCCTACGAAGACTAGTGTTGGCAGCCTAGGCAAAACTTCGCCAGGCACACTACTATCGCATCATAACAGAATTCCTAAATAAGCTAAGTAGCTAATATTTAAGCGCAAAGGGGCTGGGAACGTCGCTCTTGCTAACAAATAAATCCTATTCTAGCGAGCGACAGCATCCATGATGCCTCCAGCAGGCAACAGCTCTTGTATCAAAGATAACTCTTTTAATTACTTTAATTTTAACCTAGAGCCTACATTTATACATAAAAGAAATAGTACTCAACTTATCCGAGGCAGAAGAAGTTGGAGAAAGCATTATCAAACGAGAAATTCCAAGATTTGGTAGAAATACAGGGAAAAAACACCGAGTCGTAGAGCTACGCAAAAAGGAATACAGATGGCGCCGCGAGCGGCGCAGGGCACGCTTTCGAAACGGGGAGGAGAGATGCCTTACGAACGGCTCCCCCCTTTCTTATCGTTTTCGTTTTCTTGCCATTTGACCCCTACGAAGTGTTAACTCTGTTCGGGGTATAGATTGCTATGAGGCGTGTCAAGAATACGTCCACTGATATTTACGATATCCCTAAGGTCTTTTTTAGGGATACTCGCTCCAGGAGTTAGAATTCTGGGTACCTGAAGGTAAATTCTCTGGGAATATCGCCGTAGTTGTAATATACCCTAGGAAGCTGCCTTTAAGGAACTTCCATCAGGACGACATGGCTTGAGCCCAAAAATAATAATAATAATAATAATGATAATACAGTAGACCCCCGGGTTATGGCGTCCCCAGCTTATGTTTTTTTCACGTTACGGTGTGGAATACGATGTTTTTTCGTCCCCTTGTTACAACATTTTCCGCACTTTACGGCATCGAATTCCAAAATTCAAACTTGGCGGTTTTTACGCGTATGACTGTGCGAGTCACGCTCCTACCACCATGCTCATACGTCACTAAGAAGCTGGTCTGCCATTGGTCGGCGTCACGGCGTCACTAAGATGCCGATACGCTTTTGGCCGAAATCCCTCCTACAATGCCTGAGAGAGATGCTGCCTCACTCTCTCTCTTTGTTGATCGCGCGTTCAGTTCAGAATCTCGTGTGCGTTTCGTAAAGACTTGATCTCGTGTGAGTGCTTGCGATATCGTATTTTTTGTGCATTTTAGTGCTTAATTCCAACTTTAATTCGTTAGCCATGGGTCCCAAGATTGCTAGTGATGTTAAAGGGAAAAGTAAGAAGATGATTACTGTACTATGGAAATGAAGCTGGAGATATTAAAGAAATACGAAGAAGGCATGTGCATGGGGCTTGTTGTTGATGAGGCTGACGTTGATAACCTTATTGAGGAGCACAGGGAGGAGCTTACGACTGAAGACTTGAAGGAGTTGGAGGCAATGCAATTGACCATCACTCAAGAAGAGCACAACTCTAGTGGTGGCGAGGACGGGAGGGAGACTGAAGAAACGACATCGGCAGAAAGAAAGGAAGCTATTGGTTGGTATGAAAACCTTTCGAGATTCATTGAAAAAAAAAACACCCAGAAAAACTTCACACAGGTCGTCTTCTAGAGAGTGTTAATGACAAATGTATGAGTCATTTTAGAAATATTTTGAGGAGTCATCAGAAACAGGCTTCTTTGGATAGATATTTCTCCAAAAGAGAAGAGTCAGAAAGCAAAGATGATAAGTGATTCTATTAAAAAGCTAAAAAAGAGTAATTTTTTAAGTTCTAAAAAAAAATAAAAAATAAAATTTCAAAAGACAAAAATAATAAAAAAAAGCATTTTTTATTTTAAGTGTTTAATAGTAAGAATAAATTTATTATCAAGTGTACATAACATAATTAGCATTAATACGTTTTTACATATACCGTCTCCTCCCCCCTCTGCCTCCACCCACTACCAGCTCAAGTCACGTCACTCCAAAGGTAAATAAAATTTAATTGTTCCGTAACTGAAATGCAACCCACCACTGATTTTTCAGTCTATTGAGAACCATGGAGGTGTGTGAACCTTCAACTTCTGGTGCAGTTTCTCATTTACCATCTACTTTGGCATCAATTTCTGTGGATTTTCTCCCAAGCTCTTATCTCAATTGTTATTTAAATTATAAAGATTTTGTTTTGCATTATTGTGGTAACATGACAATGACAAATTCGAAGGTAATTTGTATTTTTCCTAACTATACAAACCTAAGCTATTTAATATGGGTAATTACTTTCGGCGTAGCTGAAATGACGAGCCATTAGAATTTTAACGAGGGTTTACTACCCCATTGCTAGTTAGTGGGGTTAGGAAGGGTAGCTTGCTACCCCCCCCCCCCCCACACACCCACCTGTGCTGAGCTCACTTTGCTCTCGGCTCTGGCTAGACGGACGTGTCCGCTGTCACCCTCGCCTCCATTACTAATCTTTTGTTTGCTTTTTCTTTGACAGAGTGTTTGTGAAGTTGGTCTCTGCGATGCGTAAGTGTCCCAGTTTACCTGACCGCCCTTGTGGAACTTACAGTATATATCGGCGGTCGAAACGAACCCACACACCATGTGTCCTTACTGTAGGGGCCAACGGTGTGATAAGAGTAACATATGTGGTGAGTGTAGGGAGTGGTCTAACTCCCAGTGGGTGAGGTTTTCCCGGCACCGGAAGAAGAAGTCCAGGCGGGCTATTTCTCCTTCGAAGATTTCTTTGAAAGGAGAAAATCCCAAGAGCTCTTCTTCTGTGCCCCAAACCTCCTCCGAAGCTCCCACTCGATCGGTTTCTTCCGAGAAATTGTCGAGTGGTAGCGTAGGCCGCAGTTCTGTTGACCGATCTCGGGGTTTGGGAGAGGGAGTTGCCTCCTATAGCGAGGCAGCTCCTCCTCCCCGGGGGAGGATTTAATTTCAAATGTCAGTGTAACTAATCATGATTTGTTGCAGCTTTGGTCTTCCTTGGGGCTTGAAGGTTCGCCCTCCAAGGAAGCCTTGTTTGACATGATCAAATTGGGAGCAGCTGTCAAACAATCGCCGACTTTAGTAGAGGTTGATCCTCTGTCTATCGTCGATGTTGTTGTGGCAGAGGCTTCTGATGAGTTGTATCAAACCTCTGCTTCTGATGTTGCTGATGTAGCTGAAGGCTTAGTTCCCCCCTCCGAACATCCTTCGAGGGAGGAACTAATTCCAACGGTCTCTCCTGCCGGTGATTCTCCCTCTTCCTTCACCTCATAAGGGTGTTTTGAGGCGCCTCTTCGGCTCGTCATCCCCGCAGTCCGCCGCAGTGGAACCTTGCCGTCGTTCACCGACCCTGCCAGCTACATCCCTTGACCTCTCCTCAGATCGTTCGCGATCTCCTTCGGTGGAAGGTCGTCTTTGCAAAGGACACGCCGACCTTCCACCCGCCAGACCTGCTGACCTGCCGTCGCCGTTCCTGGTCGCTGATGCGCTGTGGGCGCCCACGAACCCTGTTTGTTCCGTAACTGAAATACAAACCACGCTATTTTATATGGGTTATTACTTTCGGCGTAGCTGAAATGACGAGCCATTAGAATTTTAACGAGGGTTTACTACTCCCATCGCTAGTTAGCGGGGATTAGGGAAGGGTAGCTTGCTACCTCCCCCCCTCACACACCTGTGTGATGAGCTCACTTTTACTTTGGCTCGGGTGGTGATTGGACGTGTTCGCTTTCACCATTGCTTTTTTGACAGCCATTAATGCTTTTTGTCTTTTTACTTACTTTTTCTTATACAGTGAGCCCTCGCTACTTTGCGGTTCGACCATCGCGGATTCACCACTTCGCGGGTTTTTTTCATAACCCATATATATATACATATCGCGGGTTTTCCGGAAATTTTGAAAATACCGCAATATCTGAAGACCCCAAATATGATATTTCGTTACCTGTAATTCCATTAATACTGTAATTAGTAATATCTGCTCTTACTGATTGTTCATTACATTACATATGACATATAATTCAGTACAGAAAGAAATAAAACACGAAAAGCGAATGGGATCATACGATAATTCAGTATACAATACGTAGTAAAATTAAATCGAACATGAAATGCAAATCAGATGCAGTCATACCATATTAGAATGGTGTAAGGCTGCTGATGGCTACTACTGTACTACAAATGTAATGGATGTGCATCTTTTCCATGAATCTTTTGTATGTATACGTACGTAGTACTGCATCCAATAATATTCTGTTGCAAAAATCACATCTCGAATAAGCGTACGAGAGAGAGAGAGAGAGAGAGAGAGAGAGAGAGAGAGAGAGAGAGAGAGAGAGAGAGAGAGAGAGAGAGAGAGACACACATCCTACAACAAAACAAGCAGAAAATAGCGTATGTAAAGCTGTATTATTATTATTGTTATTATTATTATTATTGTTGTTGTTATTAAAATTATTATTGTTATTATTATTATTATCATTATTATTATTATCATTATTTATTATTATTATTATTATTATTATTATTATTATTATTATTATTATTATTACTGTACAGTATACTGTACGTAGGGTATCTTGTACTTTGAATTGGTAACCTACGTAGCATATAAGACAGGTTGTGATTGGTTCAAGCGCTGATAGATGACGAATCAGAACCCAAGTTTTGTTATCTAGTCTGTGATTGGTGTTTTGCCCTCATCTCCAACTTCCAGCATCTACGTATTCGCGGTCACTTTCTCTCCCGCTGTATCGCTGTGTAGACGTTGTTAAGTTATTGTGAACTTTAATCTGTGCTGTGCATGACTGTTTTAAGTTGAACTTTTTGTTGAACTTTCTGTTAAACCCTACTGTACAATGCCTCCCAAGCGTTCTGCTTCTACTAAGGCTGGTAGTGAGCCTAAACGCCACCGAAGGATGATGACGATTGCTGAGAAGATGACGCTTCTCGATATGTTGAAAGACGGTAGAAACTACGCGGCCGCAGCCCGCCATTTTGGAATCAATGAATCCACCGTTCGCTATATCAAGAAGGACGAGGCGAACATTAGAAAGACGGCTACCATCACCTTTAGCAGATCAGCGAAGCGAGTCGTTACCACGCGTAATAAAACGATCGTACGCATGGAAGGTGCTTTAGCAGTGTGGATTGCCGACTGCCGGAAGAAGAACATAGCCTTGGATACGAACACCATCCGAACCAAGGCTTTGAGCTTGTATGTGAATTTTGCGGCAAAGGAACCTCAAGACGACGATGGCGACCATGCTGAAGAAGATGATGATGTAGATGAACCTCAACCAGGGACATCCACTGATTCCCAGCGTCAAAAACGTTTTTCCGCCAGCAAAGGATGGTTCGCGAAGTTTCAGAAACGCTTCGCCCTAAAAAGCGTTTCCCTGCATGGCGAGGCTGCTTCCGCTGACACTGCTGCTGCTGAAACTTACGTGAACCAGACGTTCAACAATATTATCGCTGAAGGTGGATACAAGCCGGAACAAGTGTTTAATATGGATGAGACCGGCTTGTTTTGGAAGAGAATGCCGTTGCGAACTTTCCTGTTCAAAGAAGAAGCCTAAGCCTCTGGCTTTAAAGCATTCAAGGATCGCGTTACCCTCGTGATGTGTGGCAATGCTGCTGGATTTTTGCTAAAGCCGGGGCTTATTTACAAGTCGAAAAATCCTCGCGCTTTGAAAAATAAGAATAAGAATCTCCTTCCCGTGTACTGGATGCATAATCCAAAAGCATGGATTTCGAAGATGCTGACCTCCAACTGGTTCCACCAGTGTTTCATCCCGCAAGTCAGCAAATATCTCGTAGAGAAGGGCTTGCCATTCAAGATCCTTCTCCTTATGGATAACGCTGGTGGACACGCCACTGATCTGTCACATGAGGGCATTCAGGTTGAGTTCCTGCTACCCAACACCACGTCATTAATTCAACCGATGGACCAGGGGGTTATCAGGGCGTTCAAGGACCTCTACACGAAGAATACCTTGGCGGACCTCGTTGCGTGTGTGGATGCTGCCCAAGAAGATGAGGATGAAGATTTTAACTTGAAGGCGTACTGGCGGCAGTACACCATAGCCACGTGCCTGCAGAACATTCAGAAGGCACTGCAAGAAATGAAACCTGCAACCGTGAATGCGAGCTGGAAGAAGTTGTGGCCCCAGATTGTTTACGACGACGAGGGATTTACTCCGTCTGAAATCCAACACTCTGCAATACGCAAATCTGTGCAGTTGGCTGCGATAATTGGAGGTGACCGGTTTGGCAACATGACGACTGAAGACGTCGACGAGTTGTTGGACTGCCATTCCCAGCCGCTAACTGACGCAGACCTAGAAGACCTGACGAAATCGGCCAGTGAAGAAGAGAGTGAAACTCAGGAAATGACCCAAGAAAATGTTGAAGAAACGGGCTTAACATTAGAACGGCTTGCCAAGGCCTGCAACCATGCGAAGAAGTTAAAAGAAATGTTGCAAGAGTGGGACGAGGATATGGTTCGGTCTGTGCAATTCTGCAACAAGATCGATGAAGACATGACTCCCTACAGGATGCTCTTAGAGCGAAAAAAGAAGCAGCGGCAGCAACTTCCGATCACAATGTTCTTCCGGCCTCGCAAAAAAGAGCCAGTTCCTCCTGCAAGTACGCCTTCGGAAGAAATTGAAGAAGTTTCCCAGGAAGAAGTTGAAGAGGTGTCCCAGGAAAAGACACCTCCGTCTGAAGAGACGTAAAATACTATCATTGGCTGCACAGTAGAAGACATCATCAGCTTCATCATCGTCATTTCTACTGTGCAGCAAATTCATCGCCATCATCATTCAAGTTTTTCTTGAACTTCTTTCGTGGTGAGTACAGTAACAATCTTTATTTTTTACTTTAATATTCTAACATTTTAATATTTGTGCCTGTTTTAGTTTAGTAATGTATGCATTAAGTTAAAGGGAAGGTTTTAAAAGTCTGAAGAGTATACATGTTGTAACCTATCATATTTTTTTTGTTTAAAATTTACATTTACGTACGTAAAACAATCTCTCTCTCTCTCTCTCTCTCTCTCTCTCTCTCTCTCTCTCTCTCTCTCTCTCTCTCTCTTAAATTGTTTTCCTGCTTTGCTACGTACAGTATGTACTGTATGATTTTATATAGATACGGTAAATAATATTTGTATATTTCTAAAAGCTTTTACTGTAAATATCATTATTTATCACTTTCATCATGCGCGTTAAATGCCTTCTTTGTTTACTGAGCGTGGTTGTTTACTGAGCGTACTTTATGATGCCGTCGTTTCAGGCGGCGTCATAAAGAAAAACATTTCATTTGGAAGTCCTAAGAAAAATTAAGTAAAACATTGGTAATAACAAAATCAACATACTGTACTGAATAATCAATATAATCGATGCAAAAACTAACCTATACACAGATGTGTAAATGCTTTTGTTTCTTCATTATGATCAGAGAAACGTAAACAAAACATTGGTTGCCATTTTTTATCGTGATTTTTGGCGTGTTTAGGAAACGCATGATATAAAATCGCCTTTAATATTTGTGCCTGTTTTAGTTGTTCCGTAACCGAAATACAAACCACGCTATTTACAAAAGGGTATTACTTTTAGCGTAGCTGAAATGGCGAGCCATTAGAATTTAACGAGGGTGTATTACCCCCGCGCTAGTTAGCGGGGGGGGGGGTAGGGGAGTGGTAGCTAGCTACCCCTCCTCCCCCTCACACACAGGTGAATACTCACTTTAACTTTTGGCTCGGACTGTGACAGACGTCTCTGTCCTGGTCCTCGCTTGGCAGCCATTGTCTGTTTTGTCTTTACTTAATCGCTTACTTTTCATTTACTCAATATATATGTAAACATGTTTTCATGTTTGTATATATATTTGAGTATAGAAATAAGTAAGTTTCCTTTTCAGATGTGTGTGTGTAGTGTACGATATCTATGTGGAGGCCTCGGCAGTTAGGCCACCACGGCGTATTTTATGGGTGGCGATCGAGTTTGACTTATGTCTTTCTCTCTCTCTCTCTCTTGAGGTCGTTCACCCTTTTACTACGTGTTACTACGCCCTTGTAGCCTAGCTTCCTTTCCGTGTGGGGGGTTGCTACGCCGTACGTTTGTATCAATTAGTTATGAATCTAATTGTAGTTGTTTTTTGTTTTTCAGCTTGTAGAACGATTCCTTTCGGGGTTTTCGTTCTTTCTTTAGTGTTCATTCATTTTTAAATTACATAATTACATAGTTACATAATTATAATTGTTATAATTCTGTTTTGGTTACAGCTCTCCTTCCGCGAGTGTAAGTAGTTGTGAGGGCATGTGCCTGTTGTGTAATTCTTGTTCCTTTCCCTCGGGATTCCTCTTTGGAGCCTTCCCGGGGGAATGAATGTGTACTAATATTATTTGTTTTAATTTTTTACAGTTACCGATCTAGTTCGTTTCTGTAATATAGCAACGGTGTGAGCTGTCTGGTGGAGTCCTGGGGATTCGGCTGTTGCTGTCTCCCCCCTTGTATTTTCGTCAGGGGCGTGTCTCCTTCTACTGGTAGTACTCCCGTGTCGACGGACAGCTCTCCAGTTCATTTTAGAACAGTCAGGAGGCTTGCCTCCTTGGGCGGATAACTTTCCTTCCGAGGGAAGTTTTTTCCTGTCCAGGCTTGAGTTTTTCTCCTTTTGGGGGGTTCTTCTCTTGCCTTTTTTTCGTGCGACTATGCTCTTGGTGCTGAGCGGTCGCACCTGCAGTTTTGCTCAAGGGGCTGGGCAACTGCAGGAGCTCCTCTTCGGAGGATTGCTCCTTTTAGGTCACTGGCTGACCAGTCTCTTCCACGAAGTGTTTCTCTTTCGTTCGCGAGAGAGTACACTCATAGAGACTCCTCTTCGGAGGTTTCTTCTGTTGCTGTTGCTGTTGCTGTTGGCCTCCCTCGCCGTAAGACCCACCGTCCGCCTCGTCGTAGGGCCTCTCATCTCCCTATAAGGGTGCTTGAGGCGCCTTTTGGACCTCCGTTTGCAGCCTACAACTCCTTTTTCTCGATCTTCCGCCTTGGTGCAGATGGACAGCAGTCTGATCTCGTCTTCCGACGGGCAACGGTCTTCCCGACGGACAACGGTCTGCCCGACGGACAGCGGTCTTCCGACGGACATCAGTCTCCCGGCGGACAACGATCTCTTCGGGGCAAAGGGTTGCCCCCACGGGGGTTCTTCCCTTGCGTGTCAGGGTTTCCCTGCGCGCCCTTCTGCTCATCAGCGCTCTCCTGTTCGTCAGCGCTTTCAAGATGATCTTCCCTGCGGTTCCTGTTGGTTCCTGTTACGCGCCCTGTGCGCCCACGTTCGCCCTCGCGATCTAGAATTTCGGTTCAGGTCGGGGTCAAGGACTGTTCTTCTTTGCGCAGGCTTCCATGCGTAGCCTTCTGCTCGTCAGCGATCATCAGCTCGCCAGCGATCATCAGCTCGTCAGCGATCATCAGCCCGCCAGCGATCATCAGCTCGCCAGCGATCTCCGGATCGCCCACGTGTGTTACAGCCAACGTTCTCCAACACTTCTGAAGGAACATGGTTCGCCAGCTACTAGCTCACCTGCGCATGCTGATCGCCATCGCGCGACCCTCAACTGCGGATGCTGATCGCCATCGCGCGACCCTCAACTACGGATGCTGATCGCCATCGCACAACCCTCAACTGCGGATGCTGATCACCATCGCGCGACCCTCAACTGCGGATGCTGATCGCCATCGCGCGACCCTCAACTGCGGATGCTGATCGCCATCGCGCGACCCTCAACTGCGGATGCTGATCACCATCGCGCTACCCTCAACTGCAGATGCTGATCGTCATCGCGCGACCCTCAACGGCGGATGCTGATTGTCATCGCGCGACCCTCAACTGCTGATGCTGATCGCCATCGCACGACCCTCAACTGCGGATGCTGATTGCCATCGCGCGACCGCACACCTGCGGATGCTGATCTCCATCGCTCAACCCTGCGCATGCTGATCACCATCGCGCGACCCTCAACTGCGTATGCTGTTCGCCATCACGCGATCGCCCACCTGCAGATGCTGTTCGCCATCGCGCGACCGCCAACCTGCGCATGCTGATCGCCATCGCGCGACCCTGGCATGCTTATCACCATCACGCGACCCTGCGCATACTGATCACCATCGCGCGACCCTGCGCATGCTGATCACTGCTCGCGATCGCTCACCTTCCCATACTGCTCGCCATCGCACGATCGCTCACCTGCGCATACTGCTCGACCATCGCGTCGGCATATCACAACGCGCCATCGCCAACCTGCGCGTTAGCGCTCACCAGCTCACCACCGATCGCTTGTTGATCCATATCGCCAGCAGTCCTCCTCGCCCACGCGGCAGCGCGTTTCCTCGCCATCGCGCTAACGCTTGTGTTCGCCGCCTCGGACTCGCTCTCATCCACCTGCCCACCCTCACGACCGCTCGCCTGCGCGACCGCTCGCCCGTGCAACTGCGCGACCGCTCGCCCGTGCAACCGCGCGACCCGCGCGACCCGCTCGCCCGTGCAACCGCGCGCCCACACGCCTGCACGTCTACGCTCATGCTCTCCAATGTTCGCCCACGCGCGAACCAACGGTTTTTTCCATCGCGCAGACGGATGGTGTTCCGTCGCGCGAACCTACAGTGTTTCTTCGCACAATTGTCGGCTTATTTCTTGCAGTATCCATTGCTCGTCTATGGGTTATCGCCCGCCAACCACCAGGAATTCCCGTCGCGCGAGCTCCAGGGCAATTGCGACCACGATTCCCAATGGGGTTTTCGCAGCATGACCAGCCTGGCGAGTTCTTCTGGAGCGTATTTCCAGAACACTGTCTCACCCCGTAAACACAGAGCATGGCACTTGCAGAATAGGAGAAACTTAAGGGAGATCTGAGCAACACTCCTCTATTCCTGAACCTGGGTTAGCCCTTCCCCGTCATTCCCTGGAAGGATTTTTGGCGGGGGGGGCTTTCCGTTCGAGATTTCTCCATCGGACAAGGGGTGACTGCTTACCTCTTCCTCGGGGAGCTTACCAGGTTCTTTCCCTCCTCGGTTACGGCCCGAGGTTTGGTTCAAGGAAGCTACAGGAAGATCAAGGGTACTTTCCTCCTCTCGAGCTCAGGCACCTTGGCCTTTCGTCGTTAAGTATCTAACTTGCGGACAAGCTCGATGTTGTACCATCTGGACGCGCTGACTGAGGGCTTCCTTCGGGTGTCTCATCTGTGGAGGTCGACGACCTCAGACACCCTTCCATCCTTGAGAAGAGTTTGTTTGTGCCCAAGGACAGAGACTTAGACAGCTGCTGTGCGGAGTAAATCGACTTCCGGTTTGACTCCTCCAAGGCGCTTTCTTCCAGACTCTGCAGGGCTCCAGCGCCTTTTCTTTCAACCACGTCGGCCTAAGTTATCGGCTACGACAACTGGGACAAGGTGTCCAATTGCAGTTTTCTCCTGTCAGGAACAGATGGCACGGGAGACTCCCCCGGGGGGGCATAGTCCTAAAAGGAGTTCACGAACTCTAGGATTGCAGGTTTTTCGCTGGGAGGATGCTTAAGGTTACTCATCCGAATGACAGCTTCCCGATGCCCATTCCCGCATATTCTCTGTGAGTAGCCAAGGATATCGCGCCTGCCGTCTCTGTCAGCGAATTCAGTGTCTCTCTGAACCTCTATGCCATAGCGTCAGCAGAGTTGCCCGGTTGGGCAGAATGATCCATACCTTAGGCGAAGGTCTTCCTTAGGATCATCGACGGCTTCACCCCCGGCCCCCTCAGTCGATCCTTTCTTGTAAGGAAGGATCTGAGAGGGGATATCCATAGTCGACCTCTCAGCCCCGATCAAGTTTGTCGAACAAACTTCGGCCAGCAGAATCGATCAGACTGGTAACGAGGCGACAGGACTCCTTAAAAACCCTGGATCGGAAGGACGGGTACTTTCAGTTTCCATTCCATCCATCTTCCAGGGTGCTCGTCGAATTCAGCCTAGACTGCAAGTATTCCTGCTTATGATGCAGTGTGGCTATCCCGCCGTGGCATAGCAGGTTTGTTTCCCCAGAGAACTCTCCCTGCCTTCCTCTTGGCCGCTCAGGGGCAGGCTTCCGCCTCCTCTGCTGTTTGGAGGGCTGGTCAACTCCTGTAGGCTCGGGTTTCGACCTTCTTCAGCGCCGGGACAAGCTTCCGGATGCTTACCATGAGTATGGGCTCATGGTATTTTGCTTGGAGCCTTCTCTTCCTCTGCCTCAACATCTGGAGTATCTGGCCATGATATTGAGTCAACCGCCTTACCACATTGGAAACCCCGCTTCTCGTCCATCCAGCGAGGTTAAGCAACGTCGGTACTTGGATGGGTGACCACCTGGGGACGCCAGATTCTGTTACCACATCCTCCGAGCCTTCCTTTCGGTTGACTGTGGCAAGACTGAGGAGAGTCGCAGTACCTGTTCTCAGTCAAGCAGAGCTTTCAGCCCTACCTTGAAACGTTTCCTAGTTCTCTTTTCCTCATTGACCCGTCTATAGTCCGAACAGTCGCCTCAGGATAAGTTCCATGTGGGGCGATCCAAGTTCCGGTGGCTTCAGGCAATGTTTAACCGGACTCCCTGGCCCTATGGGACCAGCGGAACTATTAGACCTGCAATGGGTGTTGACCTATGGAGCCTCTTGATGGTAGTGGATATTCTCGTCCTTTCCCCACATTCTTGATGCGGTTCTCGGACTCGTCAAAGGAAAGGGGGGGGCATGTTCCGGTCCAGGCCTATGGTCAAGACCTGAAGGATACCTCTCCATCATTCAGGCAGGCTTAGGGGCCTTAGTCTGGCCCCTCTTCAGATCCTACAGCTACTGCCGAGTCTCCCCGTTGCGCGTCGACTTCATTCTAACCAGCAGGGGACGCATTTTCACACCTTCACATCTTGCAGTAGAGATACCGGGATGATTGAGATTCTCTCAATACCACCATCGGCTCTCTCATTCCAGGCCGGGGAATGTTTCTCTCAGACTATCCGAGCAGAGCCTCATAGAGAGAGTGTACCTAGGGGTCTTTGACCTTGGGTAACCAGCAAGTGCTGGTCTGGGGGACCTGATCGCGACAGCTTGGAACCTCAAGCTTCCGCTAGTCTTCCCCCCAGTCTCAGACCCCGAGACACTGGCAAGATGCATTCCGGTGATGGTGGGACAACTTCGACGCCTGCGTCTTCCCTCCTTTTTTGTCGGCGGACAATGGGCCTCAACAAGACCAGGTTGTCTGTCAACCTTTCAATGGGAGAGCTCCACTGGGACTACGCGCAGAACGGTTTCTGGACCCTCTGCTTCCCCTGACGTATCTCCCGGGAGAGCTTCTCCCACGGCGCAGACTACTCAAGCAACCACACTGCGACATCTCTCCCGAACCGGGACGTCGCTTCGGCTTCATGCCTGGAGACACTACGCTTCCTCCTCTAGAAGAGACAACCCGCTACAGTCGCGGTACGGAGGTCGCGTCATCTGCGATAGTCATCCACAGGGGTCTCCCAGGCAAAGTGAAGAGTCTAAGGTGCCGTGGGAGATACTGTATACCTCTTCCCTTGAGGCCTCTTCTCCAGCAATAACAGTCTTATTGCCTTTCGGAGGGAGGAAACTCCTTTCCGCTCTCGGCAATGAAGCCTGTCGCTCAGCCTTTCCCTGACCTTCAGGCTTAAAGGAATAACTTTTTCCTGCCCGCTGGATCTATCCTCGCTCATGCGAAGCTACGATCGTCCCTGCCCTAGTCGGAGGAAGACCTCCAACTTGGAGCATGGCTCGGACTTTTAGTCCTTTAAGAGATCTTCTCAAGACCCTTTTACGACAGGCCTCGGATTGTATTCCGCCTTGGGTCTTCTGCTCACTCTGGCCACGGCCAGTGTGTAAGCTATCTTCTTGGTCTCTTACTACTCCCCCCTTTCTAAGGAAGAGGGGAAGGCAACATTCAGGCTCGCTCCTGAGTTGTTGGCTAGACTCAGAATCTGAGGGTCCCGGCCCTTCGGTCCGATTCATTCAAGATTTCGAGTCTCCATTCTGTGTCTGATGTCCCAAGACCTTCTCCTTCTTGCCAGTAAGGAATCGAGAGGTTAGCGCTGGGAACAGCTGCAGTTTGTCCTCAGTTGCAGCCGATTTGGGAACACAAGGAGGACATGGGGGGAGAGTCACCAGTATACCTCTTCAGCCCGGACTCAAGGACATTCATCTAGTCCTGTCTTCAGACCCTCCCCCGTCACGTTGCCCTACAGCACGATGTTGGATACATCGCAACGTCCCTCGCCTTCGAGTAATACTACTCTGTGACGCAGGTGCTACAAGCTGGAGTCTGGAAGCGTCTGATGACCTTCGCAGCCCGCTTCCTGCAGGGCGTGACCCACAGGAGTCTCGATACGTTTTCTATCGCTCTGTGGTGGCTACACAACAGCTGGTCTAACCTCAGGCTCCCTTTTGGACAGGTAGCAGAAGGTTGAGGGCATTGTTATCAGGTTTTAGTCTGCATGAACGAAAGAAGTATATCTGGCCCTTACTTCTTTCTTCATCATCCCCTCTACGGGGAAGCAGCATCCTGGTCTCTGCATAGCTGACCTCGAACCTCTGCAGGTAAACCATGCTTCCTTGTGTTCCGAGTATTGAGTCAATACTGTCGCGTCCCCCATACCCTGACGAGGTGGTATTGGGAACGTCCTAACCCAGAGTTCCTTCTAGAACTCCAGGTCAACTGCCTAGGACTAGTCACACTTCTTCCTTCACACACAAGCTTACGTAGGCCACATGGTTCCTTGCGGAGCAAGGAACTTGTGAGGTGCAGGGACTCCTTTTCTCGAGTGCGACTCACTCGGATTCTGAGTCCCCGGGTAAAGCCAAAGCCAGTATGGCTGGGGACTTTCCACCCTTCCTAAGGGATAAGTCACCCTTTGTAAATAGCGTGGTTTGTATTTCGGTTACGGAACAAATGACAAATTCGAAGATAATTTGTATTTTTCCTAACCATACAAACCTTAGCTATTTACACATATTTGCCCGCCAGCCCTGTCCCCCAAGACAAGTCCTACCTCTAAGTGAAAGTGAGTATTCACCTGTGTGTGAGGGGGAGGAGGGGTAGCTAGCTACCACTCCCCTACCCCCCCCCCCCCCCCCCCCCCCGCTAACTAGCGCGGGGGTAATACACCCTCGTTAAATTCTAATGGCTCGCCATTTCAGCTACGCTAAAAGTAATACCCTTTGTAAATAGCTAAGGTTTGTATGGTTAGGAAAAATACAAATTATCTTCGAATTTGTCATTTTAGGGTACTGTAGTACATACATTAAGTGTTCTGTACATTAAAGGGTAGTTTGTTAACAGTACAGTGAACCCTCGTTTATCGCGGTAGATAGGTTCCAGACCCGGCCGCGATAGGTGAAAATCCGCGAAGTAGTGACACCATATTTACCTATTTATTTAACATGTATATTCAGACTTTTAAAACCTTCCCTTGTACGTAGTACTGTTAACAAACTACCTGTTAATGTACAGAACACTTAATGCATGTACTAACGTACCCTAAACTAAAACAGGCACAAATATTAAAGGCGACTTTATATCATGCGTTTCCTAAACACGCCAAAAAGCACGATAAAAAATGGCAACCAATGTTTTGTTTACGTTTATCTCTGATTATAATGAAGAAACAAACGCATTTACACATCTGTGTATAGGTTAGTTTCTGCATCGATTATATTGATTATTCAGTACAGTATGTTGATTTGATTATTACTAATGTTTTACTTAATTTTTCTTAGGACTTCCAAATGAAATGTTTTTCTTTATGACGCCGCCTGAAACGACGGCGTCATAAAGTACGCTCAGTAAACAAAGTAAGGAATTTAACGCGCATGATGAAAGTGATAAATAATGATATTACAGTAAAAGCTTTTATAAAATATGTTATTACAAATATTATTTACCGTATCTATATGAAATCATACATACGTAGCAAAGCAGGAAAACAATCTACGAGAGAGAGAGAGAGAGAGAGAGAGAGAGAGAGAGAGAGAGAGAGAGAGAGAGAGAGAGAGAGAGAGAGTTGTTTTACATACGTAAATGTAAATTTTAAACAAAAAAAATAGCCCCATTTCATATGAAATAGATTACAAATATTTTACTTTATCATATTACAGTAGTCTGTATAATACTGTAAAGTTCAGTACAGTATGTTGTTGTTATAGTTGTGGCGATGAAATTCTCACGAAACAAAACACGCCATTTGATTACAACAGCTGATTCTCTCTCTCTCTCTCTCTCTCTCTCTCTCTCTCTCTCTCTCTCTCTCCTCTCTCTCTCTCTCTCTCTCTTCGTGTTATACAATACTTACATTTAGATGAAGAAACTAAAATTAGTTTTCTTAGTGTCAATTAAATACAAAACGAAAAAATTAGGCCGAGTTTACATCCATTTCAATCATAGCTAAAAATACGGCATCCGATTTCATCAGCAAACCACTATTTTTGGGGAAATATAATTTTATTCTAGAAAATTGCCACTATTTAAATAGTTAATTGCACATTAAGAAAGCGTGTACTTTTGTTTTTAAATTTCGGGTGTGTTTTAAAAATCGAGTATTGTTGACTTCTTTTTGTTTTACTTTTGGCTGTGATTAGATCAGCTGTCATCTAGCTGCCGCTCTTGAGTGTGTACGAATACACTAACAAAGTATCGTTTATACCATTTCTTAACTTATTCAAACCGTCTACAGTATACAGTTGATATTACATAAGCACCAATGTGTTATAACATATCAATTTTTTTTGTTTATTACATTTAAACCCCCCTCTATCTCTCTCTCTCTCTCTCTACCTATCTCTCTCTCTCTCTCTCTCTACCTCTCTCTACCTATCTCTCTCTCTCTCTCTCTCTCTCTCTTTCTCTCTCTCTACCTCTCTCTCTCTCTCTCTACCTCTCTCTCTCACTACCTCTCTACCTCTACCTCTCTCTCTCTCTGTGGGCTACTTTTCACTACCTCCCATTCCTTACCTCTCTCTATCTCTCTAACAAATGATATCTTTGTTGCTCCTCAAAGTTTCATTTATATTGAAAATCAATCAGGATTCAATTTTCCTTACTTTCTCCAATCTCGCACCATCGGTCACATCGCGGTATTTTCGATATTTCCGGAAAATCCGCGATATATGTATATACATGGGTTATGAAAAAAATCCGCGAAGTGGTGAATCCGCGATGGTCGAACCGCGAAGTAGCGAGGGTTCACTGTACTACGTACAAGGGAAGGTTTTAAAAGTCTGAATGTACATGTTAAATAAATAGGTAAATATGGAGTCACTATTTCGCGGATTTTCACCTATCGCAGTCGGGTCTGGTACCTATCTACCGCGATAAACGAGGGTTCACTGTACTTGTAATATATATATAAACATTCTTTATGTTTATGTATATATTTTTGTATATAGAAATGTAGTAAGTTTTCTTTTCAGTGTTTTTGCTGTGTGGTAGTGTACGACAACGACACCGGCGTAGTGCTTGGCCACCACGGTTTCACGTCATGGGCCGCGGCCACTCCCTCTTGGTCCTTCAGTCGTTTCCTTCGGCTTTCTGTTAATTCGTCCGCCGTGGGGAATCGTCATCGCTGGATTTTCTTCATTCATCTATTATCTTCGCTGTTCCTCCTTTCCTACGGGGAACTTGGATTCTCAGCGAAGGGAATGTGGGAGTTTAGTTTGATTACGTTCTCTCTCTCTACTCGAGGTCGTTCACCCTTTACTACTACTACGTACTATTACGGAAACTTCTTTCCCGTTCCGGGCTGAGTTGCTATTACGTTTTATTTGCCTCAGTTATTTTTAATGAAATCTAATTATATTTTTAACTTTTCAGCTTCTGGGAACACTTCCCTTCGGGGGTCAGTGGTTCTTACTATTTGTGAACATTCAAAAATCAGTTACATAATTATAATTGTTATAATTCTGTTTTTGCTAAAGTTCTCCGCCCTCCCCCTTCTCCTGTGAATGTCAGTGGGGGAGGAGGGTGCATACTTATTTTTCAATTCTTATGTTTTGCTATTCCCTTTGGGTTACTCTTCCGAGTTCCTCCCGGGGGAATTTCTGTTAAATAGTTATTTAACTTTATTTTCCCTGTTAACTATGCAGTTTTTCTTCGTTTGACTGAAGTGTGCCAACGAAGCAGAGCTGTCCTGTTTATGCCTTGGGAGTCTGCTGTCTCTGCCGTGTCTCTAGGACATCGTCATGGGCGTTATCCCTTCTCTTAGAAGTTCTCCCGTGACAACTGTCAGCTCTTCAGTTCATCTTAGAACGATAAGGAGGTTCGCCTCCAGGGGTAGGTAACTTCCCTTTCGAGGGAGGTTCCCTTCCCAGGTGTGAGATCTTCCCCCTGCAGAGGGGGAACTTCTCATACCTTAATATTCCAGGATGGGTTTTCCTGGTCCTTAGGCGGTTATGCACTTGGTGCTGAGCGACCGCTCTTGTAACCATGCTCAAGGGGCTGAGCGGTTGCAAGGCCGTGCCATGGAACTTCATGTGACTTGCTCTTGGGGGCTGACCGGTCGCTTCTGTAGCGATGCTCTTCGGGGACTCGTAACTTTAGTTACGTTGATCCCTTAGGCTCTCGTAAGTTTAGTCCCTAACACTTTGGTGTTTAGTGACTAGGAAACTTTGGTTTCCCGTTACGCTGACCCTTCGGGGTCTCGTAACTTTAGTTACGCAGAACCCTTGGGCTCTGGTAACTTTAGTCACTCCAACACTTCTGTGTTTAGTGACAGGGAAACTTCGGTTTCTCGTTGCGCTGACCCTTCCGGGTCTCGCAACTCAGGCTGCGTTAGGCCTTTGGTCTCTCGTGCCCTTTAGTCACTCTGATCCTTCGGGGTCTCGTTCTCCTAGACCTGCTGACCTGCCGTCGCCGTTTCTGGCTGCTGACGCGCTGTGGGCGCCCACGCACCCCGTTATCCAACGGGCACCGATCCTTTCGGGGCAAAGGGGCTTTCTCACATTGTGAGTAAGTCCCTTAAGCGCCAGGTATCACCTGCGCGCCAACGTTCTCCTGCGCGCAAGCGCTCGCCTGCCGGTCCTACGGTTCCTGAGACTGCTATCCAGAGACATCCTGTTCCAGGCACTGCTCGCCAACGTTCCCTGCGCATTAGCGCACATCCTTGGAGTTCCTGAGATAGCGCATAGGCGCTCACCAGTGGTTCAGCCTGTGGTGTCTCCAAGTTTCTTCTACGAAGGGCACCTCTCCTGTTCTCGGGCGAGGTCTCTCTTAGAGACCACTCCTCGGAGTATCAAGCAGTACTTCCAGTGTTGATCGTCGGCTCTGGACTCTGAAGCAGACCTGCCTTGGTCCTCTTCAGGGGATGCCCTCCCTTTTAAGGACACATCCCAGTTCCTGATCGTCCTGTCAGCTGATCCTTCAACCTAGCGCACAAGCGCGCGCGCGCTAGCGCCGACGATCTTCTTATGCTCGCAAGCGCCGACGATCTTGTTTCGCGTGCAAGTGCTGACGATCTTCATACGCGTGTAAGCGCCGACGATCGTCCGCTCGCGGGCACCGATGGTTTCCTGCGCGCACTCGCCGACGATCTTCTTATGCACGCAATTGCCGATGATCTTCTTACACGCGCGAGCGCCGACGATCTTGCGCGTGCAAGCGCCGACGATCTTCTTACGCGTGCAAGCGATGACGACCTCTTCCGCGCTCGCGCGCGCAGATGGTCTTACTCACACTCGCGCGCGCCAACAAACTCGTACGCGCGCGCTGCTATTCTTTATTCTGACCTTGCTCGTCAATCTGATTCCTGCGCACCCTATGAAGTCTCGCCCGCGCTCCCGCGTGCGAGCGAGCATTTTAACAGTCTTGCGCGCGACCCCCGGGTATTTCCCATCGCGTGAGCGCCAGCTCGCTCCCTAGCGCAATTGCCAGCGCGCTCCCTAGCGCAATTGCCAGCGCGCTCCCTAGCGCAATCGCCAATGCCCTCCTCCGCGCGAGGCTGCCAGACAACGCGCTGTAAGGTCGCCATTGCCACATTTCTCCCCCCTCCCCCCAGCACAGAACAGTGTGCTTGCTGGAGGGGGGAAGGTTCCAGAAAGGTCGAGGGACATGCCGTCCTTATCTTTTTACAGGCGACTTCCCCTCCGGAGGGAGTGTCTGACAGCGCAACTGTCGGCCGGAAGCCTGGTTTTGGACTCTAATCAGAGCTGTAGCACAGGCTTTCAAGCTGTTCTCTCTGAATGGAGCCATAAATCCTTGGCTGCAACCACTCCCCCGAAGAGGAAAAGAGGAGTTCGGACGAGGTATCTTCTCCGAGGACGTAGCTGTCTCCTCGTAAGTCTTCAAGGCAGGGACTCTCCCCCCTCAGACTTTTCTCCTTCACCTTCGGACAAAGTTTTCCCGCCCTCAGGAGAGTCACGGGAGGTGAGACGTTCCCCAATCACACCATTGAGGGAAACCCCACCTCGCGCGATAAGTTTTCTCGAATAAAGGTGGAGAAGAGCCTGCCTCCGTCGTTGTTGGAGTCCTGCATCCCTCCCGGGAGGGAGTCAAGGACTCCAAAGAAATACCGGGAGTCCTCTAGCACCAAATCTTCAGGCTCAGACATTCTTTGTTATGGGAACGAACCTGTTTGAGCTAAGGACGTGAAGCAGGCAGCTGAGAGGTGTAGGAAGTCACCAAGACTCCCTCCTATACAGTATAGGGCTTTGACATTCAAGCCCTATAAACCAGCACCTCAGCAGCCACGTCCTACCAAATCAACGGCAGCTAAGACAGTGGGGTTTAAGTCCTTTCCGGTCAAGGACAGGATAGGCAAAAAGTTCCCCAGGGGAGGGAAGAATCCTAGAATGGACTACTGAGGCTGCAAATGCTAGGATTGGCAGTTCCCCTGCATGTCCCCAGTGGCGGGATACCTACAAGGTTGCGCAGACCAACTCAGGGCCGTTTCCTGGACGATTTCTGTAAGCAGTCGGGGATATCACGTCCTGTTCACAGCATCTCTACCTCCCCTGAGGACGAATCCGGTATCATTTAGCACCCTTGCCATGGGATCAGTTAGGGGGCGAACTCTGTGAGCAGAGGTCCAGATTAAAGAATACTTCGGTCAGCATGGAGACCTCAGACACAGTCAGTCTGGCAGTAAATCGCAAGACTTCTTGTGTTTACTGGACCTGAAGGCCGTGTACTTCCAGATCCCAGTCCATCTGTCTTCAAGGAAGTACTTAGGAGTCAACATAGACAACAGGATCTACCAGTTCAAGGTGCCGTGTTTCGGTCTCTCCACAGCACCACAGGGTTTCACCGGACTGTTCACCCTAATTTCATCATGGGCACTCAGGATCGGCTTCCGTCTCCTCCGTTATGTGGATGACTGCCTGATCCTAGCAGACGCGGAGTCATTCCCTCTTTGACACCGAGACAAACTTCTACGACTTTGCCTGGATCTAAGGATCATGGTAAGTCTCGAGAGGTCCGCTCTGCTGCCCAATCAATGACTGGTTCACCTAGGCATGATTATAGACACCAATCTCCCTAAGGCCTTTCCATCAGACGACAGGATAGCAAGGCTGAGAAGAGTCGCAAGCCCTTTCCTCAGACGAGAAGAGCTTCCAACCCAATCGTGGTTACGTCTCCTTGGTCATCTTTCACCCTTGGCTCGTCTAGTCCTCAACGGTCGCCTCAGGATGAGGTCTCTTCAGGGGCGACTCAGGTCCGAGTGGAATCAAGGCTGCGATTCCCTGGACATCATGATCCCCATGGATTCTTCCGGGGGGGGGGGGGGGGGGGTGGCACGTTCTGTACCACAGGGCCTCAGGCCGGTGGCCAGAGCCGGAAAAGTGCCTCCATATAAATCTGCTAGAGATGAAGGCCGTTATTCTTGGCCCTTCAACAGTGCCAACAAAGACCTAGTGGATCACTCTGTGGTGTGATGAGCGACAACACCACAGTAGTGGCTTACACCAACAAGCAAGGAGGTACCTTTTCAAAGCAGCTAATCGCATCTCTCAGTAGAGATACTGAGATAGACCGAAGTCCACTTGATTCCTCTATCGGCTCGCTTCCTTCCAGACACCGGCGTCAATGACCTTAGATGTCAGGATGCCTGAAAACTTTAAATCATTCATTCATTCCTTCCAGACAAAGGGAATGTGCTTGCCGACAGTCGGAGCAGAGCATCTCAGATAATGAGTACCGAGTGGTCCTTGGATCATCCAGTGGCCAACAAAGTCCTGACTTTGTCGATCGGTTCGCTACGGCGCTGAACTTCAAGCTCCCGCTGTATTGCCCCCAGTCTCAGATCCCAAAGCACTCTGGCAAGATGCCTTCCAACAACGGTGGGACAGCACCGACGTGTGCGCTTTTTTCCCCCGTTCTGTCTGATGAGGAGCGTGCTCAACAAGACCAGAATATCGGTCAACCGCTCAATGACCCTTTATAGCTACGCTATGGCATGACGCGGAATGGTTTCCGGACCTTCCGCAACTCCTAACGGAACTTCCGGGAGAACTCCCTCTGCGACACAAGCTACTCAAACAACCACATGTCAACATCTTTCACAAAGCCGTAGCTTCGCTTCGACTTAACGCCTGGAGACTATCCAGCATCTCCTCACGAAGAGAGGATTGTCTCAATAAGTTGCGAACAGGATGTCTGGACACCTGCGCAGGTCATCCGCAGGGGCCTACCAGGCAAAGTGGCGAGTTTTCTGTGGTCGGAATCGTGAATGGGTATCTCTCCACTCGATACCACTATTCCAGCAAGAGTGGAGTTCTTCATTTATTTGTGGGAAGAATGCGTCTTTCAGTCTCGGCAATGAAAGGCTATCGCTCAGCCTTAAGTCTAGCCTTCAGGCTCAAAAGAGCGGACATTTCTTCCTCGCTGGTACTTTCCCTACTCATACGAAGATACGATCTTACCTGCCCTCAGTCGGAAGTGAGACCTCCTCCAGGGAACATGTTTCGAATCCTCAGGCCTCTTAGGAGGCCTCCCTACGAACCATTTCGCCAGGCTTCAAATCGCCACCTAACTTGGAAGGTGGTGTTCCTACTAGCTTTGGCCTCGGCCAAGCGAGTCAGTGAACTTCATGGTCTCTCATATGACATTGCCCATTCAAAGGGATGGGGGGAGGTAACGTTCAGATTCGTCCCTGAGTTTGTTGCTAAGACTCAGAATCCGGGAGTGCCAGACCCTCGGTTCGACTCTTTCCAGGTTTCGAGTCTTCATTCTGTAACAGATGACCCAGACCAACTCCTACTGTGCCCAGTAAGGAGTCTGAGGCTATATCTCAAAAGAATGGCTGCAGTTCGTCCCCAAGTACAGGCATTGTTTGTGAGCACTGGGAGGACAAAGAGGAGGGTTACGAAGAACACTATCTCGGCATGGATTCGTAAGGTAATCCATCTATCCCTGAATCCTGACCCTCCTCCGTCACGTCGCCCTAGAGCACATGATGTCAGGGGCGTAGCTACGTCCCTGGCCTTCAAAAAGAACTTCTCAGTGATGCAGGTTCTACAAGCAGGGGTGTGGAAGCGTCATACGACCTTCACATCCCACTACCTGCAAGACGTGACCCACAGGAGGCTCGATACGTTCTCTATCGGCCCTGTGGTGGCTGCACAACAGCTGGTTTAAACCTCAGGCTCCTTAATGGACAAATAGCAGAAGGCATTGTTACCCGGTTTTAGTCTGCATGAATGAAAAGGTTTGTCTGGCCCTTATTCTTTTCTTCATCCTCCCCTCTCTTGGGGAAAGCAGCATCCTGGGTTCTCTGCACAGCTGATCTCGAACCACTGCAGGTAAACCATGTCTCCTTTTGTTCCTAGTATTAAGCTAATTCTGTCACGTCCCTATACCTGACGAGGTGGTATTGGGAGTGTCCTAGCTTAAAGTTTCCATCTAAAGGACTTCAGGTCAACTTCCTAGGACAAGTCACTCTTCAAACCTTCACACACAGCTTACGAAGGCCGCAGCCCTTGCTCAGCAAGGTGCTAGGGAGGTGCAGGGACTCCTTATTGTTGAGTGCTGACACACTCAGATACTGAGCCCCCGGGCAAAGCCAAAAGCCAGTACTGGCCGTGACTTACCACCCTCCCTAAGGGTTGAGTCACCCATATTAAATAGCTTGGTTTGTATTTCAGTTACGGAACAAATGACAAATTCGTAGGTAATTTGTATTTTTCCTAACTATACAAACCTTAGCTATTTGATCAAACTTGCCCGCCAGCACTATCCCCCGTGAAGTCCTACCTCTAAGCAAAGTGAGCTCAGCACAGGTGTGTGAGGGGGGGGGGTGTAACAAGCTACCCTCCCTACCCCCCCCCCCCCCCCGCTAATTAGCAGTGGGGTAGTAAACCCTCGTTAAAATTCTAATGGCTCGTCATTTCAGCTACGCCTAAAGTAATTACCCTTAATAAATAGCTAAGGTTTGTATAGTTAGGAAAAATACAAATTACCTACAAATTTGTCATTTTTTCCTTTACAGTACAGTATATAATTTTTATTTATACCTGTAATGTTATTTAATTATATACTGTACAGTACATGTATATTATATACAGTATAAGTATACTGTAGTACAGTGCTTTCTATACTAATATGTTATGTATTAATTTTTAATGTTTTTACCTGGGGTTTTGCACGCATTAGCTATTCTATTACCCGCCATACGACATTTTCACCATACGATACCAACTCCGGAACGGATTAATGTCGTATGGGGGGGGTCTACTGTAATAATAGGCCCACATTTGGGCATTAGACAATGCAGTAGAGTTGTCAGGTAGGTGTATTCCTTGCAAGAGCAATATAAATGCTGACACTCAGCCTCCAGGGTCAGGTGGTAGGTACAGAGTGGTCCCAACTCCCTTGCATGGCACAAAGGCTTATTTTCCGTTTGGGTTCCCAATGATAGACTTGTTCGTAACTCGCCTGAACAACAAGCTACCAGTGTTTTGTTCTATAGTCCCAGATCCCTCTGCCATCCTTGAAGATGCATTCTAACATCCATGGGACAACCTGGATGCTTATGCATTGCCTTCCTTGTGCCTGTAATGATGAATACTCAACAAGATGACTTAGAATGCCAGGGTAACCCTGATGGCTCCCAAGTGTTCACAGGCCGAATAGCTTGTGGAGTTGCTGATGCTCTGAGTCAAGGTACTGGTGCAGCTAGCCAAGTGGCCCAATCTTCTCCGTCAGCTGCAGAGGTTCCACAACTCGTTGCCCTCCCGTGCCCTCCCTGTCACTTCACAGGTGGAGACTGTACAGCATCTCCTTTGAGAGAAAAGTTTTTTGCGAGATACTGCGAAGTACATGTCTGGATACCTCCATACATCCTTTGCAGCTTTCCAGCTGGGAAAATGGGCCAACTTCTGTGATTAGTATTGTAAACGGGGTAGTCCTCTGGCTGAAGCCTCTCAGCAACTGATAGCTGATTTTTTCGTGTACCTTTGCTCTGAGAAGCTCATCCCAGTCTCCTTAGCTAGGGGCTACTGCTCTGCCCAAAGCCAAGTCTTTAAAGTAAAAGCCTTGGACCTTTCCTCCTCTTGGTAACTGTCCATACTGATGATGAACTACAATCAATCTTCTCCGCCAAGGAAATTCAAATCTCTATCCTGGAGTTCTTGACTCTCTTAAACGCTCGCACTACTAATTTTTAACAAGGACATTAAACAAGTGTCTTACACTTGAGACTGTGTTTTTGCTGTTGCTCGCCTCAGTGTAAAGGTTAGGTGAATTTCATAGCATCTCGTATGCCATTAGTCAGTCTTTGAAATAGAAAGAAGTCTCGGTATCTTTCGTGAAGATACAAAATCCAGTAACCCACAACCTGAGGTTCAAATTCTTCTTCATCTCCTCCCTTAAAGACGTGACTAGCAATATGGATGACCTGCTTCTCTGTCCTGTAACTGCACTAAGACACTACCTCAAGAGAACCCAGTGCTTTAGACCATAGCACAAGAGGTTTTTCCTTGTAACTGGTAGGATTAAGAAATCAATCTCAAAGAACACTTATCTCCATCTGGCTTTATGAAACCATCAGGTAAACATAACCTTCCTCGGAGGAAACCGAGAGTGGTACTTGAAGAATTGGAGCCCAAGAAGTCACAAGTATCTGCTTCACCCTCGCCTTCAGGAATAATCTTTTCTAGTCGCAAGTGCTGAAGGCAGCAATCTGGAAATGCCAGACAGCTTTCGCTGCTCACTACCTGCAGGTACAAATCCCTGCAGGTAACCGCTCAAAAGGTTATGTAGTGAGCATAGCTCCTTCACAAGACAAGAAACATCTTGTCTAAGATAAGAATGGTATAGTGTCTGAGCCTTCTTTCTTTTCTTCTTCCCTTCTATTGGGGTAATTACAGCCACGCCGTTATGGAGCTGGATGGACGAGCCATGCAGGTAAGCTACCTAATAGAGCAACTTTTATTTAAATTGGTTTGTATTGAAGAATATTGCCCATCCTTCTTACGAGGAGAAGGATGAAGAAATGTATGCATTCCCATCAATCTTATTAATTCCAGCTTCATTGAACTCGCACTCCTATTAAAGGTATCAGGTTTGTATGGTTAGGAAAGATACAAATTGATTAAAAAATCTGCGAATTTTTGCAATAATCAATTACTGAACATTTTATTACAGATGCCCATACAAAAGGAACAAGGTGAACATGGAAATGGAAACCAAAAAGGAAAAAAACCACATTCAGTCAAAGTGCCACAGCTGTACAAAACAGCAGCAAAAATATTGAAGAAATATGAAAACAAAGAAGGATCTTTGAAAAATCTGATTTATTCAGAAAATTACAGGGTAAGTGTACAGTAATGCAATGTACTATTAAACGGATTTTGAGAGAAGCGGAAAATCTATTTTTGGGTGAGATAGCCATGTCGTCCTGATGGAAGAACAGCCCCATTGTCCCTGTACGAAAGCCTGATGGAAGAACAGCCCTATTGTCCCTGTACGAAAGCCTGATGGAAGTTTACGCATGTATATTGATTATAGGAAGGTGAATGAAGTGACTGTTAACGAACGTTTTCTAATGAATGTGGTGTCTGATTGTGTTTATAAGATGCATGGAATGAAAGTTTTTACTAAATTAGATTTGGTGCGGGGCTATTACCAGATGCCTCTGGCAGAGGGGAGCAGGCCCATTACTGCATTTTCAAGTACAAATTGTCACTTTCAATTTAAAAGGTTGAGTTTTGGTCTTGCTAATGCGCCTGCTGCCTTCCAAAGAGCGATGAATGTTGTTTTGGCTGGGTTTGATCAACAGAAGGTGACTGTTTTTATAGATGATATTCTAATTGTGAGCGAGACTGTTGAGGAACATATGTGGTTGCTTGAGGCAGTGTTGAGGCGGTTAATTGAAGTTGGTGTGAAAATTAAGCTTGAGAAGTGTACGTGGTTGTCCAGGGAGGTGGAATTTCTTTGGCATGTAGTGGGTGAATCTGGTATAAGGAAGAGTGACAAGTTTGTGAATAAGGTGCGAGAATTTCCACGTCCCCGGTCTGTGCGTAAGTTGCGAGGTTTTCTTGGTTTGGTTGAGTTTGGTCGCAAGTTTGTTAGAGATTGTTCAGGTATAGGGAAGCCTTGGAACGAATGGATGGGTAAAAGGAATAGTACAAAGTTAAAGTGGGATGATCGGATGATAGAAGCGTTTGAAAGGTTGAAGAAAGAGGCCGCGAAAGACGTCACTTTGGCATTTCCAGACTACAGTGAAAATGCGAATATGCTAGAGTTGTATACGGATGCGAGTGGGGTTAGTATGGGTGGTTGTTTGGTTCAAATGCAGAGAGTAAATGGAGAAGAGAAATTGAGAGTAATAGCGTATGTTAGTAAAGCGTTTAATAAAGCTGAGCGGAAGTATTCGACGATTGACAGGGAATTGGCTGCAATACGATTTTGTGTGAAAGCATTGAAGTATTTTTGTATGGTGTAAAATTCATTGTGCGTACTGACCATCAGCCCCTAGTGTATATGATTAGGAAAGAGTGTGTGAATGCAAGGGTTGCTAGGACAATAGAGGATTTGAATGAATTTGATTATAAGTTAGAATATGTACCGGGAAATAAAAATGTGATAGCAGATGCGAGGATGCATGGGAGGATGGAAGATAAAGAGAGTAATCAGAATTCTGAAAGGTTGCCTGAAGGTTTAGTTATGGAGCAGAGTTGTGAAGGGGAAGATATGGTATATAAGTGTATCCTAATGGGTTTAAGCAAGTTAATACAGGAGGGGTTAAATAGGGAAATACCGGGTAGCGTAACTGAGCTTAAAAGAAGGGTGATGAATGAAGTGTCAAAAGAAATGGTATATGAGGAGGAGAATAGTGTACTAGAAGGGGAATTATTATCAAAGATATTAATGGTAGTAAGTATGTTGTATGGTGTCACTGTTTATTTGTATTTTGGGTGGAATCGTCCGATGCAATACCGGGCAAATAAGGAGACTGAAAGGGAGTATATATTGAGGTTACAATGTAATGAAAGATGTTGCAAGTTGTTGAGTGAGAAGGAGGATTGCCCGAGTGACTTGATTCTGTAATAAAATTGCCGCCTAGTAACGAAGGTCGGCAAGCCATCTACGATACGTAACTTGATATCGGCCCTAAATATGAACCACAAGGGTTCTAAACGCTAAATAATGAATATCCACAATAACATATAAAAAACTTTTAACTAATAATAAAAATAATACACTTAGTAACACCGCGAGTGAAACTAAAAGCTCTCAAAACAGGAGTACCAACTGTAAGCGGAATCGAGCAAGACCGAGATGATCGAAGAGAATAAACTCCTATAATTTAAATATGAAACGATCTAGATTGCTCAAAACACAGCAAAACATAGCTTGGTACTTAACTTAGACGGTGTCTCCTGGGAAACCGATGAAGAAGCCATAATCCAGTGGAAAATAAGGCAAAACACGAGAGCACAAAAAAAAGCGGGTTACAACACAGGCGTGCTAAAAAAAAGGTGAGTTCTGAGCGGATGCAGAGTTGGTGGTGCCAAGGGAGGTTGAACGGCTCTCCTCTATTGGGGTCTTTGTCGTGGATGAATCTAAATAGTGCGGGACCTCTGGATTATACGCCCAATTTTATACCGACACCAATAGGTGAGCGAGCTAGTTAACCTAGCACTCCTTTACATTTTTTCTCTGGTATATTTAGCAGTAAATTACCTAAGAATAAGTGCTAGATTCACTGGCCGGCACAGGTTCAAGCC